>NC_083105.1:94063800-94372300 GCF_949774975.1 Lagenorhynchus albirostris
AATCTAGAAAAAGTTAAGCAAATATTCTATAGTGCTGGATGTGAACTTGAAGTAGCAGTATGACTTCATATGATATTTCATATTGATACATATTTATAAATACACAGCAGTATTTTATTTATTTATTTATGTCCTAGCTCTGTCCTTGGAAAATATGTAGAAACTATGACCAATGCTTTAGCAATAAGCCTCCCTAGGACCCAGATTTTGCTCTCAAAATAAGGTTCTTCACTAAGAGATACAGAGCTTCTTGGAGAAATGGCAGATTCCAGGTCTGAGGCATGAAATATTGGAATATTTTTTAAGATAGCAAGAAAGCTATCAAACAGTACTAGGGTCATCACAAAAGAACTCAGGAGCTAAACTGAATAGGCTGCAGAAGGCCAAAGATAGGACATTTTGAGCTTCATTAAGTACAATAATTAGAATTGATTTAAACCCTTCAAATATCTACGAGTTTATAATGATAGGAAGAAGAAACTAATTGGTCACTTTCGGAGATTGAAATAATAGAATTAGAATATCATCACTTTGTATCCCCTAATGAATTAATGGAGCTGAGCTTTGAAGTTGACAGGTATCATGTGCCTCCCAGTGAAAGAGCACATCACCACCACCTATTTTTTTGCCAAATGGATTGAGCCTGAGTTTATCCAAGCCTCTGAATTCACCTGCAAATTTACAGAAAACCTGGAGGAAAAAGGAATATTTTGGACCGCATCATGAGTATGCAATCAGCAAAATCCAGACTGAATAAGACTACCGGGCAAACAGCCCAGATCTATGACAATAAATGCTCAGTAAAATAAAAGAATCGTAGGAGAACATATAGATTAAAGAATGCATTAGGGCTTCCCTGGTGGCGCAGTGGTTGAGAGTCCGCCTGCCGATGCAGGGGACACGGGTTCGTGCCCCGGTCCGGGAAGATCCCACATGCCACGGAGCGGCTGGGCCCGTGAGCCATGGCCGCTGAGCCTGCGCGTCCGGAGCCTGTGCTCCGCAACGGGAGAGGACACAACGGTGAGAGGCCCGCGTACCGCAAAAAAAAAAAAAAAAAAAAAAAAGAATGCATTAAAGGCATATCATGTTTCTAGAAAGAGCACTTGTTTCTAGAAAGAGACTAAACTACTATGCCCAGGGATACAAACTGGGATGATAAAACTATAAGGAAACACCCAAAAAGTCAAGATAGTGGTTACTTGTGGGAGAAGGGAAGGGAGTTCTGGCTGAGACACGGCACATGAAGGAGGTTCTGAGGCGGGTAGCAAAGTTCTATTTCTTGATGATTACAAAGATGTTTGCCTTAATTAATTAATATATATGTTTGTGTGGTTTTCTATATCTGTTTCTCAACTATGAAATGTTTTTTTTAAGTTAGGGAGGGGAAATTGAGTTAAACAAATATTTAATAAATAATCATTTAGGCGGTAGGTGGATTTGGAAAAAGTCAGGAGGGTACCTAGCTGCCTAAGGTTCAAAAAACACTAAAATAGTGTTTAAGAGTTCAAGTTCTGGACAGCCACAAATGGGGGTTGAAATTCCTATTCTGTTAAGTATTGGCTGTGTGACCTCTAGGTTTCAATGTCCTCACCTACAGAATCAATACAATAATTATAACTACCTAATAGGATAGTTGTAAGGTATAAATGAGATAATACATATAAAGCACTCAGCAAAGTGCATGCCACATAGTAATCACTCAATAAATGATATTTGTTGTTATTGTGGTGGTTGTTTGGAGGAATGATAGAAGCGTTTATCTAAGTATAATTTCCATGGACCACTGGGGACTTCTGTGAGATCTCTTTTGAGATCCATTGCAGCTGAGAAGTTCTTTTTCTTCTCTGCTCCAATTATAGTCCTGAGAAAATTCTAACTTAATTTCTTTAAACAATAAACGCTTTGGGATACAAAGGAAAGTGGAAAGTGTTCTAGATTTCCAAATTACATTAAACCAATATAACTTGCTGCCCAGCTGCTACAGGGACCAGCATGGCAGTAACTGCTAGACTGACGGGGCCCAGAGAATTTGTGGGAACTCATTTAGCCTGTGGCTAGTGTGCCTACCATCTCCCCAGGTGTCAGGAGACAATAGTTATGCTAATGCTCCCAAGTTGGGTCAATATTTGGAGATGCGGCCTCCAAAGCAAATACCCTTCTCAGCACACTTTCCACGGATACCTTTGTCAGTCTTATTACATATATATGTAAAGTGCATCTGTATTCAGCCGCTGACTGAATGAATGCTGGTTTCCAACTGACCTGTCCTGCGTCATTGCCTGTTACCCAATTCTAGCAGCAGGTAGGGAGATGCCCTCTGGGATAGACTGCTTGCAATTAGTTTTAGTCCACTTTGGCCTAAGGTACATGTTGGATAGGGGGTGGAAATGTCCTACTTCCCAAGCATCTCCCCTCTCCATACCCCACCATTGGGGGCATACATTCTAGTCCCATTTCCCCTAGCTGAATTTTCACAGCCAACTCAGCTCCTCTCTGTTCTTATTTCACACATCTTACTTGCCTGTTAAATTTTGCACAGTACTTTCCCTCTTGTCATTTCAATCATATCAGGCAAGGGTTATTAACCTTTTTATTTTTTACAAGGAATCCGATCTCCTGGTGATTAATGCCTGCCCGCGGTTCCGCACGGCAGAGCTGGGGTAGGAGCAGACCTCTCTCCGTTACATGTTTCACGCCTATGATTTCCTTACACTATGTCCTGCAGACACTGCATTCTCTTATGGGTGAACTTAAGGTATTTTATTTATGTATTTACCTATTTATGAATGTATTTATTTACCTGTTTGTTGGTTGGTTTATTTTACGTATATTTGTTATATGACTATCGGATAGAAAGAGAATGAATATGGAATTAAACACGACAATCTAAAAATAATTACTAGACATTTTTAATAAGTAATGAAACCAGATTTTTAAGAAAGCATCATCATAAAAACGGCAGATTCACTTCTAAAGCTCTATCAGAATGCTTTTTCATCTTTTCTTGGGACAGCTTTTATTCCATTTTTCAATCCAATTATAATGACTTTTTAAAATAATTTGAACATTCAGAAAACTATGAAAGCTAACGAACACCTGTGTACTCAATACCCAAATGTTGTCCATCTTTGCTTCAGATTTTTCTTTTCTTGAAATGAAGTATTTCAGAGAAAAGGTTCAAGTTTCCTATGTTCTCTTTTTCCAGTCTCATTCCTCTCCCACCCGCAACAAACCAGTATCCTGAAGGTAGTGTGTAACTTTCCCATTCATGTTTTAAAATATTTACTGTGTATGCATTTATCTATAATTGACATTCAGTTAAATATATAATTTTTACACACTGGTATCATCAACCTGTATATATCAACATACCACTTGATTTTTCCACTCAACATGATGTTTTTGAGATCTGTACTAGGCGAGATTATTCCTTTGCATTTTTGTGTCTACTAATATGTTTGAACTTATTTCTATCTTATTTTGTATCTTTTGTTTTCCATACTTTTTTGCTTACTGTCCCTCTTTTCCTGCCTTATGTTAAGTTAATCAAGTTGTCTTAGTCTTGCTTTTCCTCATTTACTGGTTTGGAACCTGTAGAGTATGTTTCTATTTTTTTTTTCATTGTTATTCCCAAATTTTCAACAAACACACAATTTACATTTTAAATAAAGTAAAAATTATTATTTCTATCTTCCTCTTTAACAAAATAAAGACTTTATCATGTTTTAACCAACTACTTAAAACCACCTCCCCCTGCTAGAATTTATTTCCACCTTTTTTATACATTACCAATGTTTTGTCAATAATCCATAGTTGAGTACATTAATATATTTTACTGGTTTGGAGGCTCATGTTGTTTCTTGATTTCTTCTAACTCAGGGTTTCTCAGCAGTGGCACTGTTCACATTCTGAATGGATTAATTCTTTCCTGTGGCATGGTGTCCTATGCACTGCGGTATGTTCAGTGGTATCCCTGGCCTCTACCCACTAGAAACGAGGAGCATCTCCCAAGTCATGACGATCAAAAAATGTCTCCAGAGATTGCCGAACGTCCCTTGAGAAGCAAAATTTCCACAGTTAAGAACCACTGTTCTAGCTGAGGTGTGCCTTTTGTAGTAGTTCTGCTAGCAAGGCTTAGGGGATGGAGTGGAGGGGAAAGGAGGGGAGCAGAAATTCAGTTGACCATTATTTTGCCCTTGCATTACATTTTTTAATTAATTAATTTATTTATTTATTGAAGGATGGTTGACTTACAATATTATGTTAGTTTCAGATGTACAACATAGTAGTTTGATATTTTTATAGATTATACTCCATACAAAGTTATTATAAAATATTAACTATGTTTCTTGTATTGTACATTACATCCTTGTAACTTTCTTATTTTATACCTCTTAATCCCCTTCACTTATTTTGCTCCTCCTCACCTTACACTACATTTCTTTTAAATTTTTAATTTATCTATGGCATGAGGGATCTTCCCTCACCAGGGATCAAACCCATGCCCCCTGCAGTGGAAGCACGGAGTCTTAACCACTGGACCACTAGGGAAGTCCCCCTTTTTAAAATTTTTTTTATTTATTTATGGCATGCAGAATCTTAGATCCCCAACCAGAGATTGAACCCAATTACATTTTTAAACCTAGATTATTTCTAACCCATCTGAACCCTTACTTTCCCTCTATACTTGGAAGATACTGCTTCACTGACTTTTCTATTGCTGTTAATGAGTGGCCTACTGATGGTATAAGAGAAATTCCTTTTTCTAAAATGGTCTGGGTTTTTTCCCTCTCTGGTAGATCTAAAAAAATTCCCTTATACTTTATATTCTTCAATTTCACCACAATGTGTCTAGGTGTTGTAGATTTATTTTTAGCCCATTATGGGCACTTTCAGTCTGAAGATGCATGTTTTCTTCAATTCTGGAAAATTTTTAGATATTATCTTTTTAAGTACGGGTGCTCTCTTATTTCCTCGTCTGGAATTCCTGGGACAAGTGCTGTTATCCACATCTCTTAACTGCCCTTCCGTACTTTTATCGGCTCTATTCTAGGAGCCTTCTCGTTAATGCCTTCCAATTCACTACTTCTCCCTTTGTGTCCAGTGTGAAATTCATCTTGGCTGTTGAGATTTTTTTCATTTCAATGATCATTTTTTACTTTCACGTTTTCCAGTGGTTTCATTTTTATAAAATTCTCTTCTTGCTTTATTTCTTACTCTAGTGTGTCATAATTTATTTGGGGGATGGGGAGCGATTCTTCCTTCCTTTATCTCTGTGAAGATTCTGAATATCTTAAAGTCCACCAGCCTTAGATTGCTGTATTATTTTAGATTGCTCTATTATTCTCAGTTCATTGAGATGAATTCATGTCCCAAATGATTGGCTTTGCTTTCTTCTTAGCATTACTTTCCCTTCATGTTTTGGGAATTTTAGTTTGTGATCTTATTTTAAAAGTTTATTCATTCTCTGTCTGTCTCTCTCTGCCGCTCTGTCTCTTTGACTCTCTGTCTCTCTGTCTCTCTCTTTTTTTTTTTAACATCTTTATTGGAGTATAATTGCTTTACAATGTTGGGTTTGTTTCTGCTGTATAACGAAGTGAATCAGCTATACATATACATATATCCCCGTATCTCCTCCCTCTTGAGTCTCCCTCCCACCCTCCCTATCCCACCCCTCTAGGTGGTCACAAAACACTGAGCTGATCTCCCTGTGCTATGCGGCTGCTTCCCACTAGCTGTCTATTTTACATTTGGTAGTGTATATATGTCCATGACACTCTCTCACTTCATCCCAGCTTACCCTTCCCTCACCCCGTGTCCTCAAGTCCATTCTCTACATCTGCGTCTTTATTCCTGTCCTGCACCTAGGTTCTTCATAACCTCTTTTTTCTTTTTAGATTCCATATATATGTGTTAGCATACAGTATTTGTTTTTCTCTTTCTGACTTACTTCACTCTGTAGGACAGACTCTAGGTCCATCCACCTCACTACAAATAACTCAATTTTGTTTCTTTTTCTGGCTAATAGTCCCACTGTATATATGTGCCACATCTTCTTTATGTCCCTCTGTCTCTTTATCTCTCTCTGTCTTTCTCTCTCGCTTTCCGTCTCTCCTCTCTCCTCTCTCCCTATCCCTCCATCCTTCCTGGTCTAGCAACTTTGCAGTTGCTTCCATGTAGCATCCCAGGGCCCCCAGAATGGAACCAGAACTCATATTGCCCGTCCTGGACAGAGATTTTCTTGGCCATGGCTCTAGGTGGACGTCTGGGTCTGCTTCCTCCCACCCTCACTGAAGCAGAGCCCCAGGAAACAGATGCAGTTCTATTAGCCGCTTTTTGTGGGTGGCAGCCCCACCACCACAGAGACTGATCGTCGCCCGGAGCGAGGCCTTTTTGTCTAGGTCGCTCTGCAAGAGCTGAACCACCTGGTTTTCTCTGCCTGTCTCTGGACCTAGAGCCCAGAAGGCTCCCAGTCTCAGCCCAATTTGCACTTTGTATTCATTTTATTTGTGCTGCACAGAGATATTTATCTGGTGTTTGAACACAGCTTTGTCTTTGAAATTTCCACTTTTTAAAATTTTCTACATGTAGAAGTCATTGAAAGACTTCAAAGACTGACCTTTCAATGACATCTTGACCGGAAATTTCTTAAACCCCTTTACAGCCTAAATCTACTTGTCAATTTCATCTTGGGTCTCATCACCCAGAATGAAATATAACAAGGCTTCCCTCACAGCTTAAACCTTCCTGTGTATTTCTCTCCGGACACCCTCAGCTTCTTCTACTCCTCTGGATTCTGTGGGCCAGTGGAATAGCTCACCTTCCCCCCTTGTCAGCTCCAGACCACTGGGCTCTCTTCGCTTCTCAATGGTTCTTCCCATGAAATAATTCATTCCACTTGTCAAATCATTGCTCCTTTCTACATTCTGGATTCCTTTCCTCCCTCTTCGCCTATCCCGATTCCTGTACCATCTTCAAAATTTGTTTTCTTTGTTAGTGTATTTTCATTGGTTTAATAGTTAATTAATTTTAAAAACACTGAGATTCGGCTATGTTCTGGGTTTACATTAGGCTCTCAGATGAGAAAATATATCCATGATTCAGATGCCAATGATACTCTGAAGAAGCTTATAGCCTAAAATAGTACATAATGCGTATACAGAAATAATTATAATACACTCTGGGAATGCAGAGAAGGGGGAAGGTTCATGGAAGAGGCATCATATGAACAGGATCTTAAAGGATGGGAACCATCTGGACATCAGAATAAGGAAAAAGAATCCAGGTAAAGAAAAGAATTGCCAGTGTTAACAGTTATCCTTCCTAACTACAGTTCCCAGTCCTTAGGTATAGGAACCATAGATTTTATTTTTGTATCCCTCACAATGCTTTACATGGTCCATATAAAAAGGAGCTCACAGGGCTTCCCTGGTGGCGCAGTGGTTGAGAGTCCGCCTGCCGATGCAGAGGACGCGGGCTTGTGCCCCGGGCCGGGAAGATCCCACATGCCGCGGAGCGGCTGGGCCCGTGAGCCATGGCCGCTGAGCCTGCGCGTCCGGAGCCTGTGCTCCGCAACGGGAGAGGCCACAGCAGTGAGAGGCCCGCGTACCGCAAAAAAAAAAAAAAAAAAAAAAGGAGCTCAATAGACACTGAATGAATACGGTTATTAAATATGTGTGGCATGTTTTCCCACAGCTTGATCTCTGACTTCTGGCTCAAGAAATGAGTTATGCATTTATTAATTCATTCTAGCAACATTTATCAGTGCTTAATATATGTTAGCCGCATGAAAGGTAATGAGGTAGAAATGAGCAAATCAGGCATTCCCAGCAAATATTTCGGTCCCTGGGAGGGCCTCTGGCCCCAAGGCTGGAAGTATGCTGGGAGTTCAGCATTCAGGGCCTTTCGTGTGGAGCAAGTAAGGGCTTCAATCCAGCAATTGCACGTCTCTGAGTTCACAGCCCTCCCAGCCCTGGTACTCCCCACAGACAAGGAAGAGTCTTTGTTACATTTGAGGGACTTTCCAGCGAGAAAGCAGCCTAGGGGCACATCTGCCCCCAGGCCATCTCCCAGTCAGCTTTACCCAGGGAACTGATGGGGTGAACAAGCCCAGGATGACAGCCTGAAGGGCAGCCCTGGAGGCAGGGGCTTTGTCCCCAAACCACACAGCCACCTGTTCTTCTCAGGACACTCTCTGCCCTCTTGTGTTTGAACCTTTGTTCTCAGAGGGCACCTTGCTCCCAGGCAGCTGATACAATCAGGAAGCCAAGACAGTTATTCAGTTACAAAGACTGTAAGTGTGCCTGTGTGCGCGCGCGCGTGTGTGCGTGTGTGTGTGTGTGTGTGTGTGTGTGTGTTGTTTCTCTAGTCTAACACCTAAAAAATATATGTGCCATCTATAAACATGCTTCCCCCAATTTTTTACCTAAACCTACCTTCTGTTAAAATAAAATAAAAAGACCAGGTTTGAAAGTACTCCAAGTAGAGAAAAGCAGTTCAGCAATGTAAGCAAAATAATCTAGTTTATTTCATGAACATAAGTGAAACTTAACTTAGGTTATTTCTTGTAAATGCCTCTGATAATCATAAATAAAACTTAAGTTATCTTCTTTAAATGATATAAGATAATCACTTTTAACCAATCCCCCACTGTCTGGAAACCCCCATTGTAATAATCAATCATTATAAAGGTTAAACAACTTTTTCCTTTTTCCTTTATAACCAAATATTTTCCTTTATAATCAAATATTCATATCAAGTAAAGCTCTGTGAATTTTCTTTGACACTACAGAGACTCACAAGTTCTTAGCTTGGAAGAATTCTTTATCCATTGACTGCACCATACGTTAATTCTGAACACCCCCTACCAAAAATAAGATTGCATTAGACCTTCTGCTCAACCTACCACAATCACAAAAAGCAGTCCTAAGGTCGAGAATGGTGAATATTTCTGAACAGGGATATGAAGGCACAACTGGGAACTGGACAACATAGGTTTGAATTCTGACTGTGCAACTTTTAGCAATGTATGTGGATGTGTACTTAGAAGAGGTGCATGCGAACTTACAACCTCTGGACTTGTTTTTGCATCTGCAAAATGGGAACAACAATGCCACAAAACTAACGGGGTTGTTGTGATGGTTAAACGCATGCCTGGCAAATAACTGGTGACAATTTTATTTTTATTATCGTAATTACGACGACTTTCCAGCAGTCGGCTCCGTGGCTGCCGGAGCTGTTTGTTCCTCCCACTCTCCATCTGCTTCCTCCGGGATCTGGGAAGGGGAGTCCACCCGCCCAGAGACAGGGCACAAATCCAGCACAAAACCTGGGCTGTGGAATCGGTCTCCCCAGGCCACATACCTTCCCTGCTACTGTGCGGTTTTGATCAGCAGGATGTGATTTATATCCAAGCTGCTGTGAATGTGAAAACCCTCAGTTTTCACATTCTTGAAAAGCTGGCCGTAGGTCTACAAACTAATGATGCCGCTGTGCCTCGTCCAGAAGCATACAGTCCCCACTTCCTAGACAACTGGAAAGTATTTGGAGTCACCATGGAACCCACTCCAACCCGACTCTACTGGGGTAGAATGTGCTCATCAGGCAGTGGGAGGGGGACCAGGGTGGGACCAGTTGTTTCTTGTATCCAATCCCTTGCTGGCCAGAGCTTGTCACAGACGGGGTGCACCTTCTGTCTGCCGCAGCCTGGACACCGTGTTCTCCACGAACCCGACATTAATTCACCGCAGACCCTGAAAACGAGCGCTCATTCCTTGTTCTCCCCATCTTTCCTCCTCCACCCCCAACTCCTTCCTCTCCACCTCAGGCATCTTCACAGCCTGCCTGATTAGAGTCAAGAAAACCCACAAAACTGGCCTTGTGAACATCTGCCATCGTGTAATGGACTGCAGGTGGTGCTGGAGAAAGAGAGTTAATAATACTAATGAATAAGCCTAATTGATTATTAATCACTACTAGCCTGGCAATAATACCACCTTGGCATTCTGCCAATCCCTGTGACTTAGTTGCAGGGAATCCTTACTTTGCTGGGCATCAGGAAATGCAGAATGGATCAGAATGTCTGAACTAGAAAACTGCAGGGAACTCTAGATACTAATAGTAATACATGTGAATAATATAAGTGTTTAAAATGTGTACACCGATACTATCCCCAAGCATCTCCAAGCACCAGAGCAGACTGAACTTTACTATGAATTTCTCTACCACCTCTTAACTTCACAGTAATCATCCCTTGCTCCTGGGGTGGGGGGAGTGAGAAGTTGGGTGACAGTCTAGGAGTGGTTGTTTAGACCTAAAACAAACCCAAGTGATTCTTCCTTCTTGTTTTCCCATAAAAGTAGAAATTCAGAAAATAATTTTAAAAGGTAAGATTCAGACTAAGAAGTACATGCTATGTGTTTGGGGGTGACGGGCTGCTTTGGTAGTGTTTTGAGGGAGGAAAGTGGTGTCACATCATATATTCTTTTCATAAACATTTTTTGAAGACCTATCATAGTCTAGGCACTGTGCTGGGTGCTGGGTATAGGCATATTTTGTTCCTCAGAAAGCTCAGAGTCTAGTAGCGGGAGACAGATGTGTGTAAAAACCTTCTGCCTCCTGCAATATGGCTATTAGATACCCTGGAAGGATCCTTCTGCTACCAAGCTACTAGAGCCTGGGTATAACACACCTTGGAATTCAGTGCTGTACTCAAAAGGAATCTCCAAGAATTATTCACACAAACCCTCCCCTCTGCCCCCAAAGTGTGAGCTGAATGGGTTGCTGGAGGTGGAGAGCTATAAGACGGTGGAGAAGATGGAGTTGCCCCAACAGCAAATTCTACTAGCAATGCTCTCAGGATATCAGCACTGGGCCAGCAGCAAAATGGGGAAATTAAACCTGAGACACTTGCAGGTCCTGGAAGGGTCGGTCACCAGTCAGGATAAGACACTACCTCTCAGCAGAAGTAGATACAGACCCTGTCTGGAAAGGAAATATCCCTGATTTAGACTTTCAGGATTCTCACAGATTAAGAGAGCAAGCAAACATGAGCTCACAATCAAAACCCACCATGACTGAGGATCAGGGTCCCATAAAGTAAGGGCCAGGCATATGTCTTTGCTGTCAGCTCTGAGGGCTGGCGCTATCAGCAGAAGGACAGCAACCACAGGAGTCCTCCAGGCTCCTGACATCCCAAAGAGAGGTGTGCTTGGGTCAGGGCAAAGCTGGACTCACTGTGGGCGAGACAGGCTGGGACCTGGGACCTGGTACCCTTGGCTGCAGTGTTTGCACCTGGACAAACATCTCCTCGAGCAACAGAATACGAAGAAACTATAAGGGACTAAACATCGCGGCGTGCATGCGCAGCTGGGGCAAATTACGGACAACGAGATGCAAAAAGGCCAAAAATACCAACTGCTACTTCTGAAGAGCTAGGAACAAAAGCAAGGTGTCGGGAGCAAAAGCAGGGTACTGCGTGCGCCCCCTGCACTCAACACCACAAAGGGGCGGGCAAAACACCTAAGCCACTCCTCCAGCCCGACCCCTGGACACACCCCTACCCTCACCCCATATAAAGAACTAGCTCAGCCCCCCAGTCAGGGAGCGAGCAAGGGAAAATGTTCCTTGTTCTCACTCCCCACTGCTGCAGCAGGGGCCCCAGTAAAGCCCTGCCTGAATTTCTTGTCTGGCGTGTGATCAATTTCTCAATTTCTGTGTATTAAGGAGGCCGAGAACACTGGTCAGTAACATGGGGTCCGTGGAACTTTAGTTACACAGCAGATTATACACATCTAAAGACAGAATTAGTCAACTGTAAATTAGAGCTAACAAAAAAATCCATGAAACCCCATGGCCGGATGAGGACACGGAAAATATGAGATATTAAGCAATGTGGGAGAGAGAAGAGAACATTTAATAGATGTTTAATCAGAGTGAAAGAAAGGCAATATTTGAGGAGATAATGCCCGAGGATTTTCCAGAACTGAAGAAAGACCTAAATCTATGGATTCATGAAGTCCAATGTGCCCTAAACAGGATAAATAAAATGAATACACATCCTCTGTAAATCATAATGAAACTACAGAACACCAAGGGCAAAGAAAAAGATGTTAGATAATATTATAGAAGTTTCCAGAATAGAGAATCCTTGTTATAGTTTCTTTTGGACCCTAGGTGTAAAGTCATTACCTGTTAGTATTATTGTACTTGCAAGGCCCCCCAGGTATTAATTGATCCATTTATTTGTTTATTTGTCCTCTATATTATCTCCAAACATTCCCATTCTCCTCCCTGCCTCATAGACAACCATTTTTAAGCATATCATTTTTCTTTGTGTGTGCTCCTGCAACACATATGTTGTTACTTTTTGTGCATGTTTTTTTTTTTAAATATGAGTATAACTGTTTTACAATGTTGTGTTAGTTTCTGCCGTACAGTGAAGTGAATCAGCTATATGTATACCTATATCCCCTCCCTCTTGGACCTCCCTCCCCACCCCATCCCACCCATCTAGATCATCACAGAGCACGGAGCTGAGCCCCCTGTGCTATACAGCAGGTTCCCACTAGCTATCTATTTTACACATGGTAGTGTATTTAATTCAAATAAATGGTACTGAATCGCAGATCACAATCAATTTCTAACTTTTTTACTAAGCACTATGTTCCTAAGATCCGTCTGTATTATATAGCAGTGTTTATCAAAGTGTGGGTTATGACCTGTTAGTGAGTCATGGAACCAATTCAGTGGGACTGAGCAGCATCTTTTAAACGAAGTAGAAAGACCAGAAAATAACAGAATTTGTCACATGTAGTAAAGGTAGATATATTATTTCCTAATACCGTTGTTTCACTTTTGTATGTGTGTGTATATACAATACATATATATACGGCCCCACATATATATGTGTTATGTTTATGTATATGTATGTATGTTCTGAGTTGTGATATCAAATATGTTTCTTAGAGGGGCACAAGCAAAGAAGCTTAAAGCTGCTATCTATAAGATGTAGTAGAGGCACAAGGGAGAAAATTGCCAATTTTACCTGGGTGGTAGTTTGGGCGAATACTGCCTGGGGGTCTACACATTATAGTGGGGGTGAAATCTGTGTTGACGGTTCAAAGATAGGTAAGACTTTTTTAGACCGAAGACAGGAAGAGTATAACAAGTTTTTATGACCATGAAAATGGACATGAAACTGTGAAAATGGGATTTGTAAAAAAAATCAGCATTAGGTTCCTGAGAATTGATGCAGCACAGAGTGTTCAGGGGAGGGCGTAGCTGGAGATAAAAGTTTGGCAGGAGCCCTATTGTGAAGGCTGCATAGACCCTCCTGATAATTTGGGACTTTATCCCATGAGCAGAGCACAGGCACTGAAAGGTTTAAGACAGGGGTGTGGTATGATTCATTTTATGAATTGGAGAGACAATTCTGGAAGCATCCTGGGGAAATGTGACTGAGTAGATGTTAGTGCCATTCACCCGATCTGAAAGAAGGGAGAGATAGCTTGGAGGAAGACGAGGATGAGTTATTCAGAGGTTAGTTTAAGTTTCCACTATGTGATAGATTGTATCACCAACCAAATTATTTGCTGGCCGTCACCCAGGATACCCATCAGGTTTGGTCATGCGACTGTTTTGGCTAATGAGGTGAGAGTGAATATGACAGAAGCCTCAAGAGCCGGCTTGAGTGTCCCCATGATCTCTTCTTCCCTCGGCCATGAGATTTGTCGTGTTCCAGCCAGAGGCTGCTCTGTTGACCTGGGCCCTAGAGTGGAGATAGGCAGCAGAGTGTGGTCAGGTGTGGTGGACGAGTGGAATGAGTGAGAAAGAAACCTTTGCTGTTGTCGACCATTGAGGGGTGGGGGATGTTTGTTACCGCAGCAATGAGCAGAATCCAGCTCACCCTGACTATCCAAGCTGCCTGTGTAATCACGTGAGGTTTAGCTACAGGCCATGTTTTAAAGGACGAGCCATCTTGTCTGGCCTTTTTTGGAAGCTTCTGGAGTCACTATTTATTAGTCTATGTCTTGAGAAAGTCATGAGCCTGCCTAAGAGGACCAAGCTATAAAATCGTATCCTCCTCTCATGTCTCCGTAGCCTGGTGACATTGGTCAAAGGGGGCCCCGTAGAAAAGTACAGTGTCAAGGTAGTGGTGTGCAAGGTTAATTTTTAATCAGTTGTGGGGGACAGAGCTCAGTTAAGAGAATCAACAAATGTGGATTTCATCTCCGTATATGGATGTTGCAAAAGAAGAGGGGTGACTGACCCGCGAATAGGGAGAGGAAACAAATGAGAGGGTTTGAGGCAGGTCTGAAGTGGAGGAGGGAGGTCAGGTAGCCCTGATGACTGCAGAGAAAGCTGTAAGGATGCAGACAGGGAGGCGCAGACAGGCAGGCTCAGACAGGCGCTGCTTCAGTGTGTCTCAGGGGCCAGGGGTGCCGCTTTGGGTGACTCCACGTGGCTGTGCACTGTATGCATGTGTACCTGTGAGTTTCCCCACCTAGGGTGACACATGCATCTCTGTGCGCGTCATGTTTGCCCCCTTCAAGCCTTTTGGAGAAACAGATGTTAATGAGATTCTGTTACATGACAGTGACCTTGGTTGTGAGTATACCGTCGTGTGTGATTATGAGGAATAGCCAGTGTTTATGGAACAGGTGAGGAAAGAGCCCAGGAGATACCTCTCTTTTTCCCAGAAAGGCTGATGGTTTGCTCTGTCTGGAGAAGAGTGAGAAATCTGCCAGACGGTGAATGTCCTGAGGGAAGGACAATCATGAAGGGATGGGATCCAAGAGAAGGGGAAATAAGGAGAACCAAGTGAAGAGTCCTTAGAGTTCTACGGGGGAGAATGGAAGAGGATTTTGAGGAAAAGAGAATTTCAGATGAATCAAAAACAAACATGATTTCTCCATATACTCATGTAGTCAGGGGCATAACATTCTGCTTCTCTTATCCATTCATTCATTGACAAGCATCGTGGAGGGTCATGTGTGTGTCACACATGTGCTAAGCACCAGGGACATAAAGATAAAGAAAACCCCATTCCTGACCCTAAAAGGCTCACTATCTATTGTGCATTCTAAACGTATTGTGTGTCTCCTTCACTAGAATATTAGCTCCTGAAAGGCTAGGACTGTGTGTTTTTCAATGTCTAGCACATTGTAGGTGCTCAACAAATATTAAGTGAATGAATAAATGAAGGAATGAACCCAATGCGGGACATCGATAAGCAATGGCCCTTCGGTACGATAAGAGCTCTGGTGGCATAAGGTGTTGTGGGAGCCTAGCAAAGGAGGTTCTTAGCCAAGCTCCAACAGATGGACATCAAGGGAGACTTGAAGAATGAGTAGTACTTTCCAGACCACAGCAGAGCACAAGGAGTCACGCACACAGCTTGAAAGATGCAAAGCAGCTTGATCTGTCTGGGGAGCAGCAAGGACCCCATATGTCTGGGGTGGGGTTCACGTGGGGTTTTCCTAACAACGAGAAATTAGGATTTTACCCTGTGGGCAGTAGAAGACCAGTAAATGCCTTTTTTTTTTTTTTTTCAGGAAAGGTATGTATTGGGAGATGCTTTAGTACTTCCAGGGGATATATATCTTTTTTTCATAGTTAAGCCCATTTCC
The DNA here is from genome assembly GCF_949774975.1 of Lagenorhynchus albirostris. NCBI lineage: Eukaryota > Metazoa > Chordata > Mammalia > Artiodactyla > Delphinidae > Lagenorhynchus > Lagenorhynchus albirostris. Next base: position 94,079,430 of record NC_083105.1, read on the forward strand.
TCTTGCACAGACCTCCACAGATTTATTGCAGAGATCAGCTAATCAGTATCTTCCTCCCTAGCTCTCTGTACTTGAGCACCATCGTCATTATTGGACTTGTTATTTTTTTGACTGTTAGCCCTCATTACTTTGGCTCTTTTTAAAAATGACAGCAACAGCATAACAAACACCTTCCATTTTTGCCCCTTTATTTGCTTATACTGTTCTTGTACTTCCCTTTTAAAATTTGATGAATGAAACTGCCTCTCAAAGTTCTGATTATAAAGCATAGGCTGGCCCTTTTTGGCATATTCCTTTTGATACTTCTCAATACCCTGTTATTTCTTTTAAATTTTTTTATTGAAATATAATTGATCTATAACATTACATTAGTGTCAGAGGCACAAGACAATGATTCAATATTGGTGTATAGTAAATACCTATATATTGTGCATATTAAATGCTTTTGAAAAGAAGAACATGATTAGATTTTCACTTTTTAGAGAAAGCACTCTAGTAGCAGCGAGAACAATGGGTTTCAGCAGGAAAATACTGGAACGGAGAAACCAGCGGGTGGCTATTTCGGGCAGTGCTATTGGAGATGACCAGAGGGACAGGCATAGAAGGGAGACTGGCCAGCACTTTTATGATGGACTAGCGCTCAGGAAGACCACTGGCTCCATGAGGGCAGAGGTCATGTCCATCTCGGTTACGTGCAACAGCAGGGGCTCGCACGTGGTGGGCAATAATCGGTTTCATATGTATAGGGAGACCAAAGTATGATTCAGATGGGGGAGGGACATAGAAAGAGGACTTTATTTTCTACTTCTAAGCCTCTATTCCTGATGGTGGAGGTGGGGGGAGAAGGTGGGGGAATTTTAATTTACCAGTTGATGGGAATTCAGCATCCTCTGGTTTGAAAGTCTCTTTCAGGGTGAACTTAATCCCTGTAGAGTAAAGAGCATCCGGTAGTCAGTAGTTCCTTGCCCTTGCCCTTCTCCTTCCCTTTACCCAAGGGGGATTCTCAGGCTCCAAGTTGTACCAGTGGGCAGGGGAGAGAACACATCCAGCCTGTACGCTGCTGCCTGTCTCTTGCTGGATGCGTTGCTGGAATCCACAGCGATGTACTCAGTGTCCTTTCTCTTAGCCCTGTGGAAGCCTCTGTAGTCCCTTTGCTGACTGGTCATCTTCATTGGTTCCTGTTGAACATGCAGACCCTCTGAGACCCACCTATGTCACCTGCTTGGACGGCACTTAAGAGCCTCTTTGCCCTCTGCCGCTGTTACACCCTATTACCACTTGAGCTGTGCTCCTCTGGTCCGGAAGGCATCTCAACCCACCTGTCTCACATTTCGCTCCCTTTTAACTCACCTCTTAATCTAGAAAACCATCTGGAGAAATGAATCTTAACCTGCCTGGACTATCTTTTTTTTTTTTTTTTTTTTTTTTTTTTGCGGTATGCGGGCCTCTCACTGTTGTGGCCTCTCCCATTGCGGAGCACAGGCTCCGGATGCGCAGGCTCAGCGGCCATGGTGCACGGGCCCAGCCGCTCCATGGCATGCGGGATCTTCCTGGACCGGGGCACGAACCCGTGTCCCCTGCATCGGCAGGCGGACTCTCAACCACTGCGCCACCAGGGAAGCCCCCTGGACTATCTTTTAACTGGGAATCCTGGGATGTGTAAGCTTGGACCTGTAGGAACATATCTCTGGTAGACTTTCATGTTCTTCTTGTCAGATGGATGGAGAAGTACTTCTGAGTTCCCAGCTCCTCTGAGATCTACTTGACCTACATAAATGTGCAACCGTCCCAGTGAAGGGCCACCAACTTAGAGTCATGGTCCCACTTGACTTAAGTGTTTGAAAAATGCTCCGGTCCCCTGTATGACACTAGATGGTTTTCTTCACTTTATGTTCTAGAGCATGGACCAGCAACCAAGCCTGCAGGCAAAATCCAGCCCAAGGCCAGTTTATATATGGTCCTTGAGCTAAGAATGGTTTTTACAGTTTTAATGAGAGGAAGGAGGAGTGCAAAGACCACATGTGGCCAGCAAAGCCTCAAACAGTTACCATGTGGACCTTTTCAGAAAATGTAAAGAAGAAACTCTTGTATCAAGTTCATAAGATAGCTTGGGATGAGAATCTATTATCTGCAAAAGGGCTCATTCAAAGCAGGTCATTCAAACCAGATTGCCCTTCCCCAGAAGAAACTAAAACTCCCATTATTTTCTAGGACTCGGATGGCTTACAAAGTTAGGGAGGTATTCTTGCTTCTGTAGCGTCAGGTAGGATTTTGTAGGTGACCTCTTAGTCACAAGCTGCTACTTTCCAGTGATCCAAGGTCAAATTCATGTCTGCACCCCCTGAGCGTCAGGCATAAGGAAAGGCAACCACTCAGAAGACTGCCAGGGAGCCCAGCCAAACCTGTTGAAGAAGGAGTAGGGGTACGCCCCGGGGAGATGTACCCCCAGCCTCTGGTTGCAGAGATTTCCAGCATCCTTATCTCTGTGCACCACCTTGACCCTCTTACCGCTCAAATAATTCCAGCACACTCAGCACACATTCCATGATGGGCCAGCCCCTGAGAGGGGCACAGCAGGCCTGTGTGCAACATAGAAGCTAAGCAGATGAGGAAGGCGGGGGGCACACACCCACCAGGGAGTGATGCATATCCTGGCGACAAAGGATAACCATAAACTGTCCCACGCTTTGGGCACTGGGCCGGCTTCAATGTCCTCTCACGGCAGAGGCCTGCATTATGTGTCCTGGATATACCAACACCCACTCCCAAGGGAAGGCATTCCGTCTTGGCTTCTGTGCCGGCCCCCGGGTTCACACTCTGCACAGGGCACTGGGCTGAGGCTGTTCTTTCCTCCAGGCCTTCTGTCAGTCTCCTTGCGGATACACCCAGGGCCATGCACTAATCTTTTTGTCTAAGGCAGACCAATAAAGATCGAGATCACTGCCAGGGCTTCAACATCGTGGACCACGAAGGGCAATGATAAATCGGGGGGGTCTATCAGATTATGGCCTGTTTTTTACCCATCCTAGTCTGTTGACTTCTGTGGCTGCTATAAACACGGTCTAGCAGTCATCCAGTGATTTAGCTGTCCTTTGAAAGCAGCTTTTGTGGCCTTTACTTGGCCCAGAAACTTGGCATTGGCATTGCTACTTCGGAAACAGAACATCTGTTCTGGGAGCCTTTCTAAGGGTTTCTTCTCAAATAGAGCCAGGGCTCCAGTCTCAGCATCTGTAACCCCTCCGTTCATCAATGTTTGAGGAAGATAACCCGGGTCCCTCACTGCCCTCCCGGGGCCGGGCTTTGATCACCAGTTCTCATATTTGGAAGTTGCTTGCCCACCTTCCCCTACCATCTCCCTAAGACTTGCACACAAGGGACTGCACTGGCTGTAATTTCCAAGAGTCACCAGTGAGGCTTGAAATGCAGTTTCCTGAGTTTGCTCATCTGGGCAGGGCTGAACGGGCCTCCAGGGTACCTTTCTACCCATGTTAGAAGAGCGCATATAGCAATGGAACTCAGTCCCTGAAGCTTAATTTAGAAATATGAAAGATGATGGAGACTTTTCTGGTCAGCAGTGAGGAGTATTCTTTAAGGAGTCTTCATCTAGTTACTTGTTAATTCAGTCAACAGGTATCTATTGAGAGTTTGTTTCACGCTGGGCCTTGTGCTAGGCTTTTTTTTTTTTGCGGTACGCGGTCCTCTCACTGCTGTGGCCTCTCCCGTTGCGGAGCACAGGCTCCGGACGCGCAGGCTCAGCGGCCGTGGCTCACGGGCCCAGCCGCTCCGCGGCACGTGGGATCTTCCCGGACCGGGGCACGAACCCGTGTCCCCTGCATCGGCAGGTGGACTCTCAACCACTGCGCCACCAGGGAAGCCCCGCACATTTTTTGAGGTCTGGACCAAACTATACATGTGGAGTGTGTTGGGAGCCTCTGGAGTTTGCCCAGATGACATCCCCTGTAACAGCTATGGGTCACAAAGGATTTATTCTCCTTTGTGCTGACCACTTGTTCATTTTAATTGTTTCTTTAATAAATATTTTCCCTTAAATGTTTTTGTTCTTTTTTTCCTGAAGCTCCTATATCCTGATTATATCATTTTCTGCTCTTTTCTTTCCTATTCTGCATCTCTTGCCTTCTTGTTCTATTTCCTGGAGATGTTCTCAATCTTATCTTCCAACTCTTCCAAGTTTTTAATTTCCAAGAGCTTTTTTATTTGTTTTCTGTATTGTTTTCTACAATATTGTATCCTTGGTCTGTAGATATATTATCCTCGCATGTCTCTAAGAATAGCAATTTTTTCCTTTTTCCTTTTCTTTTTTTAAATTTTTAAAATTTAGTTGATTTACAATGTTGTGTTAGTCTCTGCTGTACAGCAAAGTGAATCAGTTATATGTATACATATATCCACTCTTTTTTAGATTCTTTGCCCATATAGGCCATTACAGAGTATTGAGTAGAGTTCCCTGCGCTATACATTAGGTTCTTATTAGTTATCTAGTTTATATATAGTAGTGTATATATGTCAATCCCCGTCTGCCAATTTATCCCTCTCCCACCCCTTTCCCCCCTAGTAACCATAAGTTTTTTATCTACATCTGTGACTCTATTTCTGTTTCGTAAATAAGTTCACTTGTACCACTTTTTTTAGATTCCACATGTAAGCAATATCATATGATATTTGTCTTTCTCTGTCTGACTTACAATTTTTTTAATTTAAGTATAGTTGATGTATAATATTATATAAATTATAGGTGGACAATACAGTGATTCCCAATTTTTAAAGTTTATACTCCATTTATAGTTATTAGAAAATGTTTGCTATATTCCCCATGTTGTACAATATATCTTTGTAGCTTATTTCATACCTGATAGTTTGTACCTCTTAATCCCCTACCCCTGTAGTCTCTCCTCCCTTCCCTCTTCTCACTGGTAACCACTAGTTTGTTCTTTCTATCTGTGAGTCTGCTTTTTTTTTTTTTTTGTCTGCTTCTTTTCTGTTCACTAGTTTGTTGTATTTTTTAGATTTCACATATAAGTGATATTATACAGAATATGTCTTTCTCTGTCTGACTTATTTCACTTAGGGTAATACCCTCCAAGCCCATGCATGTTGCTATAAATAGCAATAGTTCATTCTTTTTTACGGCTGAGTCGTAGAGAATAGCAAATATGTTAAGTGTTCCTGTGCCTGTGTAATCTCTGTCTCCTCCAAGTTGTTTCAATTTTCTCTGTGTATTTGTTCCTATCTATTGCTTTCATGTTTCAGACTTCCCTCTGACATGCATGGTCATCTTGGTGATCTGTTTATACGTGCAAGTGTTGGTTGAAAATGCCGACTGACGGTTCTGAACTAGTGACTAGGTTTACTGTGGAGAGAGTTCGCTTGTCTGATGCTCCCTCCCACGGATACTTTCACTATAATACTTCCATTCTCAATCGTACTTACTATCGTCTCACTTTAGTGACTTTTTACCTTCTCTCACCTCTACCAGTGTCGGGAAGAGGCAGCAGCCCAGCCACACTGCATGGGAGGAAGGATTTGGGCCTATAACTGCTTCCTTCTTAAACAGACTTTCAACCAACCTCCCTGGTATCAGTCCCATCTTCATACTCGCTTCCATAGTGACACAAATTCTGGAGTTCTTCCACGTAACTTCAATTACTTTTCAGTTTTTTCCATTCATTTCCCACACATTCTCAGGACTGCTAAGTCGGTTATCGCTTATCCACCTGGTTCCCAGACTCCAAAATTTAATTGTCATTTTGTCCTCTCCTATTCTTTGTCTTCATGAATAAAGACTGTTTTTTAAATTTCTTTTTCTATCATTTTAGTGGGGTTTTGTGGGGAAGTGAAAATAAATATATGTGGCCAACTTGTTGCTTTTACCTGGAAGCTGATCTGTAACAATTAGTGAAATTGTTCTGAAGACTTGGTATAAAAGGTACGCAGCTCCAGGAGGAAATTCTCTAAATGCTACGCGTCAAGGCCACTATCTAGAAATAGCTAGCCGAATTCAATCCTACAGGAATGTCCAAACTTCTTCCTAACTTGCAATCCTGGCCCCTAGCTGCCCTTCAACCTACAGAGAGAAGATTTCCCCTTCTTAATCCAAAGCCCTCCTCTTTCCAGTCCCCCAGGATAACCAATGGTAGGAACACTTATTATCTTCAGGGAAAAACCCCCACCCTTATCTGTGGGGTATAATCCGGCCTTGTGATCAAAGCAATCGTGATACTCTGTGTACATCTCCCCAGAGGTCAGCTGTCCAACCTTGTGTGACACCATATGGAGGACCCCACGTCTCCAGTACAGGTAATGCTAGGTCAAGCTCATCCCAGAACCCATTCACAGTCTTTTCCTGCATGAGTGAAGAGAAACTCAAACCAACATCCCTCATAGGATTAACAGGACCTTATCAGCCAATAGTTGTAGATCTCCCGCCAAACTACAGCAATTTTCATGAATAGACCAATCTAAGTTCATATTAAAAAATAATCTCATCACTTACAAGGCTATTGTAGTCATCCAGGTGAGAGATGCTGATGGCCTAGGCCACCATGGAGGCCACAAGGATGGTGAGAAGTAAACAGATGCTGGAGAGATCTTAGAGTAAGAGTCAACAGGACTTGGCAAGAAAGGTGAGGAGGTACAAACGACTAGGTATAAAATGAATAAGTGGGACTGTCCTGGCAGTCCAGTAGTGAAGACTTCGCCTTCCAATGCAGGGGTGCGGGTTCAATCCCTGGTTGGGGAGCTAAGATCCCATATGTCTCGAGGCCAAAAAATCAAAACATAAAACAGAAGCAATATGGTAACAAATTCAACAAAGACTCTAAAAATAAATAAATAAATAAGTGACAAGGATGTAACGTACAATCCAGAGAATATAGCTAATATTTTATAACAACTTTATATGGCGTATAGTCTATATAATTCACTATTAAAATCACTCTGCTGTACACCTGAAACTAATATAATATTGTAAGTCAACTCTATTTCAATAAAAAAAGAATAGTCAAAAAAAATCTCAATCTCATAAAGGCATATCTGCTAAAGGCGTGCACTTTACATTACTAAATAAATGATTTAGTATCTCAGTCTGCACCTGGATTCAGGTTCATCGTGAGTTTACACTTTTCTATGACAATAGGTAGATATTGCACATCACATAGTCTATCAGGACCCCAGTTTAAGGACGGCGCTGCTGATAGAGCTTGTCTCCTATGCATGAGCTGTGGCTGAACTACTGTGTGAATACGCCCAACCAGAGCAGGGTTCTGCCAGGTTTCCCATTTGGATGAAATGTGAAATTGATGACCCCTTTCTGATCCTCTACGTGGTATAAAGTCACACTTTTTTGAATGGTGCTAATCAGAGCCTAAGCTACTACTCAATAGTTCTGTTCTCTTGAATTTCAATAGTTCTTTATACAGAGGTGTTATATCAGGTTAAACCACGTAAAACTGCTGACATTCGATTTTTTTTTTTGACCTACAAAAATAGCAGTTTTATTTGATTCCACATACTAGTGAGAAAGGCACTTGTAGTTGAGAGGCTTGGTTTTGAGTCCTGGCTCTCCTGCTCAGTAACTGCGAAGCTTTAGAAAGTCACTGAATGTCTCTCTGAGCTCAGGTTTTCAAATGGAGCAAGCTATGTCTGCCGCCCGGCATTATGGTGGAGATTAAATGACGGCTGGAAACTGACACACTCTGATACATGGCCACTGAGTTAATGGTAAAAACACTTGCTCATTTGTGACTTTATCTGATCTTCACAGTAATCCTATGAAGTAGATACAGAAAACACAGTCTATTATTGAATTTCAGAGAAGAAACTGATACCCATAAACTCTAAATGGTTTACACAGGATTATCCAGTTTGTAGGTAGCAGAGCTGGAACTGACACTTCGATATCTTTGTTTCTTGGTCATGTAAGTACATATAACTCTCACGTACTGTGCTTCTTTCTGGTCGGCAGAACATTGCAAAAAACAAAACAAAACAAACAAACACACAAAAAACCCTGCAGGATTTAACTAAACTCCAAGAAACTTAATGTAATGGAAGAGCACCAAAACGAAACATTCTTGAATCTTTCTTTTGATGAAGCAAGGACTTACCATGCATCTAGTTAATGTTATACTTACATTTTTATCCATTTAATCTCTACAGTCATCCTTTGAGGGGGGTGATAAGTCTTCATTTTCCAAATAAGAAAGCGAGGGCTCAGAGCAGTTTTGGTAAATCGCTCACACATCTTGACCCATTCTTACGTATTCTCATGATAATCATTTTAAGAATCAATTTCCACTGCATGGACAATGGACCAGAATTTCCTGTTCACTAATCAGATGGGAACCTAAAAGCTTGACTTGGAATTGGTGTGGTCCCTGATGGCCATGTGGATATGATTTAATAGACAGGAATTCAGAAGGTCTGGGTTCTCTTGGTTCTGACTCTGTGACCTTGGGCCAGTTACTTAACTACTCTGAACTTGTTTCTCTCTGTATGAAACACAGAACTTGTTTCTCTCTGTATGTCTTCTTCTACCTTTAACATTATCGAGTCTATAATTTAGACAGTTCCATTACACAAAGAACTGCACTTAGCTGTCCACCTGGAAGTTACTCTAGGATGGGCTTGGGCTGCTCTAAGAGGGCATGTGAACCTGGCTCCCACTGCCGCCAGCTGTTACGAGGACAATACAGCCAGCTGTGGGAAGATCCGCAGTTAAGCATCGGTCAGTGTCGAAGACCAAGACAGGGAGCTCTTGGAGAGGATTTTAGTGGACTCTGGGTTCCCATAACCTTGAGGAGAAATCAGATAAAAGTCTAGGAAAGAGAATCCCTAGTAGATGTCCTGATCAGCATAATGCTCCAGGGAGGGTCCATTTCCAAACAACTATTTGCCCGTGTGTTGAGAAAATTATTCTGCCTGGATAATCGCCTCCGATGATCACTGCCACATTTCCTGCCACCAGCCTTCAGTGAGCATCGTCCGCCAGCCCTCGAGACAGGAGATCTCACAGTGGGTTTCACTAGAGTGAGAGGGCACATCAATGCAGCTGGGGCTGGAATAGCAAATTCCCCTGGCATCTCATTTCTTTGCTGGATGCTGGGACCCTGCAGCTGTTTTCTGGAGAGAAAGCTGCAAAATGCTCCCGGTAGCTCCATATTGGCGATCCATCTTGCTTTGTCCCTTCAACCTCTTCAGATTTCAAAGATGCTGATTCTTAGCCTGGACTGGTCTATTTTTTCCTGATATCTACGTTAGCTTATTTGGCAGCCGACACACTGCTACCCTGACCGTATCCTACCATGAGCTCCTACATCCCCTTTTCTTTCTTCCTCAGATCACTTGACCTGAGCCTGCTCCCAGTGTGGCCTGGCATCACGAACACTGCCCTCTCACCCACGCTTGGTCACTGGCCTCTTTCCTATTTTTATCTGGATATGCACGGCTCTGCACGAGCGCCTGTCGGCCCGCAGGCATGGTATCAGGGGCAGTGGCTGTCCCAGCCTTGAAACAAATGCCATGTCCTGCAGCTCTTGGGGCAGGAAACCACAGTGAATTCTCAATCTGAGTTGTGGTTCTAGTGATGAAGAAGGAAGCTGTCTACCTCCTGCCTAGTGCCTGGTCCTGTCCCTTGGGATGGCTACATCTCCTGAAGTCCTTTTCCTCAGAGCGTGGAGATGCTGGTAGTATTAACACTGAGGTTCTGATCACACTCCGACATGACTAATTAGATTCTCTCAGACAAAGTCACTCCACATCTAGATGGATTTAATTTTCTCCTAATTCCCTGAACCCTTTACCGTGTTTTATGTGAAGTCAATGAACGCTTGCATTTTTCCTTTAGGTTCTGTCCGTCCCCTGGTTGCTAAACGTACTCACTCTCAGTTTTGTTCAGAAATCCAAACCAGAAAATTCAAATACCCAGACTTATTTGCAGCCTCTCTAATGATGGCTGACATTAATCGTAATAAATCACAAGCACTGTGATATCCTGAAGTATTCTATGAATCATCTAAGAAAGAGAAAACCACCTTCTGACCCATCCTAGTGATGAAATTACGGTTCTGCTGGTTCACTTATTTAATGAACACCTACTGTGTGCAAGACATGTGGTGGCACCTAGGGGACTGACAGAGATGTATCTGTCACAAATTATACATTCAGGAAAACTGTGACTGATTGGTAAGCTAAAGTAGTTGTAAACGATAATGGCTTAAAGGGGAAAGTCATTTCCCAAAAGAGGCAGAGATGAATATGAGATTTCATGGGCAGAACACCTGAAAAGACATTTCTCCGAAGAAGACATACAAATGGCCAATAGACACACGATAGATGCTCAATATCACTAATTATCAGAGAAAAGCAAATCAAAATTACCATGAGGTATCATCTCATACCAGTCAGAATGGCCATTATCAAAAAAATCTATAAACAACAAAAGCTGGAGAGGGTGTAGAGAAAAGAGAACCCTCCTACACTGCTGGTGGGAATGTAAATTGGTGCAGTCACTATGGAGAACAGTATGGAGGTTCCTTAAAAAACTACAAATAGAACTACCATATGATCCAGCAATCCCACTTCTGGCTATACATCCAGAGGAAACTCTAATTTGAAAAGATACATGCACCCCAATATTCATAGTAGCACTATTTACAATTGCCAGGACATGGAAGCTACCTCAATGTCCATCAACAGATGAGTAGATAAAGATGTGGTACATATATACAATGGAATATTACTTGGTCACAAAAAAAGAATGAAATACTGCCATTTGCAGCAACATAGATGGACCTAGAGATTAACATACTAAGTGAAGTAAGTCAGACAAAGAGACAAATATAAGACATCCCTTATATGTGAAATCTAAAATAGGACAAAAATGAACTTATTTACAAAACAGAAACAGACTCACAGACCTAGAAAACAACCTTATGGTTACCAAAGGGGTAGGGGGATAAATTAGGAATTTGGAATTAGCAGGTACACACTACTATATATAAAATAGATAAACAACAAGGTCCTACTATATAGCATAGGGAACTATATTCAATATCTTGTGACAACTTATAATGAAAAAGAATATGAAAAAAGAATATATATGTGTACATATACATATATATATATATATATATATACAACTGAATCACTTTGCTGTACACCAGAAATTAACACAACATTGGAAATCAACTATATTTCAATAATTTTTTTAAAAGAAAATGTTACAGAGAATTAAAAAGAAAGAATATGAGATTTCAGAAGGAGAAGATATTAGTAAAACCAGGAGGTGAGGGGAGGGAGAGTTTGAGGAAGACTTTCCAAAGAGGAGGGAACTGACCCGAGTCTTCAAGAATAGATAGGATTTGAACATGCAGAAACAACCTTCTGTGGAGGGAACACCAAGCGTGGAGAAAGGTCAGGGTGTTTATGAAGAGTGTGAGATGCACCGAGGGTACAGAAATTGGGGTAAAAATAGGATACACTGGGAACGATCATGAACAACTTTGAACGGAAGTTTCATCCCATGGGTTACGGGAGGTTATTGGAGGGTTTTTTCCTTTGGCCGCGAAGCTTGTGGGATCTTAGCTCCCCGACCAGGGATTGAACTCATGCCCCCTGCAGGACAAGTACAGGGTCTTAACCACTGGACCACCAGGGAAGTTCAGTTACTGAACGTTTTGAGCTGGGGAGAAATGAGTTGGTCTTCAAGAAGATTAACCTAAAGAGAGAGTAGAACAAACAGAAAGGTTACAAAGGTAAAGCCATCATTCAGAGAAGATGAATTTTCATTCTCTGATAATTGGATTATATGTCAATACCCAGTTAATCAGAATATTGGAAATTGAAACCACTCTCCCCAGCTACTCTGGAGAAAGGGAAATACTGTAATTGATGAAGCGTGGGGTGGTGAAAGGTCACACGTCCTGAAATATGACATCCTTTAAGTTAGTGTGAGGCACGATTCTCAGTATCACAATGAATTAAGCTTCGAGTTATGAAAACCTTCACCTTTCACATTCTGATTCACTTTAAACAATTATCTGGTCACCGGCTTTGAAAAGATGACATTTCATTAAGCAGGAGAGACTTAAAATGTTAAGTAAGGTAGATGAACTCGGGAAAGAGCCTTATGACAATTATAATTCAGAGCCGTGTTTAGCTATTGTCGCTGTCATCAGGACCGGCATCCCACACAGCATGGAGAGTTGAGGAATCTAGCTGCAACCATCACCAGTTTAACTCTTGGGTTTCTCTCTCTGGCTCCTGTGCTGAAACGGCTTGAAGAATGGGCGCATTTTTAATCAATGTCATCTATGACTGAATAAAGATGTCATACCAAAGCTGTTATTGTTATTTAAAATAGTTTAGCACTTTATATTTATTACATATTTTTAAAATTTTTTATTGAAGTATAATTGACTTACAATGTCGTGTTCATTTCAAGTGTACAGCAAAGTGATTCTGTTATATACATATAGACACATATAAATGTATATATATATAACTTTTTAATGATATATATATTCTTTTTCAGATTCTTTTCCATTATAGGTTTTTACAAGATCTTGAGTGTAGCTGCCTGTGCTATACAGTAGGTCCTTGCTGTTTATCTATTTTATATATAATAGCGTGTTTATGTTCATCCCAACCTCCTAATTTATCCCTCCCCCTCTCCTTTCCCCTCTGGTAACCATAAGTTTGTTTTCTATGTCTGTGAGTCTCTTTCTCTTCTGTAAATAAATTCATTTGTTTTTTTTTTTTCTTTTAGATTCCACACATAAGCGATATCACGCGCTATTTGTCTCTGGCTTTCTTCACTTAGTGTGAAAATCTCTAGGTCTACATATTATATTTTGATTAGCATCTTTGATCGTTTTTTCTTTTTTCTCTTCTGTTGTTGGCATTCCACATCCCATTCCTCTTCTGTTCAGCAAGCTGCCGTCTGTGCCAGAGAAATTTTCAAGATTAGGCCCCGAGGTGTCAATTCCCACCTTCTCCTTGATTCCCCAACTAACTAGTTAATCTCCTGCTCTCTCATTATTTCTCCTTTAATGATGATAGGTAGGAATATTCTCCAGAGACGATCCTACCAACTGCTTTTTTCATCTGCGAACGATTCTAAGTTCCGGGAAACAGTCCAGCTGGAGCATCGTGACTGATGGCCTCACCAACCAGTGTAATTGCAAAGTACTTTGAGGGTCTCAAAACAGTTATCCTTCTCTCCTTCCAGCTGATTAAAGCGCAGTTGTTTTCCACTTTATACAGCCCTCTAGCACCTGCCCACTCTAGAAGATTCCTTCTCCTTCACTATCGCCCAGAAGAACAAACACCTTCCTACCTCTGTGTTAACCCAGGAGGTTTCCCCTCCCACTCACTCCTCTACCTTCCAAACTTCAGGATGCCCAATTTCTAGCCAAATATTGACTCACAACAATTGAAAAAAAACGTACAAATTAATCTCTGTGCTAAGTTGGCATCACCGTGACTGCATCAGAACAAGTAGCCAAAGGAGGAATGAACATTCAAGCAGTGCACACAGAGGACCTGGTATGTGCGAGCCCCCATCCCCAGTGGATTAAGACAGTGCTCCCCCTTCCTCCCCCGACCCCATTCTTACCTCCAACCCATGTAAGATCTCAGCGCGTTAGTCCCTGCAGCTGCAAACCAGACTGACCTAGTCTTTGGATCGCTCTGATTTCTCTGCAGTCAAAGAAACATGGCCTGAGTCTGATTACCTCACACTGATAAAAATAGCTAATTCAGCTTAGTGCTGCAGACCAAAAAAAAAAAGTCACATTTCCATTCAATGCACTTTTGGGTGACATGTGGCCCCCTTCTTTGATTCTTATTCTCCCATGGCTCTTTGCTCCTGTGGGAGCATTTCCTTCTATTTTTCCTTTGTGCTCTGTTTCTGTTGTGCCCACCCCCCTTCTTTAGTTTATCTTTTTTCTCTTGGCTTCTTTGTCTTTTTCTCCTTCCCCACTCAGATAAAAACTAAACTGCCGCTTCAAGCCACTGACTGAAGCTGGGGAGAAGCCTTGTGGGATCAGCCGTCCCATCAAAGATCAGACCTTCCTCCCCCATGACTCCACACCCTCTCCGGGGCTCCCATGGACCTGCGCTCTGCAGATTTCCACGCTCACAGCTGGCTTCTTCACTGAACCAATTTCTTCATGTAGCACCAGGGAAATAAAACCTACAGTGAAAACGATAGTATTGGTTTTCCATTTTACTTTACTGGCAATAAAACTGCAGAACTTCTCACAGAAAGAGCCCTCGCGTGCTCGAACCACAAACAACGTTGGAGAAGGGAAAGCCACACAAGCCCTCCCTCTGATAACATAAGCCACCGGCCAATTCAAACCTGAGCTCATTGGAGATACTCCTCAGCTCAGAATCATTTGTATCAAGTGAGATGGAGGCAGCAGGGGAAAATAAAAATCTGCTGAAGGTGATCTGCGACCACCAAAACTGATCTCTACACTGAGAAATTCTGAAGTAGTAGGAGTGGAAGTGCTTAAATCTTTTTGGAAGAATGTATTAAGATGGTGAATCGATGGGCTTCCCTGGTGGCGCAGTGGTTAAGAATCTGCCTGCCAATGCAGGGGACACGGGTTCGAGCCCTGGTCTGGGAAGATCCCGCATGCCGCGGAGCAGCTAAGCCCGTGCACCGCAACTACTGAGCCTGCGCTCTAGAGCCCGCGAGCCACGACTACCGAAGCCCACGCGCCTAGAGTCCGTGCTCCGCAACAAGAGAAGCCACTGCACCGCACCGAAGAGTAGCCCCTGCTGGCAGCAACTAGAGAAAGCCCGCGCACAGCAACAAAGAACCAAAACAGCCAAAAATTAATTAATTAATTTTTTAAAAAGATGGTGAATTGGTACAGAACTTAAGTGAAATTGACATGGGGAGATGGAAAAGGGATGTTTTAAAATCAGCTCACACCGCTAAGTTGTTATGTGACCTGGATAGTGTCACTTAACCTCGCCGGACCTCATTTCCACTGTTTATACAATGAAGAAGAAAATGTTGAGACTGGTTATTTCTAACAACTTTTCTAGCTCTAAAATGCCATCATTCTAATCAAGACTAGAAGACTGTGGCTGACAGTAAAGCGATTTAGAGACTCTTTCCCTGTAACCACTGGAGTTGTGGTGGGTAGTAACCACGGTGAAACCTCAGCAATCATCTTGCTCCTTCTCAGAATTCTCTGGCTTCTCGATGATTCTAGGAGGTGACATGTTGATCCCGGACCTCCCCTTTCCTACCTGTGCATCCAACCAAGCCACTGAGGAAAGGGCTAGCTAGACAACTGTAGGAATCAAAGAGAACAGGCAGGGTAATGTGGATTGATGGTCCCAGCTGGGACTCCCGGAAGGAAGCTCTCTCTGGTCTGGGCTTGGTGGGCCTGCTGGAAGAAAGAATAACAAAGAACGTAAAACCCGATAGGCCTCAGGACAAAAGAATATGGCTTCAGGAACCAAAGGAAAGTTGGAAGCAACCTTCCCCACTTAAAGGGAACACTTTCTAAGAGAGCAGAGTCTGTGCTGGTCATTTGCCTGTTTGCTCTCGGATTCATCCCCTGACTTTGTCCAGCAAAATCTATTTCCCAGGCTCCCTTGCCAATAGTCTTCTCACTAGGTTCAGCTCACAGAAGGGACTAGCAGGGGGAGGAGAGGGGGGAGGAAGAAGACAGAATTTCTCTAATTCCCATCAGTGAGCTGAGGCTGCTCTGTGATCCAAGACAGACCATCAGGTCCGTCTCTTGGGCGCTGATAATACCTCCTGCTCTCTTGTTTCCTCCCACCCGAGGGCTGGCGGCCCGCTGTGAATGTTGCTGAGTTCTGGGTTGTCTCTCTATCCCCAGGTTCACTTTTCAGCTCCTCCAGTGCCTTTGAGATGCGCTCCCCATATTATAACTCTTCTGAGGGACCCCCTGGCCTGGGTTTTCTTTTCCTGACCACACGTTGGCTGATAGAGATGCACGATTCTGACCCTGTGTTGACACTGACGTGCCATCCGTATGCAGGAATACTTTGGGTACAACTCTCATAGTTTCTGGTATGGTTCCCGGGGACATCATCTCAAAAAGCCCTCCCCCTCCTTGGTCAGGGCAGGATGGTCTGCTCCGTGGCTCAGTGGTGATGAAGTGACACTGACAGCGACAAGTACAGGTGGGCCAAAGTCAGTGCCAAGCCCACATGAGAAATTGCACTGACAGCTGTTACAAGAAAACTTTAATGTCTTCCTTTGACTGCCTGTCACCTGGACAAATCTACCCAGAAAAGGAGAGGGACTTGAGAGGTTCTGACGGTCCAGAGGCAAGTACTAAAATTATTCCCACAACCCTTAACTGTTCTTATTCACAGTGCTGTTTTCTAGGAGAGAAAAATGTAAACAATAAGTTGCAAAGCATTTCAAGCTTTTCTGTCATTTGATGCTCACATACATTTCCAATGGAAATTTCGATTTTCTGAAAAACTACAAGCTAATAAGTAACATAGATTAAACCCAAATTCAAATTTTCTGACCCAAATTTCCATGCCTTATGAGAAGCACATGGCAAGTGGCAGTGAGGGATCCTGATAGGTTGCCAAGAGCATAGACAGAGAAGGTGGGGAGGCTGGAGACAAAGTTCAACCTACATCTAGGTTTATAGCAATATCTGCCGTACTGAATGTGTACTTAGATAGTTACATCTCTGTCTAGATTGTGAGCTAGAGAGCAGGGACCAATTCTAACTCCAGTGTCTATCAGAGCTTAAGGTCTAGTAAGTGCCCAATAAACATTTGTTGGCTGCACAGGTGAATGAGGGCAGAATAAGCCACTGACTAGGCCGAAACAAATATTAATGGAATTGGAAATCAGGATTTGATGATAGAGTCAATCCAATAAGTGGTTCATGTAGAACTAAGTGGCTTCTTAGGTCTTAAAATGTAGCAAGTGTCTTAAGATCTCACCTTCTATCTCCTCATAGGACTGGAATTCAACCAGAAGAGATCTAGTCCTTTGGTCCTTGAGAGTCTCTATGACAAAGCAAGTATCTCTGAGACTGGGAATAGTGATGAGCTTGAACGAAAGAGAAAAAGAGAAGAGAGCGGATCACTGACCAGTCCTGCTTCTGGGTATTTACCCTACAGATATACCTGCACACAAATGAAATGAGGTTCATAAATGGTGCAACAATATTTTTGATGGCGAACAGTTGGACACACCCCAAAGGAGTTGGTTCAATAAACAGTAAGGCTTTCTATGCATTTATTTAAAAAAAGAAGAAGAAGTTCCTTATTTATTGATATAGAATCATCTCTGGGATAGATCGTAAAGAAAAAAAACAAGATGGAAACCAAACATAACGTAGACTTTTCTGTGAGAAAACGGATGGAATATGAATGTGCATTCTTACCTGTTTTGTTTACATAAAGTAGCCCTGGAAGAATTCACTAGAAACCAATACAAAAGCTTACCTACAGGGAATAGGAGTGGGGGGATGGGCTGAAAGGGATCATGGTAAGAGTAAGACTTTGAAGTGTGTGTCTCATGAAACCTTTTTGGTTTTTGATCACTGGAATATATTAACTAACCAAAATTTTGAATTTAATTCAATTCATTTCATTTCATTTAGAATAGAGGATCCCGAAAAGGAAACGGGAAGACACCAAGGACAAGCTATAGTACTCTAGGACTTCTCCCTCCCTCGGTCTCCCAGAAATATATGATAACTGCTGAGCCCTCCCCAGGGGTTCCACCCTTGCCCTGCTATAACATTTGCTAAATCTGCCCGATGCTGGAATTACTGTGCCTACCTCAATTATCACTGGGTCTTCCTCAGGCACTGGATTGTCATTCTCTAGAGAGCAGAGTACATGCCTGACTCCCCTTTTTCATTCCTGTTGTTCTAGGCATATAAAAGTACTTTAAAATTAAATAAATCTCTGTTAAATGGCATTGAATTTTTCCTACTGCCAAATCTAATTCTGCCTTCAAAATCCTGAGCATGGGCCAGAGATTTCTCCTTGCTGCTCCTCAAAAAGCATTTTTAGAGTCCATTTAGTGAGGGCACACTTGTTGGTTTCTGAAATGGGTTTCACAGTCCCCAAAAGTGGAAGGGGGCTGTCTTTCTACTCACTGTCAAGTAGTGGTGGTAGGGTAGCCGACTTGGATAAAGGGGCAAGTGAATGGGAGACCCTTGTAAGGCACATGCTTGTCCATGAATCTGGAAGCAGGAAGAATGAATTAGCTGCAAATGGTAGAGAGCCCAAGACTCATAGTCCAAAAAGATGATGTAATTCAGGTTATATCCAGACAGATGTCCTATCTAAAAGGCTCTCCTCAGTGAGTGGATATAGGAAGTCAGGAAGTGTTTCTGTTTATTCATTCACTTATTCATTGACTGTCTACCCCATTCCAGGTAGGATGGAAGGCATTGGAGTTTTAGCATTGGACCCTACAGGACATGCTTGAAGTCAGGCAGGCAGTTGTAGCAATATTACCACCAAGTGATACCTTCATGTTCCCAACCAGTGCCTGAATCTTCAGAAAGCAAAACCCAGCCACCCCCTCTGGGTATGAGCTGGTGGGAGCGAGATGGGGGTCATTGGGGTCCTAGATAGATGATCAGGTATTCAGGCCACAGCTCCAAACAGAAATCCAATCATATGAAGTGATCGCTACAGTCAAAGAAGGCCAAAGAAGGCAAGGACTTGATGGGCATGTGGTTGCCTATAGCTCATATCAGACACCAGATCCACGACAGCAAATGCTAGAACACGTCACCTGGTGGCCTGAGGCTGCTGACACCTGGTCAGGATTGGCTCAAGTAATGGACACGGCTAAGCCTCTGTGAGTTGGGATGAGAAAGACAGGGTTGGCGAAGAAAGCCCTAGAGCCTTAATACACAGGTTCTCACCTTATGTACACTCTTGGATGAAGCCCCCCTCCCCTTACACACATCTCCCTCACATTTCATGCTGCCCTTTCATGCCCACCCATTTCCATTAAACACAACTGGTTTTATCCTCATAAATGTAGTGATGGGACAGCGGGGAGAATACAGTACATAGATTACCCCAGCCTCACAGCTTGGCCAAACACACTTCCGTTCCTTTGATGTTTCCTTTTTAAGCTTACTGATACGTTTTCAAATCTAGAAAACAGGAAGTCTATACTGGGAATCAGATGAAGTGACCTTCATATTTCAACATTCGAAATCTGTATAGCACAGAAGCCTGGAGGTAGATTGTGTACTGATGCAGTCACTAGTTAGCCAAGTGACTTGAGGATGTCAATGAACTCTTCCGTATCTGATTTGTCCTGTGTCGAATGGGAGCAGCCATACCTACGTTGATGTGTAAGGAAAAAATAAACGATGTGAAAGTTCTCCAGAAAGGAACAAACACTATACAAATATGTGAGATTTTAAAAAAGCATTACAGTTCTAAGTTATATAAAAGTAAGGTTATTTGGAATGAATCCAATCATAACATTCTCATTGTAGGAGAAGGTGGGTGCCTGGAGAGACAGGTTAGAGAATGTTGTTTGGGTGTTTTTAAAAGCTGCCTTGTTCATTATCTGTGACAATAATAGATAGCTTGAGGACTAGAAAATCTTCCTGTGTTAAAGATTTTTGTTTTGATACCAGATTCAAGGATAAGAATCAAAAACAGTCAGTGCACAAGGTTGAAGCAAAGCCTACTGCTTAGCTACTTCCTCGTTAGCTCAACTCTACCACCTTGAAAGCATCTGCAGACTGGAGGGACAGATATATTAGGGGCTCAGAGAATGGCTTCAGAAATAATCAAAACTTCGCATGAAGTATCAGGAAAAATTTAGAGATGCTTTTACAGGGCCACAGACAGTGTTTTATGAGCAAATAAAAAAAAACAAGAATGTCAAAAATATTGATGTTGTGTCAAAAAGAGCTCGACCCTGAATAAACGGACACTGTAGAGTGACATCACATAATTCAGGGGCAAGCAACTCTCCTCCGTGGAGAAGTCTGTAATGCAGACTTAGACCTCTTTCATAACTGTTTTTCCTAATTCATTCAGCATTATTTATTGAAAACCTCTAGCCTTCAAGCACCGCTCAAGGTGCTGAAAATTCATCCGTGCAGAGACAAAGTCTCTCCCCTCATGAAGCTTATATTCTTGTAGGAGAGACATAAAGAAACAAGAAATAAATATTTACTATAATGTTATGTAGTTAGAAAACAAACTTATGGTTACCCAAGGGGAAAGGGGGAAGGGATAACTTAAGAGTTTGGGATTAACATTTACACACTACTATATATAAAATAACTAACCAACAAGGACCTACTGCATAGCACAGGGAGCTCTACTCAATGTCCTATAATAACCTAGAGTGGAAAAGAATCTAAATAATTATATATATATATATATATATCTGAATCACTTTGCTGTATACCTGAAACTAACACAACATTGTAAATCAACTATATTTCAATAAAAAGTTTTTAAAATGTAGAGTACAGAGAAATGCTATTTTAAAATATAGCAGGGGGAGACGCAAGAGGGAGGAGATATGGGGATATATATATATGTATAGCTGATTCACCTTGTTTTAAAGCAGAAACTAACACACCATTGTAAAGCAATTATACTCCAATAAAGATGTTAAAAACAAAAAAATTTTAATAAATAAATAAATAAAAGATAGAAGGGGCTTCCCTGGTGGTTGAGAATCTGCCTGCTAATGCTGGGGACATGGGTTCAAGCCCTTGTCCGGGAGGATCCCACATGCCACAGAGTAACTAAGCCCGTGCCCCACAACTACTGAGCCTGCACTCTGGAGCCCATGAGCCGCAACTACTGAGCCCGTATGCCTAGAGCCCGTGCTCCGCAACAAAGAGAAGCCACCGCAATGAGAAGGCTGTGCACTCTAAGGAAGAGTAGCCCCCGCTCTCCACAACTAGAGAAAGCCTGCACGCAGCAAAGAAGACCCAACAGAGCCAAAAATAAATTAATTGATTAAAACATGTTTAAAATAAATTTAAAAAATAAAATAAAATACAGCAGAGTACACAGAGTAAGGTACGCTATGTTTGAAAGAGTTGTCAGAGAAAGTCCCTCTGAAAAGGTGATATTTGAACAAAAGAAGTGATGGAGTGAGCCATGGGAGGGGGTCCTATCTGGCTAATATAAACATTTCATCTCAAAACAAGAGAGAGACCATCAACGCATCACCAAAGATGTTTGACAGTAGACATGCTCTTATCTCAGAGAAGGCTGACGATGTCTTTAAAATGTGCTTGCAGACCAGGGTTATAGTCTTGCACCTCTGCCATCACCACGAGAAGAGCCTTCCCTGGGTCCTTGCTGCCCTTTCCACATAGACTCCAGAATGGAATCACAAGGAAGCCACCTGAGTCCTACCTGCCAGGAGAAGGACAGACCAGACCTACAGCTGGAAGCAGAGCCCAAAGCCAAACCCAGCCTGGATTACCTAATCCTCAGCCGACTCACTAGCACGAAAAATAAATGACTGATGTCCCTGGTTGCTACTCAGCACTAACCAACTCTAACAGTGTGAAGATAGCGGCCAGATGGTGATACGTCCCGAGATAAAAACAAAATAAGGAAGCAGGACGGGCAGTATTCAGTGGGGGCATGATTTCTTGAAGATGACCAGAGATGACCTCAGTGAGAAAGTGACCTGGGAGGAAGATCTGAAGGGAATGAAGGAAAAAGCCACTCAGATTTCTGGAGGAAGAGGGGAAAACACATGAAAAGACCTTGAGGCAAGAGCGTGGGTCACACGATCACAGAGCACGGCAGCCTGAGTGGATGGAGCGGAGTACGCGAGGGGAGAACACGTGAAGGTGAAGTCAGGGAAGAAAGGGCACAGGTCATGTAGGGCCCTTTAGGGCCCAGGTGTAAAGTTTGAGTAGGGGAATGGCCTAGTCGGACAATTCAAAAAGGAACATTTAACCCCCTCGTGCCATGAAGAGGGTGTAGAGAGATGAGTAGAAGTAGGGGACTAGGTCGGAAGGTTATGTCAATAATCCAAGGGAGAAATCATGGCAGCTTGAATACGGGTGGCAGCAACACAAGTGATCAGACTGTGGATGTGCTTTGACTGTCGAGCTACTGAGACAGCAGCTATAACCAATATGAGAGAAAGATTTCAGGGATGACTCCGAGGTGCTAGAACTCGGCAGCCAGCAGGCTGGAGTTAGCGTTGACTGAGATGGGGGAAGACTGCCAAAAACGCAAACATGGGAGAAGGAGCCCGGCATCGTGGGTTGATCGCATTAAATCTGAGTTATCCCTTAGTCATCCAATGGGCGAGTCAGGAAGGCAATGTGACATCTGGAATGAAGATGTTAACTGGAGAGTCATCAGCATACGGATCAAGTTTCTTCTCATGCTGATAAGAACTGAGACAAGGGAGGAGAGACCAAAATGGAAAACTGAAACCTTCAAGAGCTTAATTGCTCCTATTTCTGCAGGTTCTTCTCCAGGCCACGTGACAAATAATTTAAATGGTGCTCAGTTGAGCTCTCTTTCCCTGGCTTTGCCCTGGTCTGGGCTTGCCTTTCTCTCTGCTATACTTTAATGAGTTTCCCCCTGATCAGTTATGGCAAAGCCCAAACTCAGAGGAGTTTATGAGACATGCACGATTCTGACTTCCAACATCTTATTAATTAGGGCTGATACACTGGGAGCTTGGTATTATATTGAGAGGAAGGAAAACACTGCTCGGCTATGTTTGGGGCTAGGGAGAGGGAGAGAGCGTCTCTGTCTCTGTAGACCTCCCTAAACAGGTGCCGCCTCCTTAATGTGTAGGTGTGGCATGCCCTGGCTTTATCTGTTCACAGCCTATGATGGATTAGAGGACAAGAATCAAAGCAACATTGCCCCGTTTCAAAAAGCAATACTCCTGTGCTGAGCCGAGACACCAAGCTTAGAGGAGAAATCCACAGAGAAAATATAAGTGACCAACCTATGGCATCAAACGATAACTGCAAAATAAACACCCACAAAGGTTGTAAAATCACTACAAATACAATTGTTCAATACCTCAAAGCAAGCTTTAAAATTTGATTCCACTTTGCTGCCGTTATCGCCAATCTATAGCCAGGGAACGTCAGCCTCATACACTTGAAGATGTTTTATTTAGTTTTAAAACTTTGTGACCTAGTAAACAAACAAGGGCTACTGAGAACAGAAACTGAAATTTATATGATCAAAAGTGGGCTACAAACTTGGGCTTAGAAGTAGCCAATGGACATAAACTCAACTAAGGGAATACAAGCCACTGAGGAGATTAACTTGAAAGAGAAAGGTCACGTTGAAGAGTCATGGGAGAAAGATGCTCAAGCCAGATGTGGAATCACAGTTGACAGTCCTCTTCACAACCTCTGATACTGCCATAAACCACATAGTGTGCCCGTTTCCCTTCCGCTTTGGGACAGCTAGAGACAGTCTCAGAGTTTCATGGCTTTGCTCACACCTTGTGACGTTTCACTAACCCCTAAATTACGACAGCATCCTTAAAGGCCTAGGCAAATCAGTGACTTAGCCTTTCTGGTACACATGGGAGTAAAAATCTGCACTACCCTCGAAAGATATATTGTAACTGGGCTGCAGGATTACAGGTGTGGTGTGCACTGGCCCCAGTGCAGGATGCCCAGTTAGGGAACATGTCAGCTGGGTTTCCTTTGGGCCTTTGTCTCTACAAAACTAAACCCAAGTAAAAGAGATTCAAAAAGGCAACCAAGCAAGCCCAAGACTTTTGCTCTCTGGAACATCTTCTAAGGATTATTTCCGTCACTTCCCTGGCCAACAGAGAAAGAGAACTATGGGATGGGAAAGGCAAATAAACTGACTGTTGAGATGGTTCTTAAAGGATGAAAAGAATTTTGAGAGGAAGAGAGGGCAGAACATAAGCCAGCCAGTGAAAAAACAGAAACACAGAAATCAGTTCAATAAAGAAGGAAAGCTTTTTCTGACAAAATTATTCAGTGGTGAAAAAGGCTTCCTTGAAAAGCAGAGAGCAAAACTACTGAGGATGTATTTAGTCCTTTCTTTCTTGTTTTTAGACAAAAATTTATTCGGTAAACTCTAACATGTACCAGACACTGTGCTTTGATCTATATTATGCTGTGTCTGCATGGCTCTTGCCCTGCCATCCCGCCCTGGACACATGAACCACTTGAATTTCTATTCATTCTTCTTGCCCTGCTCTGAACGCATATATTAAACATGTCTATCAGAGGGGGAAAGGGAGGGAGGTAGGCAGGAATCAATTATAGATGAGATTTCTGCACTGGTAAGATGATTGGACTAGTTGAAATATCATTAATTTAAATCACATCCACCAAAACACATTCCAAAATATGGAATCTACTGTTAAAAAAAAAACCCTAAAACAGTAATTTTCAAAACTTGAATAAATGAAGGTAGAAGACTTCTTTACCATTCCACATACTTCGGTTAGAGTTCAAATTCTGTCTGCCCAAATAGCAGGAAGGAGTGTTGGATGTTGGACCACACTTGAAAATAAGTGGAGCAAGATTCTGTTTTTTCAATCAGTTTATCAGAATGCCACCAAGTACGGCCCGCCGCACCTCTCACCCCTCCCCAGGAAACCAGTTAAGCTTTACCTTACCTGTTTTCCTCTTCGAACTATGACCCAAGTCTCTCTGGGCAGAAAGGGCCTCCGTCACAGCTATGTTCCTTCCATCTCCTCCCCAAGTGATGGAGAATGAACCCCAGTGAGCTCAGTAATCCACGGCATCACACCGCATAAGCATTAGAATGAGCCCTCAAAGCCTTCTGTTCCGAGGTCCACATTCCGAGAGCATGGGACTGAGACCGAGAGGGGGGCATCTTCTCTCGTGCTACGGCAATGCCCCCTTTCCACACTCGGGCAAAGATAAACGGGCCACTTACCGTCCGCTTACCCACTGTTCTCACCTGTCTCGATTCCCTCTTGGGATTTTTCCCTCCCCACAGGCGCCTCTATACGTGCCACCAAGAACTGTCAGCTGCAGAACTGACTGTTGTAAGTAGAGTGACAGGGTGGATGTTGGAGGGAGGGTACCATGGTGACCCCACCACCATTAGCAGTGCTGGCAAATAGGAGAATGGGAAGAGCCCTGGGTAATTGGCCAGAACTGCTACGTATCCAGCAAGCAGCGAGAAGGATAAGCGAGATGACTATCCCTCTGGCGTATCCTTTCATATCCTATCTCTAGGGAATCCCCTGCCTCAAGCTGAAAGCGTCTCCTCCCAGCCCAGCACAGAACACACCTGCCTAAACGAAGCCATTCCTGGGCTCTTTCAATTCACCCTCAGCAATCATCTTTATTTGAAAGCATCTCTGGTTTCTAACCTGGTTATTAGCCATCACTGCTGAGAGCAGGCTGGTTGCTAAATGAGTTGGTACTCAAGGTTCCTGTACTCCTCATGTTTCTTTTCCTGTCACAGAGGACTCATAAAAGTGACTGCATGCAGTGACAAACAAGGCACTTGTGAATCTGAGACCGCAGATCCACACCTTGCTGATTCTCCAAGGCTGGGTGAGCGTGGGAGTGGGCGTGAAGATGATTTTCTGTACAATTAGTATAGGAAACATCATGAACAACCTCCATCATTAGGCAACTTTTTTTCTGCCTTTTTAGAGTCAGACAATGTTCTCAAAACCAGAATATCTCAGAGCACACTGTTTTGCATAATCTTCTTATTGTAGATGGGAGGAAATTTGTCTTGATGATAGATCTTTTCAGAGATTTTGACCACTCAGGTTTTTAAAGTTCCAATGGCAAATCCCCACACCCATCTTAGACCTGACTGATCTGGGACACAGAATAGAAGAATCCCAGGTTCTTTTTTGGGTGCTACCCACCATAAAGGGTGAAGAAGGAGTACACAGCCCATACAAAATAAGCTGTCCCAAGCCAGATCTTATGGAAGTGGGGCATAGAAGGGATTTCGTCTCCTCTCCTAGGAAAGCAGCAGGATTGCACACTTTTTTTTGGTTACAAAAGTGGTGTCCACTCTCTGTGATCTTCCCAAAGACCAGGTCAGATGAACTCATCCTCCCACTCAAAAATTCAGTGGTTCAACCCTACATCCCAATTAACTTCCAAACTCCTTAGTCCTTGCAATCTAACTTTACTTACTTTCCCATCCCACTTCCTAGCCCTTGTTTACAAAATGAACCAAGCAAACTGAACTATTCTTACTGTTCTTCACCTATTAAGTCCCACACTCTCCCACCTTTAGGCTTTGTTCAAGCTGTCTCTAATGTTCTTCCTCACCTCCTGGCCCGTCTCTGAAGGTCCATATCCCATTGTCCTTCAAAGCTTCGAAGATAGCAAGAGACAGAAATTGACCCAAAAGGAATTGATTGGAAAAATTGAAGGATATCTCATGAAAACCAAAGAACCAAGTACAACTAGATCTTACGAGGGGCTGGAATAAGACACAGGAAAGCCATAGGGAGCAATGGTTCATTTTTCTCTCTCTGCCCCTCATGCCCACCGAAGTTTTTCCTTCCTCACTAGTCAAATATGCTCTATCTCTACTTTCTCCCGTGAGTCTGCTCTGCTGCTTTCAGACTCCGCTGTTTCTACCTTTCCATATATATTGACCAAACATGGCCACCTAAGGCTTTTCCATGATCCTCAGCTCCAAGCTCACCAGCCAGCTAACCAGCATCCTGCAGTGTATACCAGTTCCCAGTGGATGCGGAAGGAGGTGTCATTGGGTCAACTTTCCACTGGACTGACCATCAGCTGTTCAACTTCATCTGCCCAGCCATGGCCAAGGAGGTGAGGAATGTCAAATATAATTCACTGAGCTTCTGTATAGGTATACCTGTGTTGCTGAGAGGGGGACAGTCCCACTGCAGCAGGGCACGCCCTAGGAAGACCCCCTACAGGTTACCTACATGAAAAACCCAGCCCAAACTCTAGCTCCTTCTCAAAGCTTTCTCTGATTCCACCATCTAGACCTCTCTTACCTTTGAGTATCTGTATCTCTTGTAGGTGACAGTTTGATGTCCTTTCTCCTGAGCAGCCTTCTCCTCCACCGATTCTAACAGATCCCTCCTTCACCCCCAGTCTCAGAAGCAGACATTGACCCAGGCTAAGCCAAGTGTAGTAACTCACCCACCTTGCCTTGATATTAGTGCCCAGAAATAGGCTGGTGAAAGTGACAGCCCCCTAAGATACGGGATAGTGTGAGCTGGTGAAGAACGGTGTGGCTGTGTAAGCCACCTCCTTGCAGGCTTAGATACTAGAGTGTCCCCACTACTTCTGGTAGGCTCTCATAAGATACTGTAAGAAAGGGACACTGCAAGATTGGTGCAAGCTGATCCAGGTGGAAGAGAAAAGGAGTAGAAAATGAAATGCGGGTGGAGCTTAAGGCAGAATCCTAAAAATGGACTCCATATCTGTGTTTTCCAAAAGTTGTCCTTACTTCTGTGCTTTTGAAGCTTAATCTATGATCTCACAATCCCAGTGAATCTCTTTTTGCTTAGGGTGGCCATAATTTGCTTCTAGCCGATGAGAAGTGGCAAGCACAGTCCTTTTCCCAAACCTTTGCTATGATGCCAATTACTTCTTCCATTGCATTGTTCTTATTTGTCTACATGTCTTCTTTCTGCTATGAGTCTATGAGATTCCTAAAGACAGGACTTTCTGAATGCCTCCTAAGTCCCTACCATGGGGCAAAATAAGTTTTTATAGTATGTTCATTAAATGAATGAATGGGCAAGTGAATGATTTGAAAATGTCCATTGTCTTATTCCCATGACTAGAAGCCTCATGAATTGGGGGAATGACTGTGAATGAAAGGAAGTGATTTCTGCCTAAATCAGTGTTTTAGAGGATGATGGTACCATCTTCCATCTGGTACCTGAGTCCTCTTGGCCTGTTTTCTCCTACAAGTCTGTGCCCAGTCAGGATGCAGGGATAAAGACAGATGTGGTGTTTTGTTTAATAAACCTAGTATTTGACATGCTCCTGGAGAAAGAAATGAGGGCTGACCCTTTACTACACGGAATAAAGAGCCTTCATATTTCTCTTAGGCATGAGCATTGCTTCTTGAGAATCCTAGCCCGTTGCATGTTGAGTACATGGGTTTGGTTTCAGTATGGTTCAGGAAAAGTCTAAAACATAACCAATTCCTGTCCAAACACCACAACTACAGAAGGACCTATGCTTGTGTCCATGTGCATCTGCAAAATTCCAAGGTCCCAGGAAAAGTGCACAGGGAATTCAGAATAGAACCAGGGTAGGAGTCCTAAAAATCTTGTCTAACTCAGCTTCCCGCCGACATCTGTCCCTCTTACTAAGTGTGTTCAAAATCCCATTGAAGGATTCAAATGTGTCCTTCTTGGTTGAGAAACTGCCCTCTCCAGGCCCCAGGAGGGGCTGCAGAACCCCCACATCCAAACTCAGCTGTCAGCCTCCCTCATCACCCCCAGAGCCCAGGCAGGCAGGGCCGGGCCACGAATTTTAAAAGGAGCTTCCCTCCACCCTTCCCCCGGTTCAGGCCCCTGCCCTCGGCTTGCTCTAAAACAAGTGCTAAGGCCATCTTCGGGGCACCAGTGGCGCCAGCCCCTGGGTTCCACTCAATCCCTCCCTCCCCAGACGGCAGCAGGCCTTTACCTTTCCTGTACGCTTGGCATCGAACAAAGCTGTCTCCCTTGGGACCATTCAGCTGTGACATTTTCCCAGTGTGTCTCCTCCTTGTCAACATGTCACAGGGCAGGCAGCCTTTCAGAGAGAGAGAAAGACGCCAGAGCACACAGGCATGAGCGCGCACGTAAAGAAGAGAGGGGAGGAGAGAAAGACCCCAGGGAGAGAGCAGCCCAAACGGGGACATGCCCTAAGTAGCAGCAGCTCAGCAGCGCCCGTCCTGTTTGGTGAGAAGCTGGGGAGAGAGCGTGGAGCCTCTGTGCAGACTTCCCAGAAGCCCTGGACGGGACCCGTCTTGGTGGGGCTGAAACGCAGCCGCTCTTGGGACAAAGCCTCCACTGGCCTTAAGGCTGCCTCCCAAAGATGCTGCTTCCTGCCCTCCGCTTTCACGCCCCCCATGCCCCTGCCTTGCCTGGCCTGGTTGGAGCCCGCAGGGCACAAAGGGTCTCGGCTGTGCTAACACACTGAACTTGGATTTCCATGGAACACTGTGCTTCTCTGCCTTTGCCAGGCTGTTCTCTTTGCCCTGAAGGCACCCTTGCCCTTCCTCGAGCTAACGGCCAGCAAGCTTCACCCCTTGTAGGGCTATCTCAATTTGCTCCCCATCCGATACCCACAGACACCGTCAGACGCACCGCTGCAGCTCGCCCAGGCCTCCTTTGGCCAACGTCACACTGCCTTGCATTTGTCTTTTGATGTTTCCATCCAGCTAAAAGATCGCGTGGGCTTTAAAGGCCCGGAAAAATGGCCATTTTGTGTCTGTATCCCAGGCACCTGGCACAGCTGCTGTAACACAGAATTTTACAAGAAGGAGAAACGCCACGAAAGGCTCAGGGAAACTCCTTGGCACCAAAAGCTTCTTCTTTCTCTTGCCACTTTAACTTAGCAGAAATCTGTTTCAGTGGCTGTCTGAAAACGCTGCTTTCCCACTGGAGAACCACTTACCCACCCTGTGTGCCAAGTGGGCTATCGTTTCCCATGACCTAGCCCTCCTCCTCCACTGCCCTAGGGGTGAGCATGGACCCAGGCTGACCATCTAGAATAGTCCATCTCCTTGACTACAGTTCTAGATCTAGGAGAAGCTTCTGGAAGCCAAGGACAATGCGTCCCATTTGGGCTGGACCCACGTTTTAGAAGGAGGCGGTAAAGACCCTGAGGTTCTATGCTCCTCTCTGAGCCCCCCCGCCTACCCAACCTCCCATTCACAAAAACCGCAGACACCCCCCTGCCCTGCTGACTCTATCCAATGAGAATGGCTTAATGCAATCCCTTTCTGGGCTCCATCTTGGTCTCTGTCTCCGGGGCCCCCTTGAAGCACCTCCCAGCATCTTATTTTAATGGTGATTGACAGCGAGACTTGGGGTTGCAGCCACAGCTGCAGTATGGGAGTGCAGGGCTTTGGACCATTGGTTCAACCGCTTCAGTCACACCTGCCCAGTCTCCATCTGACACCCGTCCATCAGAGGGCCTCAACTACTCCGCCCCCTGCAAGCCTGGCCTTACGTGCGTCACCACCGGCCCAGCCACCTCCAGGGATCGCCCTTCCTCTGTACTCTGACCTTGTCTTGGCTCTGCGGCGTTCAGAGTCTTTCCTGCCCCTCTGCAGCAGCCTCCTCACCTGCCTATAACGGCCATTTGCATTCTTTTCCTCCTGATCTTCCTTTGAGCTCTCATCCTTCTCTAAAATTAGGAAAATATTAAGAACTAATTAAAATACTTAAACAATTAGGAAAACAGTAAGAACAAATTAAAATATCGCGCCATACTTGTTTACACACCAACACACACACACGCACAGAAGGCGCTAGATAAAGGTCACCTCAGGAAGAGAACTGCCTCTGGTTCGGCAAATAACTTGTTACGCCCACTGAAGTGCAGAAGCTGGGCCCCAAGAACTTGGACTAGCAGGAGATAGTCAATGACTTAGTTAAATTTTTTTGCACAAAAATGTAATGGGATGTAGAGCAGGAGCGGGGGTGGGGCTTGTGTAATGTGGCTGACGTCTGCCCCTTGCTGAGATGTGGGCCAGTGGGAAATGCCCAAGAAGGTTCGAGAACAGGGTGTCTACTATGTAGTGAAGTTGCTTGTGGTGCTGCCGTGTAAACTCCCCCCACCGCCCTGAGCCCTCATCGGAGTCTGCTGTGCACACAGCCGAAGGAGGGGATGGGCTCTCTTGCAGGGGTGAAAGCATCCCACTTAGTGAGGGGTAACTTAGTGAGGAAAGGGCAAGGCATGCACAGGTGGCCCAGATGACACAGAAATGGAATTAAGTCAGCGGAAGCAAGAACTCAGAGCCTGAGGAGACCAGCTGGGAGGGAAGACTGGGAGGGAAGGTGGATCCCTAGTGTCCATGGAATGAGGGTTCCGGCCATTATTATCCACATTTCCAAGGGCCAGGGGACTCCAGCTAGCACCTGGGTTATGGAGGTTTATCAAGCCCACTGCTTACGTGTGTCTGTGTTCAGGTGTGTGCACAAGTCCTCAGAGTGGACAGGGAAAGGGACAGGGTAAGAAGAGCCCTGAGTTAGAAGTCTTAACAGGTGAATCTGAGTCTTGGCTTGGTCGCTAATCTAGGATGAACCGATGAGCTAATCTTGCCCTCGGATGCCTTACTGTAAAATATGGCCAGAACTAGATAAACTCGATGATTCCTACCAGCTCCAATGTTTCAGGGGACTCATTCTTCCTTCCCACTGTGCCCTGACCACTTGGGTTCATCCTCCCTCCATTAGCTGACTTCTGTCTGCATTTTTGCAAAGTTGGGGAGCAATGTCAAGACCTCTCAACGCGGACTCGCAGAAAGACATGCACCCACCATTCCTCCCTTCACAGAGATGGAAAGGCCCCTCTGCTGCTGGACCAGAGAGCAGCATGGCTGGGGCACAGACCAAGCTTAGAGGTGACGCAGGGGGAAGTCAAGTAACTGCTGACAGTCATCTCCCAGGTTATCAACAAAACCAGCCCGAGACCCAGACCCACGCTTTGAGTTCCCCACCCCATGTCATACCATTAGTTCTCTTCCTTCTCTCATTGAGTATTTGTTCAATAATCGCTGAGACTTAGGAATAAGGAATGAGAGAGATAAAATTTTGAGCGGTAAAAGAATTTAAGATAAAGTCCTTTGCCTCAGAATTTGCAATAGAATTTGAAACTCTCCACCTCCCTATCTCTTCAGTAATATCTTCCTTAGCAACTGATGGGATTTTCCTGGAACGCTATTAATTCAATAAATTCTCATTAAATGCCAACTCTATTCTAGCTCCACGCTGGATAGAAGATAAAGCGGTGAACAAAATAAGTTCTTTATGGAATTTACAGGCTACAAAGGGAAGACAGACTTTAAAGTAGTAACCACACCACTTCAGATAATTTGTTATAACGGTTGTGCATTGTTGGACTTCCCTGGCAGTCCAGCAGTTAAGACTTCGTGCTTCCAGTGCTGGGGCCATGGGTTC
This sequence comes from Lagenorhynchus albirostris, assembly GCF_949774975.1. Lineage (NCBI taxonomy): Eukaryota > Metazoa > Chordata > Mammalia > Artiodactyla > Delphinidae > Lagenorhynchus > Lagenorhynchus albirostris. The sequence goes on from NC_083105.1 coordinate 94,111,573, forward strand.
GAAACCTGATCAGGGAACTAAGATCCCACATGATGCTGCCGAGCCAAAAATAAAAATTAAAAGCAAATTAAAAAAAAAACTGTGGTGCATTGTTATGTATAGTAGGGGGATTGTAATGGTTAATTTTATGTGTCAACTTGACTGTGTCATGGGGTACCCAGACATGTGGTTAATTATTATTTCTGGGTGTGTCTGTGATGATGTTTCTGGATGAGATTAGCATCTGAATATGAGTAATGCAGATTGTTCTCCCTAATGTGGGTGGGTACCATCCAATCCGTTGAGGATTTAAATAGAACAAAAATGCAGAGGAAGGGAGAGTTCTCTCTCTCCTGACTGCTTGAGTTGGGACGTCCATCTCTCCTGCCCTTGAACGAGGACCTACACCATCAGTGCTCTTGGCTCTCAGGCCTTCAGACTCAAACTGGAAGTATACCACCAGCTTCCTGGGTCTCCCGCTCTCAGAGGCCGATGTAGAACTTCTCAGCCTCCATCATCATGTGAGCCAATTCCTTATAATAAATACCTTTATTATAGATTTATTACTTACTTTGTATACAGCTCCTGCTGGTTCTGTTTCTCTGCAGAACACTGACTAATATTATAGCCTAGGGTATCAGGAAAGTCTTCCTTGAATATGTGAATTTAAGCAGAGACCTACAGTGGAATGTGAGCTAGCTAGATGAAGGAGGAGGAAAGGGAAGGAGAAATGATCACAGGAGAGGAATTAATGTGAGCAAAGGTCAAGGCCACTTTGGAGAGCTGGAAGATGACTGGCTTGGCTGGGCTGTCCAGAGCCAGGAAGATACTGATGAGAGAAAACCAGAGAAGTAGGCAGGGACCAGATCTTGCAGGGTACTGTCTTTGTAAAGATTTAGGACTTTAGCCGGAGAACAGTGGGAAGTCATTTAAGATCTCTAACAAGGTTTCAATGAGTTACAAACATCCACCATGTTTGTTTGTTTCTTTCATCGCAGAATCTAGGCCAGTCTTGGTTTGAAGCAATGCCAGATGTGCTGTCTCCTGAAAAGCTCCCCTGGGCTTCTAGAAGGCATTGTGGACTTCTTCCCCTCACAGTCTATCTTTCCACCACTGAACCCACTTACAGAGTGACAGATTGTGAGTGACAGGAAGGAGAGCTGTGCAGTCCAGCAGAGGGATTTCTCTTGACCTCCCCGACTCCAGTCTGCTGATGGTGGAAAAGTCCAAGACCTCACGTCTCCATTTTTGTACTCCACACCTGAGTCCGCCTCGCATCCCTAAGATGTTGGGGGAATAATTAAGTTAAAGATATGAAGTGTGACGTCCCTGGGTGCTGAGGTTACAGCCGGCGCACGTGTATAGGAGACACTGCCACAGGGCAGCACACAGCAGACCACCACGGCAGAGAACAGGAGGAGCTGCCTGCGGGCCAGGGCTGTGTCTGCACCGGTGCGGCCTCAGCCACGCCCACAGAGAGGGTGAGAAAAGTGGCATGGCTTTCTGATAAAATGTGCCTAGTTGAGGTTACAGTCAACAGTCTATTCAGTAAATATCAACTGTATGCTGGGCACAGGAAAATGAGTAAGAGAGGTCGCTTCCCAGAGGAGCAGAGTGAATTGGGGTGAGCCATAAAAACCAGGAATCAAAAGAAAACCATTTTTTTAAACAGGAATCAGAATTTCCCTGGAAATGTGAATAGATATAGATATAGATATATAGATATATATGGATAAGACCAGAAGAACTGGTTAGTAAAGAAAAAGGAACAGATGTCAGAGAGAAACAGAGATGCCATGAGCAAGAGACACGTGGCCACAGGTAGAGGAGGAAGAGCCTTGTACAACGTGCCTGGATACGTGCAGGGGCAGACTTCAAGTTCATCCCGCTAAAATGGCACATAGAGATGCATCATCGTGATATATCTGACATACTGTTGCCGTGGACAGATCTTTACAAAAAATCCTTGCTGGTATAAATATAGGCACACACAGACATGCAGACTCTATTTTAAAATCTCCATGAAGTGATGCCTCAGTTTAGAATCTTGATTGTGGTGATGGTATCACAGGTGTATGTACCTGTCCAAACTCATCTGAGAGTTTTGGGTTCTAATCCTCATGAAATGCTGATCCGTCCACACCTCACCCATTTTTGTCTTGTAGCAACTCAAATCCAGGCTGGTGGAACACCACGAAGAGGTTCCATTTGCTTACATTATGCCAACGTGTGTTAAATATTTCCCCACTGTGACTTTTCACTTCACCAGCTCTTGCAGCAGACCCTTTCCTGCAGTTAACACAAGGATGAATGCAGAGGTTGGCCCTCTCCAAAGGAACCTAAATTCTAAATTAATGAAGTTTGAATTAATGAGATTTTACAGACATATCACAGGCACCGGGCTCACCTCTGTAAATGGCAATTGGCAATTTAATTAATTGGGGTCAAGGTCTGGCCTATACTTCTCATGTCAAGTGCAATCAGTCATGGGAAGTAGAATCTTCGTTTATCATAGCCTGTAGTGCTTGTAAGTCAGAAGCAGTGTACTTGAGTTTCCCAGGAATGTTTGAAATGCAAAGTCTTACTTTTCGTAGTGGCACCCCGTCTCAGTGATCTCTTCCTGGAATTAAAGTCCCCACCAAAACTTAGGAACTTTCTTGGGCTAGTGAGTAATTATCTTTCATAAGAGAAGACGAACAGCTCTCTGAGAAATAGATGGGCAACTGTTAGTGCCAATTTATGGATATTAGTCCAAAATCAAAGATGAAAGCACAGAAGAAATTCTTCCCAATAAGGAGCCTACCGTGTTTAGTGGGGACAGGACTTGACCTATGGTATATCTGAATCTATAAATATGTGCATCTCTAATAAACACATGTATAACCTAACTGGATATGTTCAGGGGCAGACTTCAAGTTCATCCCGCTAAACCGGGACATACAAACGCATCATCATGATATATTTGACATACATTTGCCATGCGCAGATCTTTACAAAACATCCTTGCTGGCATAAATGTAGACACACACAGACATACAGATTCTATTTTAAAATCTCCATGAAGTGATGCATCAGTTTAGAACCTTGATTGTGGTGATGGTATCACAGGTGTATGTACATGTCCAAACTCATCAAATATACATTCAATGCATGCAATTTTTACATCAATTTTACTTCAATAAAGTATATGCATACATATATTTATACATGTATACACATATATACATGTAATGTTGAGCAAACAAAAGAAAGTTGCAGAATGTTATGTACAGTGTACAACCATTTATATAAAAATTTTAGGACACGAAAGCCAATTCCATATATTTTTATGACCATGTATATATAGTAGAAGTTTTTTTAAATGTGTGGGATGATAAACACCTAACTCAGGGTGTTGGTTACTTCTAAGAAAAGAAGGAGAGAGATGAGATTGGGGAGGAGTACCCAGTGGATTTTAACTGTATTTATAACATTTTCTTTGAAATAAATTCTCCTGAGATAAAGAAAAGGAGTGTTTGTGCGTCCGAGTATGTATTCCACACACACATAATGAACTGCCCCTAGATATTCTTCAGCAGTTGAGGCATACCTGTCAGAACTGAAACCTTAAAAATCTGTGTGCAGGCAGAAGTAGAACACCTGGTATTTACATCTCACCTGGCACTTTTCAAAGCATTTTCATCACCTTAGATATTTTAAAATCATAGGTAGGCAACTTCTAAAGATGTCATTATCCAATCTGACAGATGAAGTACAGAGATATAAAACAGAAGCATGAAGATAAAGAGCTGAGCTTTTCTTGATTCACAGGAGTCTTCTCTTACTTGCCAGTCATCATAACCCTCCTCCTTCCCACACAGCCTTCAACATCCCTGTGCATCCAGAGCGGAAAGCCACAGGAAGCAGGCCCGCCTCATGCTGAACTCCAGGAAAAGCATCTCCCCAGTCAGTGATTCCAACACAGGGGGACAAACGCCTGACTGGAAGCCAGAGCTGACTCCTTTCCGATAGAACAGCAAGAACCTTAAAAGTGTTTTGAAAGTAAAGTTGTTTCCGAAAATGCCAGTGTGTGTTGTGAAAGGGATGTTACCAATGGAGATCGAGGTGACCGGGATCTAAGGGGAATGAGTCTGAGAACTTCTTTTCCACATTTGGAAAACCTGCATTTATTGAGTGCCCACTGTGTACCTCACAGCCCTGGGCTACATATCCTAGTGAAGGAGTGTGAGGAAGATATTCAAGTGAAATAAGCACGGGTCTTGCCCTCAGGGGATGTTCACACTAAAGGAAATATGGTCCATAAATCACTGGGGAACAGAAGCGATTGCCAGAAGGAGGCGGTGTGGGTCCTCTGGGCACTGAGCAGGGTGTGGGGCAGGGTCTGCATTGCGTGCACAAGAAGAAGGAAAAAGAGTCATGTACCAAAATGTTCACTGCAGCTCTATTTACAACAGCCCGGAGATGGAAACAACCTAAGTGTCCATCATCGGATGAATGGATAAAGAAGATGTGGCACATATACACAACGGAATATTACTCAGCCATGAAAAGAAACAAAATTGAGCTGTTTGTAATGAGGTGGATAGACCTAGAGTCTGTCATACAGAGTGAAGTAAGTCAGAAAGAGAGAGACAAATACCGTATGCTAACACATATATATGGAATTTAAGAAAAAAAATGTCATGAAGAACCTAGGGGTAAGACAGGAATAAAGACACAGACCTACTAGAGAATGGACTTGAGGATATGGGGAGGGGGAAGGGTGAGCTGTGACAAAGCGAGAGAGAGGCATGGACATATATACACTACCAAATGTAAAATAGATAGCTAGTGGGAAGCAGCCGCATAGCACAGGGAGATCAGCTCGGTGCTTTGTGACCGCCTGGAGGGGTGGGATAGGGAGGGTGGGAGGGAGGGAGACGCAAGAGAGAAGAGATATGGGAACGTATGTATATGTATAATTGATTCACTTTGTTATAAAGCAGAAACTAACACACCATTGTAAAGCAATTATACTCCAATAAAGATGTAAAAAATATTTAAAAATTAAAAAAAATTTAAAAAAATAAAAAAAGAGGAAAGATCGGCAGAGGAAGGGCCAGGGTGGGACCTCAGAGCTGAGCCAAGAGAGGGAAGGTCCTGGCATTTTCTCAGTCCAATTCATGTTCCTCTGCCAATCAGGTGACAGCTAGAGCTCCTCTATCAACAGAGACCAAAGCCACAGACCTGAGCCCCAACAGGATTGTTCTTTGAAGAGGATTGTTCTTTGAAGAGGAACAATCCCAACAGGATTGTTCTTTGAAGAGGAACAGTCATATATAAACATTTTACCCACCCAAGCCAATTGGACCTGGAGTGGACAGATCCAGTAATGGACCGGGCTCAGCCAATCAGATTCTCACAGAGGGAGAATGACTTCAGTTCCTGACTTTCCAGGTTCAATCCCAGTGTATCCTGTTCTTGGATATCTGTTAGACCGTCTGTGAGATCCTTAAAATAGCCAGCTGCCCTTCTTAGTTGAGTAATTTCTGTCCCTGTAATCCGATAACGTCTGTTGAACCCACATTCTCACAACCTCCCTGAAGCTGATATTTTCAAGATTGCTGATCATCGCCTCTTAAAAATGGACTCCAGTATATCTTTTTTTTCCCTTTTTTCTTTTCTTCTTTTTTTTTTTTGGCCACTCCACACAGCTTGCGGGATCTTAGTTCCCCGACCAGGGATCGAACCCGGGCCCTTAGCAGTGAAAGCGTGGAGTCCTAACCACTGGACTGCCAGGGAATTCCCCAAAATGGACTCCAGCAGATCTTAAAGGCTCTCACCACAAGAAAAAAAATCATAACTATGGGTGGTGATGGATGTTAACTAGACTTCTTGTGGCAATATTTTCACAGTATATACAAATACCAAGTCATTATGTTGCACGCCTGAAACAAATATAATATGTCAATTACATCTCAATAAAAAAGATCGACTCCAGTGGCCTCTTTGTCCTGTTCTACCTTTGCGGCAATGCACACGGGCACCCTGCCCCACCCTCTCCTGTGCTTCTCTCCTTTGTGCCTATATGTGGTCCATTCACTGCTCCTTCCTAGGCTACCTCTCATCTACGACCTGGATCAGGCACCTCTACCAAGAAAGCTTCCATGATTCCTTAGGGCTGGACATGCCCTCTGTGCTCCCAGGGCCCTTCTGCAATGGTATGGCATTGCACCTCCCATACGAAACAGATGTGATTAGATATTACACACTCCTGAGCAAAGCTAGCAAGCTACAGAAGAGAGGGGATCGTATGACCGCTTATATGGAAAATTTTAGATGTGCAGGTAAAAGACATAAGCAGGTCATGTCACTCACTTGCCTAAATCCTCAAGTGATGTTCCAATCATATATAACAACAAAATGCAGAGGCCAGACCTGGCTTATGAGGCCCTGCAGGACAGAATCCACCCACCTCGTCAACCCCACCTCTCTTTCTGCCTCACTCACTCCTTTTTCATAAAGGCTCTTTGACTTCTTAAATTAACGGAAGCCAAAGGATATTGGGAAGTTCACTACCTAATTTCACCCACCCCAGTGTCTAAGCTTTGGACTCTTGTAAAACCAAAACATATTCTATTATATTTTTCTCCTAGAACAGCAGGCAGATGCATACGCCCCTTATATCCACTATCGAAATGAACACATGCAAGTGGTTCTTCCCCAAAAGAGGATCTGCTTCCAGGTGATTTGAAACAAAAATTGTCAGCAAATTTTAAATAAGTAAAGGCGCCAAAGATATACATATATGTACGTGCAGGCATACCTGGTTACAAAAATATTAGCATAGGTTGTTTCTGGGCAATGGGGTGTCAAGGGGTGCTTATTTTCTTATTTATACTTTCTCTACCATTTAAAGATTTTACAATAAATATTTAGCACTTTAAATACTTAGCACTTTATAATAGAAAAAAAGCGTTTTGATAATAAAGGGAAAACCTGCAAGGAACTGGGAGGAGGGCAGGAGTGTCTGTTCATGGCATTCTAACATCCTTGTGTCCTTGAGCCCCTGTCTTGTTTTATTTATGTACTGATTCCTTTTTATCCCCATTCTGCACTCCTGTTCTCTCCACAGGAAAGCACTCTAATACATTTGACATATATCTTTATATCTAGATACACACTTATAAAGTACATAGAGCTAGTTTGTGTCAGCACTTTTTTTTTTTTTTTTTTTGGTACGCGGGCCTCTCACTGCTGTGGCCTCTCCCGCTGCGGAGCACAGGCTCCGGACGCGCAGGCTCAGCGGCCATGGCTCACGGGCCCAGCCACTCCGTGGCATGTGGAATCTTCCCGGACCGGGGCACGAACCCGTGTTCCCTGCATCGGCAGGCGGACTCTCAACCGCTGTGCCACCGGGGAAGCACAGCACATATTTTTTATTTAAATGTTTTCACATATCTATTTCTCCTAACAGACACTAACTCCTCCCCGCAAGGAATGAGAGTTTATTTATATTTGTAGTTCTATAGTCAAGTATGGTATTTGGCATGGAGGAACAGCACAATAAATATTTGTAGGGCTGAACTGAAAGTTTACTACACTTTTTTCTTAAAATCTCAGCTTTCCTGAGCTTCAGGAATACTTCCTTCTCCTGGTTTCCCTCCTGCCTCCCAGGCTCCCTCAAAGGCTCCTCCTTTCTTCCCATCCCTAGTTATAGGCATTACCTAAGTTTCATCCTTGCCTCTCTCCTGGTCTCCCTTCATCTGACCCACCACGATCAGTCCCATCTATGTCCGTGGCTTTCATTATGGTGTTGGCACAGCTGTCTCCCAAACCTGTATCTCGAGTCTTAACTTCTTAGCCAAGCTGTCGACCTATATATCCTTATCCAACAGCTGGAAGTCCCACAGGCATCTCACACTCAATGTGAAATCGCCACCCTACTCAACTCCCCACTCGAGTCTCTACTTTCTCCTTTGTCCCTTCATCCAGGGACAGGCATTAGCATTCTCCAGTCCCTCCATCTTTAATGAAATCTCTCCCTTCTACACTCTGTATATGGGATAACTCACCAGAGTCTTTCATTTCTACCTAACAGATAACACGACTCATTCATAACCAGGGGCTTTGCTCGGTGCTAAGAATATAGGGGCAGGTGAGACAGATAAGTTTCCTATTCTTGGGAGGCAGACAGTAGACAAATGAATGAGCATCGTGTTGCAGAGTGTGGCCCATGCTATGAAGGAAGGGAGCAGGTTGATGTGAACGATTGGAGCCATGAGGGCGGTCAGGAAAGGCATCTCTATTGGATGAGAAGGGAACCTCTCATTGAAAGACCCAGGGGAAGAACAAACAATCCAGGTTCAAGAGCCAGCGGATGCCAAGGCTACAGAGAGAGAGGGAGCTTTACATGTCCAAGGACCAGCAATGAGTCCTTTGTGGCAGACTTTATGGAGGAGGGTGTGATTATAACTGGATTAGGGTGAGGGGCGGCCAGAGGGCCAGATTAGGAAGGGCCTTGGAGGCCATTCAAGGCATTTAGATTTTATTCCAAGTGTGATGGGAAATCAAATGGCAACGTTTAAGCAGAGCAGGGATCTGATCTGATTTACGTGTTTCAAAGTTCACTGATGGGGATTAGGGGGCAAGAGGTTGGGTAGGGAAGCAAGTTCAAACTTTTGCACTGGACCAGATAAGAGGTAGGGACTGCCTGAACTACAGGACGGCAGTGACCATGGTGAGCAATGGACCAATTTGAGGTCTATGTTGGAGGACTTGCTGATGGATTAGATATGGAGATGGGGGGGGAAAGGAGGAATCAAGGATGACTCAGGGCTTCTGGTGTAAGCAACTAGGTGGTTGATAATGCCATTTCGTGAGTTGGGGACATAGAAGGAAGAACAGAGCCAGCTGGTAGTTGAGTACAGCAGGGAATAAAGAGTTTGTTTTAGACATGCTAAATTTAAGATGCCTGTGAGACATCCTGGTGGTGATGTCAAGTTGACAGTTGGATATAACAAGCTGGAGCTCCATGGGTAAAGCTCTGGGTTGGAGATCCATTCAGAAGACATCACTGTAGAGACGGTATTTACACCACGGGGGTGCACAGAGGAGGGGAAGAGAACAGACAAGACGGGAAGAGAAGAGAGAGGAAAAGAAAGGAAAGAAAAGGAAAGGGGATGAGTCAGCAATATTCAGCATGAAAAGCAGAGCTCCGTGATACAGAAAAAAATCCAGGAGAGCGTCTCATGAAACTGAGAACATGAGGGAGGAAGGGGTCAAATGCGCCAAATATTACAAAAAGACCAAAATAAAGCCAGGAAACTGCCCATTCGGGTTTAGGACGGTGGAGATTGCAGAGTAATCTCTGGCAAAGCAGTGCTGCGAGCCAGATTGGAGCAAACTGAAGAGCAATTGTAGGTGAAGAAATGGATGCAATATGTGCAGATGATACTTCGGGGGAAGTTTTACTATAAACAGAAGTAGAGGTAGAGAGGAACGCAGCATCAGTCAAAGCCTTGGTGGAGATGGGGAATAAGAGAGCAAGCTTGTATGTTGGTAGGAATGAATATTAAAGAGGGAGAGACTGATCGTGCAGGAGAAAGGAATCACGAAGAAGAAAAACCCTTTAGAAGAGCAGAGGCGGGGCACTGGCCTTTGATAAGGGGGACCTTTTGCCTCCTAGGAGCAAGGAAGATGGAGACAGTGGTACACACACAGGTACCTGTGCAGACTTGGTGTTTGGGAGAAGTGGGAGTTCTTCTCCAATAGTTTCCATGTTTCAATAAAGAGTGATGGGAGATCACCAGCTATGATGACAGTGGAAGAAGGGAAAGAGATGGGAGGGTGTTAGGAGGACTGAAATGGAAGTCGTCTTGTTCAGGCTTCAGAGGCGATATTAGGCCACTAACTGATTTGTGATCTTGCCTGGACCACGTGCCTGTTTGGGAGCTGTGGCCAGCAAGTCTGGCGGCACTTAAGATAAAGAAGGGAGTGGGTCGTGCAGTTTCATGAGCCTCAGGGACCTGGCCAGTTCCCGGGGATCTAGAAATTCTTATGATACACGAAATGAGATAAACAGCATCGTTGAAGAAACCCCAAGCTGCGTATTTGCAGGCAAATTGATGATACCAGTTTGCGGCCTGGTATTATCAGCGGGACTCCCCTACACTGCAATTTGAAGTCTCACCCGTGGAGTGGACGCACTGCCCGGGACCTTGCCCAGTTGGGACTCCAGATTGCTGTTTTCGGGAATTCCCAGCGCCATTCGAGTCTGGACGTAGGTGGCGGCCCAGTTTGGTGAGGTACACGCTTTTACTGTTCTCTCCCTTTTCATTTCTATTTCTTTCTTTTTAATGATTTTCAAGTTGAAATTGTCTACTTGCGTGACGAGCGGTGTCTCTTTGTTAATGAATCCTTCGAACCTAAAATGAAAGTAAACCTTTCGGCCAGAGAGAGGGCGGGCGTGTTGAGGAACAATCGTGAAGCCCTTCCTCACGGTTGCTCACATTCTCTTTCCGCTCCTAGTGGGGCAGCTCTAGTTCAGGACCTGACTGTCTCCAACTCCTAACAGATCTCCATGATGGCCTCCTAACAGATCTCCCACCCCAGCAACTTCCTAGTCTGCCAGTTCTTTATCTGTCCATCTTTTGGAAGAATCCCCCTAAACAACAAGTCTGTTGTGCCATGGGAACCTCTGATGGACTTCACCGTTTAAAGGCAATCCTAGATCCTCACCTGGGCACGCAGAGTTCTCCATCTTCTGGTCCAACCTACGTTCGCATGCTCACGTCCAGTGCATCCCTTCCCCTGTGTCTGTTGCTGAACCGCAGCTGCTGACCCGTTACTCTCCCCAAATGCTATGAAACCTCTCACTTTTAGGTCTCTGTTCAAGCTCTTTTTTTTTTTTTTTTTTTTTTTTTTTTTTTTTGCGGTACGCGGGCCTCTCACTGTCGTGGCCTCTCCCGTTGCAGAGCACAGGCTCCGGACGCGCAGGCTCAGCTGCCATGGCTCACGGGCCCAGCCACTCCGCGGCATGTGGCATCTTCCCGGACCGGGGCACGAACCCGTGTCCCCTGCATCGGCAGGCGGACTCTCCACCACTGCGCCACCAGGGAAGCCCTGTTCAAGCTCTTTTTTTCCCTGCCGGGCATGCCTCACTCCCTCTTGCAGAAGTCCTACCCATCCCTCAAGTTCCAACTCAAATCTCACTCATTTCAGGAAACTTACCAGACCCTTCCATTAAAATAACTTCTCATACCTCCTTATTCCTTTCAAACTTATTATAAAAGATCAAAGTCCATCTTGTATTGTAAGCATGTCTTCATGCTTGTATATTTTTCTATACGTGTGCTCGCAACTGTCTCTAAGGAAGGAAGAAAGGAACAGAGGGAAGGAGGAGAGCGAGGGGCAGGAGAAATGAGGAAGGAAAAGCAGAGGGGCCTCCTGGGTCTCTGCTGGTTCACCTCACTGTCTTGAATCAAGCCGTTCAGCAGTGCTCCCCAGGACTGGCAAAGCCTCACCGAGCCCCCAGATTCTCATCATTGCCGTACCGCCGGCATCCTGGGCTACCATATCCCTTCCCCCTCCCCCTCTTCTCCCTCTCCCCGCTCCTCCCCACGTGCCTCCATTTTAGATGCCCAGTAATTGCATCATATCTTAAGCAGCTCCACCTCTGAAAAGAGCAGTGGGCGGGAATGGAGAGAAATAGGACGGAGAGATGAAAATGTAATGCTGAAAAATTCGTATGCTAAAGGCAGCACGTGCTCTCCCCCCCGCCCCCCCCCCCCCCCGCATCTCATCTGAGAAAATCCTGGCGGAGACCACGCGAGGCTGGGCCAAGTTTGTCTGAGGTGACAGAGCAATCACTGGGGAGCTGTGAGCGTCCACGTGTGCGCAGGAGGAAAGCAGCACTTTGCTTCTGGGGACCGGGGCTGTCGACGGGGGGAGGGGCAGTAAGAGGACCGGGCTGGGAGAGATGCCCTCCCCTCCTATAGCAAGCGCTGCCCCTGTACCACCAGCCCCCCTCCTCCCCTGATGCAGTCAGGCTGGCAGGGCACTGCCCTCTGCAGAGTCACGGGCCCTGTGGTTTCCCACGCCTGCACCCGTCGGGAATCCTGAAAGGCACAGCACGGCCCTGGGCCAGGGCGAGTGGGTGGCCTCACTTCACTTGATGTATCACTGTTTGCTCTGAGCCCGGGGCGGGAGAGTTGACGCGGCCGGGCTCCAGATGCCTGAAAGAAGTCCGTTCTCGTTCCCAGCCCCGGTCTCTCCCTCCGCTCGCAAAGCACTGCAGAGCTGCGGCCTGATGAATGCTGCGCGCTGATATCTACAGGAGATGGGCTTGCAATTCCCGGCAAGCGGTCCCTGAGCCCCTGCAGAGAGGAGGCTCCGGCTGCTCGACCGCGACCCCTGGCGGCTGCTGGAGAAACTCTCCGCAGAGCTTCCGAAGCGCACGGGGCCGCTGGACAGGAAGTCAAGGGAGGATTTTAAAAGAGACTGGGGTTAGAAATATGCCCCCCCCCCCCGCAGATGGTGCAGGGCGGGGGGTGGAGAATGAAAAGAAAGCCAATTTTGCTTAGTTGTAATCTAAACAAGAAGGCAAGGAACAATCTGTTAGGGATGGTGGGGCTGATGAGGGGAATGGGAGGGGGGAAGGTGGAAATGTGAAAATCTGTTTATAGTTGGAACGGAATCTGTTAATATGATGCTTACACAAAATAAGACATATAAGTTTTTCCCTGCTCTGAACTCTGCTTCCTTCATCTTTATTTTAACTAGCAGTGGGCTCTGATCCGATTTTTTCTTTCATACTCCCAAACCAGCTGTATTTTGGAAGAGGCATCTATTCAGGGAAATCAAACATACTTCGGCTTCCTCCAGTGAGCCTGAGTCACAAGAGCCAATATAGGACAGGAGTCAAGAGCCTGGACACTGGACACAGTGTAAAGCCTGAGTGTAAGTCCAACATGGTCACTCACTAGCTGTGTGACCTTGAGCAACTTACTCAACCTCTCTGAACCTCCATTTCCATGTCTAGAAAACAAAATATAAGCCAGATGCTCCTCCAGAACTGTGATGACAAAGAGGCAGTGGTGCCCGAGATGCCCATCCCCTCATCTCTACATTCAGAACAGAGAAGCTGCCCGAGGCTAGTTCAGCATGCCCTTCCCCGGCAGGACCCCTTTAGGGCGCAACTGCGATACACTCAGTGCAAGAATAGGCCAAGTGCCTGTGAGTAGCAGGCGGCTGAGTCCTCCATCACGTTCCCTGACCCCTCCCGTCTTTCCCATCAGTTCACACAGCCCTCAAGCCCATGCCTGAACATGCAAGCTGACCAGGCAGCACCCACAAAATGGTAGGTGTGGGTGCAGGTGTGTTTGGTGATCAAGGAGCTTCTCAGCATGGAGCTGAACCCAGCTTGGGGTGGAGCCTGATGCCTTCCGTCGCTTCTAAAGGGTCTGGGTCCATGTCCTTCTCCTTGGTGTTAACGCTGCCAACATTCAGTGCTTCGAAATGCAGGGCACTCTGCTAGGGGCTGGCAGGAAGAAGAGGTTCTGTGGGAGTTCCCTGCCCCTAAGGAGCGTAGTCTAGTTGGAGAGGTGTGACGTCCACACAGGAGAAACTAAACAATAAATAAGGTCTGTACATGGCATGTGATAAGGTGCAAATGAAGACATCACCCAGCACTATAGGAAATCAAGGATGGAAAACTGATTCAGAGCAAATCTGAAGGCTCTTCTGAGTGCCAAGAACCACAGAAAGTGGTCCTGGTGCTTTGGTGAAGTGGGCGAGCTCTTCCCTCTAATTTAGGATGCATCCCTAGAAGGGCGTATCACAGGATATGCCGTCCACGGTGGGGAGAAGCATGCACAGAAAATCCAGCCCCTCAAAATCTCCTGAAGATGCTTGACACTTTAGCCCCAGCACCTCGGGGCTTACCTCGGAACGTGAGTCTTCCAGAGACTCCATGGCGGAGAGTGTGCACGTCCCTGCCCATCTTCTGGAGGACAAAACTGAGTTGCAGCTACGTTCCTAGGGAGGAACAAGAGGAAAGAAGGTGGGGACCCGGTTATTCATGATTCTTTATCCATGCATTCATCACTTCACTTACATAACCATTGATCTATCCATTTATCCACTCAATCCTCATTCGCTATTATATTAACAACGGTTATATGCCCGGCACTGTGTCCCTAGCTTTGAGTACAAAATAATTACCTATTTCCTCTCCTTCTACCCTAAGCAAGATTCTATGTTACCTTACTCATTTTCAAGAATCTCTTCTGCACGAAGATGTGGGGATGGTGGTGTGATGAATTGGGCGATTGGGATTGACATGTATACACTGATGTGTATAAAATTGTTGACTAATAAAAAACTGCTGTATAAAAAAATAAATTTAAATTAAAAAATTTTTTAAAAAATAATTTTTAAAAAAAGAATCTCTTCTGTCCCAACCTATCTCAGGGACCAGATGTACCATGAGTTTCATTTGACTCATTCCACGGCACCAGCAGGACCCTGATAAATGCAGATCCCAGCACTCCGGTCAACAGACTCTCTCATATTGAATCGAATAGTTTAAATTTTATAGATCCACCCAACACTTCGTGAAGGGACAAACAATAGGACTCCATGTACTGGCTTCTTCCGATCAAACACAGCTCTGGCCAGCTCTGGCCTCTCACTAGATATCTGTTGCCTGACATACGAACTGGTTCTCGTTTGCCCCTCACAAGCACACACACCCCTGGGCTGTTCCCCTAGAATCACTGCAGTGGCCTTTTATCCTTGCCTCTGCCTCTTACTCCTATCCCCTACCTTCACGGGTTTGTGACAAGCCGTGCTCTTTAAAATATTTCCCGGAGGATATCTGTGTGTCCTTAGTGGTGGTGGAACGCTGTATAATTATCTCCCAATTCATCAGGCTCCTTAACAGGCAAATGCCTTTTTTTTTTTTTTCCAATAAGTTTTTCTGGCTGAGGCGCCAACAGGCCTCGTTGCTACGGAAACCAGAACGTTTCCTTCTCTATTTTAATGGGATGTTGAAAACCCTGCATGTCTGTGCATCACACATATGGTGGCTGTTCGCTTTCTCAGCTCTTTTTCCCTTTCCTTCCTCTGCTGACCTGTCCGGCATTTTCCCAACTTCCCATGTTTCAAAACATTTCCTCCTCATCCACAGACCCTGCTCGACCTCTTCCTGCCTTCCTTTCCCTGTGCCTCCCCCTCTCCCTCCCCTTCCATCTGGTGTTCTCAGCTGTTTAGAAAGAAATACCAGTTGGCTTGCATGAAATCTAAGAGAGAGAGAGAGAGAAATAAAGGGTAATTGTAGGAACAAAGCTTTGCAAAAACCTTTGACCAGCCAGGTGTTTCCTGCTGGCAGCCTCACTTGGCTGCCTTGGGGGGTGGGGGGGCTTCTTTGGAGGAGAGGGGATGGAGAGCGCAGCTCAGGGCAGGAGTGATGGGAGAAGCATCTCCCAGCAGCACCATCTGCTGCTACTCCTGGGCGCAGACCAGCATCCTCCACCCAAGTCACTGGGTTTAGTTCAAAGACTGTTGGAGGTGGGGAGTGCCCCGTTGAAATGTATTGTTTGTTCATTTATTCCACAAACATTTCCTGGACACTTGGAATACGCCAGGCGCTATTCTAGGCACAGGGAATACACTGATGGTCCCCGTCCTCAATCAGTAAGACTTGCTCACAGATCGTTGCTAAGACAACATGCTAAGTGGTGAGAGGTGATGTCGTGAGGAGGGACTTGGGCTCTGTATTCAGACAAGCTTGGTCTGAGCCTCAGGCCACCATTTTCTAGCTGTACCTTTGGGTAAATAACTAAACCTCTTCCAGGCTCAAGTATCTCCTCTGTAAACATAGCACCTTAATCAAGTCATTTCCGGTGATGAAATAAATAAAATAGTGAGTCTTGGTGAGCATATGGCCCCTCCCACAGCCCGTACTCGATCAATCTTCATTACCATGGTTGTCTTTCTTATCATGATTACCGTCGTTGGGGTGGTCAAGGGATCGTGATAACGTGCAAGGCAGCACGGAAGAGGGGCTGGACTGGACATTTTCTAGGTGAGAAAAGTGGGAAGGACATTTCTAGTCAGAGGGACCAGGAGGTCAGAGACAGGTGGCGTAGATGGGAAAGTGCTTCTCTGTCGCCACAGGGCCAGATCTGTGTGTCTGGGGACAGGGACGCAACAGACGTGGCCTGGGCTGTGAGGACAGGATCGATACCCTGGGGGGACTGATTCTTTCATCAGCCCCCTTAATGGAAGTAAGCAGGAGGTTCTTAGAGCAGCACAAGTAGCTAAACTCTTTCAAGGGTTTGTCCTTGTGTTGCACAAAATGCCAAAATTAAGGGGCTCCCAAGCCTTTCCTTGCTTTACGAGTAAGTCGTTCCAGGTGATCGTGGCCAGCATCATGGATCAGTGGATCCCTTGCTCCAGCCCATTCCGGGCCACCTGTGCCTGGGCATCAGAACATCAATGCAGCAGCCCCAGCTATGTGGCCTTGAACTAAGTACTGATACAATGGGAGGAGTGCATGAGATGACCCTGAAGTCTCTTCTAGCTCTTGATAATGTGATTCCACAAAGAATTTAAAGGAGTGGTAGGTGGCACTGAAGGTGGTGTGGTTCACACGGGGCAAAGATGTTGTGTGTGCAAAGAGTAGTGTGATGGAGACACAGAGCACAGACTTGTGGTTGCCAAGGGGGAGGGGCATGGGGGAGGGATGGAGTGGGAAGTTGGGATTAGCAGACGCAAACTAGTATATATGGAATGGATAGCCAACAAGGTCCTGCTGTAGAGCACAGGGAACTATGTTCAATATCCTAGGATAAACCGTAATGGAAAAGAATATGAAAAAATATGGATAAAAAAATAAAGCAAGTATGATTTTGCAGAAAAAAGAATCGTGATGGTTGGAGAGGCAGCAGAAAGGATGGAGCAGAACACGTGGGGCAGAGGGAACAGGCGTGGTTTGGAGACTGAGCTGGTGCAAGAGAGGAAGGAAGAGAGAGGTCAGGGGTAACCCGGACACTAATTCTGTTGTGCTCGGAGGTCGGCAAAAACAGCAAGTCAAGAGTAAGCCTGGGTGCTCTGCATTTGGCCTTATTAAAAAAGACACGGCAGAACTGCAAGATCTGCTTTGGGTCACGTGGTACATCCGCCCTCTGCTCTCCACACTGAGTAAGCATCCTTGAACTTTGCAATATAAAATTATGCCAAATTTTCTTTTACCTTGGGTTTAAAATAAGACAGTAGTATCTGAAAATAAGTGTCAGCCTGGATTTCCAGAATCAAAAGGAGATCAAAGCTGACCAAAGGTAATAAGGCAGGATAGGACACAGGGTCCCATATTCTACCCATCTACAACCTCTCGCCCTTAACAGGGCTCTGTAAGGGTTACAATGAATATTTATATATTTTTTTTTATTGAAGCACAGTGGGTTTACAAAGTTGTGCTAGTTTCTGGCATACAACAAAGTGATTCAGTTATACATATATATACATTCTTTTTCATATTCTTTCACATCGTGGTTTACTACAGGATATTGAATACAGTTCCCTGTGCTATACAGTAGAACCTCGTTGTTTATCCACTTTGTATATAGTAGTTTGTATCTGCTGATCCCAAATCCTAATTTATCCCCCTCCCCTTCCGCTTTGGTAACCCAAAATTTGTTTTTTATGTCTGTTAGTCTGTTTCTATTTTGTAAATAAGTTCATGTGTGTCCTATTTTAGATTCCACATATAAGTGATATCAATGGTATTTGTCTTTCTCTTTCTGACTTACTTCACTTAGTATGAGAATCTCTAGGTCCATCCAAGTTGCTGCAAATGCCATTATTTCTGAATGTTTATATTTTGAGGTGTTCATTTTCTCTTCAGAACTCACAGGGAAGGGAGAATTTTTTCCCCATTGACTAATTTGTGTTCTGCATTCTTTCAAAACCATTACAATGGATTACTTCTGTGATTAGAAAAGAAAAGTATACACCTATTTTTCTTTTTTTCTTTTTTTCTTTATTTATTTATTGGCTGCATTGGGTCTTCGTTGCTTCTTGAGGGCTTTCTGCAGTTGCGACGAGCGGGGGCTACTCTTCGTTGCGGTGCACTGGTTTCTCATTGTTGTTGCTTCTCTTGTTGCGGAGCACAGACTCTCGGGCGCATAGGCTTCAGTAGTTGTGGCTCACGGGCTCTAGAGTGCAGGCTCAGTAGTTGTGGCGCACGGGCTTCGTTGCTCCGCGGCATGTGGGATCTTCCGGGACCAGTGATCGAACCCGTGTTCCCTGCATTGGCAGTCGGATTCTTAACCACTGCACCACCAGGGAAGTCCCTACACCTATTTTTAAATGGGTTGGATGAAGCTTCAAAAGATCTATGGTAAAATTGTTCCTAAAGTGAGGAAAGGAGGCCCTACCCTGTGCAGGGCACTCGGTAAAGCTTTCCATTTAAATAATCTGATTTGGGCCTCACAACACCCCTCTGAGATAAACATTCTTATACCCTTTGACACACTAGGAAAATGAAGTTAAGGTCAGTTGAAAAACTTGCCAAAGGTTATCTATCTCATCAGTGAGGGAACCGTGGTCACATCCATGTTTGCCTGACTTCAAAGCCTCCAGCAGATCCACCCTTGATCCTAAAGAAAAGACTGAGAGGACCTGTCTTGATCAATAACAGGGTTGACCCTTGATGCAAATTCACGGATGTTAACACTTTCATCTCCTGGGACCCCTCCCTAGAAACTGGTTGGTCACCAAGTCACTTTACCCTGTCTTCTCATCTTCTAAAATTCCCCAGGCTCCAAAATCATGTTTCCCTCTTTCCCTGCCTCATCTGAACTCCAGTTCTGTCCCTTTTTAGCTCTGAACCCCAGTTGCTAAAAAGTCAATAAATTGATTTAATTGATACAAGAGTGTGAGAATCTGTTGGCTGTACTTTTACTTTCCTAGTAGCATTTACTTCATAAAATCTGATAGAACCAAATGACTGTCTGATGGAAGAAGTCAAAGACAGTGAAAGAAAACAAAATGATGAATTTCAGGCAGAGGAAAGGGACATATCCGGGGCCCAGCGAGCTTTTTTTAACAACTTAATTGAGATATAATTGACATACAATAACCTGCCTGTGTTTAAGGTGTACAATCTGATGGGTTTGGGCATATGTAGACATCCATGAACCATCGCCTCACTCAAGATAATACATCTATTTATCATGCCCAAAAGTTTTCTCCTGCAAAGGAAGTGAATTTTTAATTTCCTAAAGTTGGACCAGTTTCTAAGCAAGGTGACTGTGGATAAAAGTGGCTCTGGTGACCATTGCAAAGCTCAGTGACATTTTTGTGAACTAAATGTAGCTTTCCAAACGAGTGATTTTTAAACCTGTTCACAACTCTGGAAATAATTCTGGAACAAAAGAAAAAAGAAAAGGCTGTGGACCTACTTACAAATAAAAATCATGCAGGGATAATAAACTCCAGAAAATACATAAGGTGCCTGATAGCATATTCTACACAAGTTCTTGTTAGGAAAATACATTTGTACTTAACACGGGTAAACTATACATTGGAAAATTCCAGCAAACGTTGAGTTCACTGTCCAGGCCCTGTGAACCACCCCAGCAGATGTCACATTAAACTCAAGATTGAGGAAGGACTTATCACTGGACCGCCCATTCCTCAAGGGCGGTAGGTACGCTCATTTAATTTGGTGTCTCTGATACCTGGATTTCCTAGCACAGGCCCAGAAGTGTTTGTTGGGAAGAAATGCTGAATCGTTCGTTGGGATACCTGATCAAAATGCAGGGCTCTCTGGCTTCACCTACAAAAGGGAATTCTCGACGCGGCTACTCATGGCAATCCTCCTACTCTTGGGGTGAGCTGGAAAGAAGCAGCCTGGGACAGAGACTTTCCCTAGGATCTCAGTGATCTGTGGGTTCCACGCACTGGGCACCTACTTCCATCAGACACTGTGCAATGTTATGCTTTGGTGGGGGAGACCACCAAGCACACAGGCAGGGTGATGGGGGCTACGCAAGGAGAGGAACGCACGACAGCACATAGGTGGAGCATCTAACCCAGCGTGGGGAGTCCAGGAGGACCTCTAGGAGGGTCCGGCCTCCACGTCTCATCCCAGCTTCCTGATGGAATGCTCTGTTCAGCTTGGTTGTTGCAGAGTTTTTAGAACACCACGCTCTACCATTTAGCTTCCTCATCTAGAATAACCGCCCACTCCAAGAATTAACAAACTGATCTTAAGAGAACCAATCTTATTCTGGAGTCATGTAGCACGTTAAATATATGCTGGGTGAATGGGGACATGGGACAGGGGTGTGAGAGCCACCGCAGGGCCCAAAGCTGCGTGGATGGAGAGAGAGTTCCTCAGTAAAATATTTCTGTGTCAAGTTCTTGTTTTTATCGGAGCGTTAACATCTGTCTTAAACTGTGTTCCAAGAAAGCTTTGCGGAGAAGAAAAAAGACAACAGAATGAAGGAAGTAGGGTGGTAACAAGGGAGAGAGAATAAAGAATAAACTGGTGGGTAGGAGACAGAGAAGGAAGGAAGCGTGAGGGAGGTGAAAGCAGGTTGGAGGATAAGGGTGGAGAGGAAGAGGCCAGGAAATGCTGAAAATTAGACAATTAAAGAGACAATAAAGGTAAAAGGAAGGGCTTCCCTGGTGACGCAGTGGTTGGGAGTCCGCCTGCCGATGCAGGGGACGCAGGTTCTTGCCCCGGTCCGGGAGGATCCCACATGCCGCGGAGCGGCTGAGCCCGTGAGCCATGGCTGCTGAGCCTGCGCGTCCGGAGCCTGTGCTCTGCAACGTGAGAGGCCACAACAGGGAGAGGCCCGCGTACCGCAAAAAAAAAAAAAAAAAAAAAGGTAAAAGGAAGAACCTATGTTGATGAGCACATGTTAGGGGAAAAGCAAGACAAAGAACAAAGGAACAGAGGCTGGAGGAAGCAGCATTCAAGCAGCCTGGTCCTCTGCGTTGACGAGGGAGCCATCTACTGCCTGTAAATGAAAGTGTGGAGCTCAGCACGAGGGGCCTCCCGGAGATGAGATAACAGTGCAGTCCACAGCCCCCATCCGAATATTCCTCAGGGCAAACTGGAGACAACCACTGTGTCACGAGAGCCTCCTTGAGCCCTGCCCCTAAGGGCATCCGTCCTTCACCAACTCCCAGCACGTGCTCCGGTATTTAAGACCAGACGGCCAAGACTTCCAAACGTCTTCGGGGGCTGGCCTCTCGACACTGCCGTGAAAATCCGCCTCAGCAGCCTTTGTCCCATACATTCAGGCCAGTCTTTAGAACAAGGGCCTCTTGAAGATTTTTCAAGTGTCCCCAAGATAGGAGGACTGCCTGACACCATCATAAAATATCCTCCAACTAGGCAAATTGTGAAACAGCAAACGTTCCCCTGAAGAATCTGTTTAACTTTTTTTTTTCATTTACTATTTCCTTAGCCTGTTTCTGGTTAGAAGGCACAAAAGGCATTCCCTGAATTATGGTGCCGTTTATCTGAGAATGCTGGTGCTAATGTAGCCATCGTGCTCACCACAGTACAGATAAGAAAACAATAGCAAGAGGTGAACGATATGGCTGTGTTTGAAGAGGAAGTTAATAGGACCACTGCAATTAAACTGAGGACCCTAATAGAATTAACCAAATTTATCAGCTATTATGAGGTCACTGTTGCTCAAATCTAAGAGTCTCATGAGAGAACTCAGGGTCTACAATTCCCCTCACTCCACTGCCAGGGAAGATGGTCAACATCAAAGATAATATGACATGCTAAGCATACATAAAGCTGGTCATCCTATCAGGATATGAATGGTCAGAGCAAAGGTAGCCAGAACGAAGGTGACACCATTTCTCTTATTCACCCCATTTCATCCGTTTGATTCCATCTCTTGCTAAGGGTGGTTAAGATAATGCCCGGGGATGCCCTTTGGAAAGGATTGTCTACCCTTTGAAAAGTCAGATGAGATCCAGGGGACCTCAGAGGAAAGGGGACAACCCCAACGGAAGAAGGATCAGAGTAGCCTAGACAGGCAGAGACAGGACAAGTTAGAATCAGACTGACTTCCACCATAAGTCCATAACAAGTCACTGTTCTTTCTGGTGCCTCAGTAGTCCCTTGGGAGGTCTTTTCTTCTGGAAGGCTGATGATAACTCCTGGGGTAAGAGTAACTCAAGCTCCACCTGTTGAATTGATCCTGTTTGCTCAGCAAGACTGTGTAAGAGGCCAGGACGAAGCAGGTCAGGATACAGAGCTCCAAGGTCCCTTCAACTCTAAGAATCTGTGATTGGGAAGGAGGGACACTGAACCTCTTCCCTGGATCCCAGGGAACCAGTAAGTATCAAGTCAGAGGAGCAAAGAGCATGAACTCAGAAAAAAACAAGACGCAAGTTGAAGCCTTAATGCTATTGTGACTCAACGACAAAAGTTTATTTTTTGATTAATAGTATATGGAGTGCCTTCTAGAGACTTCTAAAAACTGTTTACTGAGTGTCTGCTGAGTACTTTATACATACTGTATCATCTGGTGTTTACTAAAGCTCTACAAGATAACTATCAATATTATTATACTCAATTGACAGGTGAGGAAACAGAGGCACCGGGAATTTAAACAGCCTGCAAGGTCTTAACAGCTAGTAGGCAGCTGAGCTGGGTTTGCTGTGACTTCACAGCCCATGACCGCCATGCTGTCTCTCTTGGAGAACATCCACAGACCATGACTGAGCCTGTCACTCAGGTCCCAGAGCATCTCCCCCTGCCCCCCATCCCCCATCCCTGGACAGCTGCACACACTTCTGACTCTCACTAAGGGAATTTTTCCCAGTCTGGTGCATCCTGGCTGGCCAAATGAGACATGATTGGGGATAATTGTGACATGACATGGTCTGGAATGAAGAGCAGATGGGGCTTGAGTGCACAAAGCCCTTTGGGGTTTGATTTCAAGGGAAGGAGGCCATCTTAAAGACTTCCAGCATGCTTTGGCAGGAGCAGTTAGAAAGGAAGAGTGACAGCCATGGCTGATGTGGTTGGCAACAGCTGATGCTGAAAGCCACTTCCTGCCTACACTTGTAAGTCATCTTTCCCAGCATGACCAGCCTGGGAGCCTGGAACCAAGAGGAGTTATGTAGAAGAGGCAGAAAGACAAGGCTGGGGGCAGGGAGGGGAGGGCATCTCTTTGGGAAAGTTCTAACCATGACCAAGACAAACCCACGACATGTCAGACCTTGCAGCAGTGGTTGGACTGGAAACAAAGGAGAGGGATAGCAATGTAGTGAAAAGAGCACTGAACTCGGAGGTGTTCAGAAGACCTGACCCCCAGGCCCAGTTCTACCCCTAACTAAGTAAATTTTCCCCTGGAGAAATCACTGATTCTCTCTGAGCCTTGAGCAAGGGGGATAAGTTCCCTTGTAACTCTAAAACATTCCTACCTGAGCCTATTAAATACTCTGTGTAACGGTATCCTCTCTGTGGGAATCAAAACAAAGCACCTCTTATAAGAAATAGAGCAATACAGGGGTTTAGTCAAAGATGGGCATAGATTGGTGTCTCGCTTGCCAGCGACATAAAGGAATGGATCTCTTCCTTTCTTTCTCCTGCATATATGTCAGGACACCATTGGTTGCAAGTAAGAAAATACCCTGATGTGACTGGCTTAAACAATGTGCAATGTGTTTCATAAGAAGTCCAGAAGTAGGCTAGCTCCAAAGTTGGTCAGTTCATCCTCAAGAACCCAGATTTTTTCCATCTCTCCCCTTCGCCATCTTCCAGGTGCAGCTTCTTCCTCAGCAGTAGGTTCCCCAGATCGTTACGAAGATGGCTGCCACATTCCAGATGTCCTTGCCAGACATTATAACATCTAGCAGAAAAGCAGTCTCTTCCCAAACACCAAATTTTTAAGAGCAAAGAAACCTTTTCCAGAAGCCCTTTCATATCTCATTGTCCAGAACTAGTCATATATCTAATTCCAAACAATCACAGGCCAGAGGAGTGGTTACCACCGTGACTGACTCCACCCATTCAGGATTACCTGAGAGGCTGGGGAAAGGCAGAAACCTGAATGAAATCAGGGCTCCAACAGCAGAAAAAAGCTGGGGGTCACTGTGGAGTTGATAACTATGGCAACAACAGCTATTTGCTTCCCAGTACCAATGTTCCCTTTCTTCCTTAACAACATTAAACCCTAGGGTTCGACTGGGCAGTTAGGCAACCAGAATCAAGATTGCATTGGTTAGCTTTACACTTTCACCCCTATGTGTAGCCCTGTCATTAAAGTGTGGCCAATGAGATGTAAGCAGGAGCGCTGTGTTGACGTTTTGAAGTGTTGCTGAAGTGGAGCTAAGTCAACTTAGAGACCCGCCCGCTGAATTCTTTTGCTTTCCTCCTTCTTCCCGCCTGCAACCCAGATGTGATGGTTGGATCTCCATCTGCCATCTTGCACCATGAGTCAAACTTAAGGATGGAAACAACAGCCTAGGAGACGGTAAAGCAGAAAGACAGAGGCACTGAAGTTTCTGGTGAGTCCAGAGCCAATACACCTGCCCTAGGCAACCCATCTCCTTACTTATGAGAGGGAATAAACTTATGTGTATTTAAGCCATTAGTTGTCTGGTCTGTTGCTTACCGCGAGCACAATTCTTAACTGGTACAGTAACCAGCAAGGAATGGTACATCCCATTTACATAGTTACCTATATTAACCCTATGTAAATTATATAGGTTAATTGAGTTTATTCTCTCAGTTTGAGAATGCATGCAAGATAGGATAAGGCAGTGAGAAGTTTTGGAATCAAACTGATCTGAGTGCAAATCCTGGCTTTGTCACTTACAATCTGCGCTGTAAGTGAAGTCCCTCACCAAGCCTCATTCTTTGAGCTTAGTTTCACCATCTGTAAAATGGAGCTGACTATTCCTACTTCAAAGGGTGGTCTCAAGAGTTAAGTAAGAAAACGTTTGCAAACCAACTTTTGTTGTAATTGCATATGACAGATGCACAACAAGTGGTCCTAAGTGTCTAGAAAACAATCATAGATTCTTAAGGACTTAGAGATCACATAGCCCAATCCTCTCATTTTTAAAGAAGAAACTGAGCACCACAGACGTGAAGTTAGGTTCCCAAAGGGTCTCTGAGTTCCCCTGTTGGAAGGCACAGCTGTCATGATTAATCACACAAAGGATGCGTTCATCATTCCATGCCCCGTGTAGCATCTACATTGCTGATGGCCCTGGCATTCCAGAACATCTCTTCAGGATACTCTGCCCAGCCTCTGATGATGCTCAGAGGCTCAGCCCTGAACACCAGCCATCAAGATGGCATTCTTTTCCTGCACTGATATCATCAGTCATGTCACGTGGTACTACTTTAATTGCTGTCCTATTTTTGGAAAAATAGATGGCTAAACATAAGCGATTTTTTTTCCTTAGCATTTTTTGGGGGGGTTACTGAAGCAAAGTACTCAGTAAATAAGGACTGATTTGCATGACATTTTGCATGAATAGCGATGTTGAATGAACAAGGTAACAGACTTTGAACTTTCGTAGGCATTCTATTCAATGAAAAAAAATATTTTTTTTGGTTAATTCCCAGTAGATTTCCACTGACATTAAAATCGACCACAATTTGGGAGGCCTCTGGTGGCTACGAAGGGAAAATACAAAAGCAGTTATAAGCCAGCGTGAGTTTGTTTAGCTAGGTGAGGTAAGCCTTTATGTATGTGCCTTGGTCTGTAAAGATTTTCCAGCCATGGGGACCCTGGTTATACTCAAAACCCCAGGTACCATCAGAGTTTGGGGCACTAGCAGGGTCTTGCTGGGAGCCAAAGAGGACTGGTACTGTGCTTCCTCAGGGTCAGAACCAGGCAAAGCAACAGCCACAGAACTTCAAGGGCAAGAAAACAAAGTCTAAATTAACCGCAAAGCTTATATTCTAGGGCTAGGGATGTATTCCCTTTGGATACAACATAGATCACAAGTTCCGCTCTAAAATAACTAAATAAAAGACTTTGGGCGTCTTTTCCGCCAGCACAATCAGAATACTCCATCACCCGTAAGCTCGCCCAGTGTGTTTATTCACATAACTCACCCCAGGGCCTTATTGTAGAGCATAGCCGTGATGAATAACTAGGAAAGAACAAATCAAATATAATAATAATTCTACTCTGGATTTTATAATGCTTTTCCTCCACAGAGGTCTAAGTGTTTTCACACAGATTAGAAGGTAGAGGTGGGTATTATGATCCCCATTTGTGGATAAAGAAAGAGTCAGAGATGTAAGTTGTTTGTCCAGAGATTTAGAATAAAAGCCTCGTTGACGTGAATAATCGCCTTTGACATTATCTACAGAACCCCCTCATTTCTCAGATAAAGAAACTGAAGTTAGGACGGTGGCGTGACTTCTCCCAGGCTGCGTCATTGGTGGCCAAATGACACACCTAACACTTTATGGGGCCAAAAACAAAAATCAAGGCTCTTGACAACCTGGTAAATAAGCCATTCCACCTTCAAGGCCAGCTTTTCCAGGAACGTGGCACCGAAACTGAGACTTCCCACCCAGCACCTCAGGAGCTGAGTCTCCCTGGGGTCACAAGGGTCACGGTCAGAGTTAACATTCTGCTTCCAGAATCCCAGAGGGGGAAAGGGGTGTTCCTTCCCCACAAGACTAAGCAACATAGCTGAAGAGATCTCAGGGGAGTGAACTTTCCCAAAATTCATATAAGGATCCCCTCTCCGTGTCAAAACAGCATTCAAATTTCCCGCCCAGTTCCATCTTTCCATCACCAACAGAGTCACCCATATCCCATAAGAAGAAGATGGGCTGTTACCGAGAGTGCGGGACAAGGCTTGCTGGGTGTTTGTCCTCAGGGATTCTCTTCTCTGAGGCTTTGCTGCGCTGTGATACGTAGCCCCAGGCACCCAGCCCACAGAAGGCCCCATCAGGATCTGGATTGCCTTGAAGATCGGGCTCTAGGTTTGCACGCAGTGGAACATGAAGCTGCAATGGCCGGGGCGTTGCTCATGGGTTCTTGGGCTGCAAGAAACCAGAATGACAGCTGTCAGGGGTGAGAAGTCATAGGCCATGGAGGAACGGGCCGCGCACTGCAAGAGGAAAAGAAGCGGTCGCAGCCTCTTCTCCTGTACGGCTCTGTCAGAACAGCACACCAGGGTCTGAGCAGGGGCTGAAGCACGCAGAGCCCAGCCTGCTCTTGCCTCTCCTCCCGCCAGAGGCTGGTCCTCTTTCTCCACATGCCCTGGCTGCAGACGATTCTTCCCGCCCTGGAGCATCTGCCCAGGGCCTGGGGTAAGCTCTGTGTTCCCCTACCATCAAGAAAGGTAAAAATATTTTATTCTTCTGACTGCTTTTAAGATTTTTCTCTTTATCATTAGCTCTGAGTAATTTGATTATGTGTCTTGGTATAGTTTTCTTCATATTTCACATGCTTGGGGTTCACTGAGCATTTTAGATCTTTAGGTTTCAGCTTTAATCAAATTTGGATCATTAGCACACCCACAAAGAAGAAATGTGCTAAAGCAAGCCCTTTGAGTGGAAGGAAAATGATACCAGATGGAACTATGGACCTACACAAAGAAGTGAAAATCACCACAAATGGTATCTACAAGATTACATTTATAATATTTCTTATTATTATTTAAATCCCTTTAAAAGATAAGTGTTTAAACAAAAATAGTAACAATGTAGCTTAGAGTTTATAACGCATATAAAAATAAAATGTATGAAAAAGAAAAAAAAAAAAAAAAAAAAAGAAAGGTAAAAACCACTAGACCTCCCTCTCTCCAGCCCCGTCACCCCCACTTACAGCCTCTTTATTTACCCAAAATTCATTTCCTCTCCCTCTAAAAGAAATAAGGGGCGCTCTTGAGATTACACATCAGGGCCTCTTCTCTCAAATATAAATGTTCTTCCCGAGGCCCTGTATCCTCACATCAGGAACAGACCCTACTTAGCAGAAATGGAGATGCTAAAGAATTTCCATCTAAATCACAAAATGTTCTAAGATGCCCAGGCATGGATGACATCACCACTAATTCAGATATTATATAAATATTTACCACCTGAAGCCACTCTCCAGGGGAGCAGAAGAGGAGAGGGATGACAAGGGTCACGGAGTTGTTTGCTGCATTCCTTTACCCCACTAGCTGGTCCTCAGTTCAGCTCACCCCAGTTTTGTTCCCATGGTCCCCATGTGAGCCTCCCCGACAAGGTGTTTTGTCAAGCTTCTCAGGACATGTCGACTTTGTGGGTGCCCTTGAACTCTGAACTTCAATGACGTCTGCAGCTATTACGTCCCAGGTTTCTACCTCCCATCCCATCTCCTGGTCTCCACCAAGCCAGCAGCCTTGATGGGACGCACAAGCGCATTCCGGCCACAACAGCATTGGCACAAACGCATCCCAACATTCATTCTGGTTCCTTAGGAGTTTAACGTCTGGGTGGACTGTCCTCCAGACCCCTGTTTTTCCTCTCTCTCCCTCCTGCTGTCCACATTTGGACCATTTCACTGCTTATTAGCACTTCAGGTGGAGGACATGAAGGAGTGGATGCAAAAATCTGATTAGTCAATTGTGCTATTTTCTGGAAGCTGTGATGAAGGATGGTTTGCAAAAGAAGGCAAAGCTATTAGCTACTGAAATCTGTAGATTTCAATTAACCTTATGTCCTCACAGATAATTGCGAACTGACAATAAAGTTATTTTCTCTGCAACATTCTTCAGAAAAAAAGAAGTATTTCACTTCTGATGCCGACTTCATGCTGGGTTGAGATACTGACTTCATGCTGGGTTGACAGAGGCCCATAAATGATCCAAGGCCCAGACGAGCCTTCTGGTCAGTACCAAGAACTCAGAGCTTGATGAGAGAGCCCATGTGGAAGACAACCCAAGTTCTCTGGGGTCCTAGGGATGTGAAGCCCACCTCACCCTCCCTTCACTGCGTTCTTTGTGCCCACACATGCCACCATCAATCCTTGTCATTCCAGGCTGCCAGCTCCAGGCCACCCTTTCTGCATGGGCCTCAGGCTACCGACCCCTCCACCCAGTCAGTCAGGCCTCTCACTGCCCCTGATCACACCTTACCTGCACCTGCCTTCGCTTTTTTCTTCCTTCCAGGCCCCTGCCTGAAAAGCTCCATTCCTTTCCCAAACCCAAGTCTTCAGAGCCTGGTTCGAGTTCAACAGCACCATGTTGACCTCAAGACAATGCCAGTCAGAACTGCCTTGAGCCCTCCCGTAAAACCTCATCTTCTCCTCGGGGCACACACTGTGGGCAAGTCCTGCTGTTGGAACAGGTTCAAACAGGCACCCAGGACAAGGACAGCAGTCGCCGTGTGCCCTGGGGTCAGGCCCACGTGGTGCAAACCCAGCCTGCAACTCCCTAGCTCTGCCCACGAGTTCAGTCCACCTCAGTTTCCTCTTCTGTAAAATAAGACCAGAAGTAGAATCTACCTTCTAGATTTATTTTGAAACCTAAATGAGACAAGATTATAAAGCCCTTGGCAAGAGTCAGGCAGAAAATAAGTCCTGGATACATGGCAATTACAGCCGTTGGTAGCAATGTCCCCATCACCCCAGTGTTAGCTTCTGCCAGGAGAGCCCCAAGGTTGTGTGACATGTACCTCACTGCCTCCTGGGATTTTAATGAAACATTTCTTCCAGGGGGCATTTACAGATTCCTCTCTCTACGCCCCACAAGATGCAGATTTTGTGTTCTTTTCTTTTGTTTTGTTTCATTAGAAATATTGTTCTTATTAAGTTATGAGCACATTTTAAAATATTTATTTTATTTTATTTTATTTTATTTTGGGCTGCATCAGGTCTTAGTTGCTGCAGGATCTTAGTTGCTGCAGGATCTTCCTTGCAGCATGCAGTATCCTTTGCTGCGGCATGCAGCGCACAGGCTTCTCCCCGGTTGTGGTGCCAGAGCTCAGCAGTTGCGGTATGAGGGCTCTCTAGTTGTGGCCCTTGTGCTCCGAAGTTGCGGCACGCGGGCTTAGTTGCCCTATGGCGTGTGGGGTCTTAGTTCCCCAACCAGGGGTCAAACCCGCATCCCCTGAATTGGAAGGCGGATTCTTAACCACTGGACCACAAGGGAAGTCCCAAAATGCAGACTTGTGTTCATGACTCAGGAGCCACTTCCAGGCCATTCGTACAGTTAGCATATAGTGATCCAGGACCAACGTGGTCCTGCTTCTCAAAGCTCCTTCTTCCCTTGGGAAGAGTTTGTCCCAGGAGGAGCCTCAATTCTCATGCACGTAGGCTACTAGGAGACCCTGCCATTGGGTTTCCAGGCATCCCCAGATCTATCTGAATGTCCTTAGATTTTGTTCCCACCTCAAAACAATTAGAATTCAATTACATTGCCTTTGAAATTCACAATTCATACCTCTGGAACCATTAGAACAAGGCCTCGGCCACTGCTCACTCCTCCCCCCGCCCCCTCCCCACTGCTCTCTCCCAGGGACCCCTCCCTGCCTCCCCAGCCGGACCACCCCTCCCTTCCATGTTCTGAAGGCAGCGCCATCTCCTGGACGCAGACTCAGCTTCACCTTCCCCTTCCGGTAGCACAGGTGGGGTGTCAAGAGCTGGCCTGGGACCAATGGTTCTTCCCCTCCTGCTAGCACTGCAGTAACTGGACAATTCTGCTGCAGTTTTGCAAGAATTAATATTTTCCATTTAAAAAGCAATAAGAGAGACTTCCCTGGTGGCTCAGTGGTTAAAGAACCCATCTGCCAATGCAGGGGACATGGGTTCAAGCCCCGGTCCGGGAAGATCCCACATGCCACGGAGCAACTAAGCCCGTGCGCCACAACTACTGAGTCTGCACTCTAGAGCCCGCGAGCCACAACTACTGAGGCCGTGTACCACAACTACTGAAGCCCATGCGCCCTAGAACCCATGCTCCGCAACAAGAGAAGCCACCGCACTGAGAAGCCCGCACACCACAACGAAGAGTAGCCCCAGCTCGTCGCAACTAGAGAAAGCCCATGGGCAGCAACAAAGACACAACACAGCCGAAAAATATATTAATTAATTAATTAATTTTAAAAAATCCTCTGGGGTTGAGACGCATAGTTTAAAAAAAATAAAAAGCAGCAGGAAACACATTACAAAAGAAGAATGAAAGGCCACGTGTAAACACGTCCTATAAATCAGGGGAAATAGATTCCATTCTAGACGGTCTTTTACCTTAAAAATGTGAAGTGTTAACAGTGATGACCGCACATTTACATTTCTTTTTTCATATGTTTTTCTTTTAAGCAACGTCTCATGGGAAAGTATCAGCTTCATAATTTGACACCATGGTATATACATTTTGCCTTGGTATAGGTGTAATTACCAGTCTAGAGACCTTCCTAAGTAAAAGACAAAAGGACATAAACCCTCCTAGTCACGTCTAGAAGTAGGCTTGGGTTCCTCTCCTAACCAGGCCTTGTTAGTGTGGGAAAAACAAAAAAAACAAAAAACCATCTTCTGGACAGTGGCTCCCTCTTCTCACTGGGTCTCAAGAAAAAATCCATGGTGGCCTCCTAGCTACCCTGTTAACCTAAAATTTCTATTTAATAGTAAGACACCCAAGGGGTAGGCAAGTTCTTTTTTTCAAAAGAGGATTTCTAGTTGCAGTTTTCCTCTTAGTAATGTTGAATTTATTATTTGCAGTATGTCATGCTTTGTGAGTAAGTAATTATATTATTGGTGATTTTAAATGGTCAAAATTAATGATAGTAGTAGCTGTTACTGAGCACTTGCTAAAGTATTTTATTCTAAAATCCATATATGTCTTAGCTTATTTAATTCTTAACAACAATTCAATATGGTGGTGTTATCACATTAAAAACAGGGAAACTGAGAGACAATTCATTGCCCACATTCACACACAGCCAGGATTTGAACCCTGCAGCCTAGCTTCAGAGTTTAACCATTATAACATTCTGCCTTATAACAGATCAGCAAGGTATGTGCAAGGTGACATATTAGTGAGCTTCCCAGGAAAAAAGAAGGAACCATTCTAACGCCATAGTGCTTTCTTGCCCTCTACTTTTCTAATCCATTCACCCATTTATCCAACCGTAATCCTTATCCTAATCTAAATACATTAGTTAAGTACGTGAAAATATAGATAGAAGAAGAGAGAGGGAGGGAGAATGCGAGACAAGGGACAGAAGACAGACAGACAGCCGGCGAGGATATTTTGACCCAGTGTTCCTAATCTGGAATATATGAGATTCATGAACTCCCTGAGATAATATGCAAAGTGCAAAATGTACATGCATTTTTCTGAGGAAAGAGTCCTTAGCTTTATGAAGATCCTCAAAAGTGCCTGTGTCCCAGGAAAGATCAGAAATTACCAGTTGCAATTAAAACAAAACGGTGCACACACAAGCCCTCTTCTCTGTTCTTTCATGTGGGACCACCCCCTGTACAAGCTACATTCTCCCTTTCAGTCAAAAATTGAAAAAAGACAAAAGGGAAGCCTAGAGCATCAAGAGACTCTCTTAAGAATTCATTAACATGTAAAGAAGATGTGGCACATACATACAATGGAATATTACTCAGCCATAAAAAGAAACGAAATTGAGCTGTTTGTAATGAGGTGGATAGACCTAGAGTCTGTCATACAGAGTGAAGTAAGTCAGAAAGAGAGAGACAAATACCGTATGCTAACACATATATATGGAATTTAAGAAAAAAAAATGTCATGAAGAACCTAGGGGTAAGACAGGAATAAAGACACAGACCTACTAGAGAATGGACTTGAGGATATGGGGAGGGGGAAGGGTAAGCTGTGACAAAGTGAGAGAGAGGCACGGACATATATACACTACCAAACGTAAGGTAGATAGCTAGTGGGAAGCAGCCGCATAGCACAGGGAGATCAGCTCGGTGCTTTGTGACCGCATGGAGGGGTGGGATAGGGAGGGTAGGAGGGAGGGAGACGCAAGAGGGGAGAGATATGGGAACATATGTATGTGTATAACTGATTCACTTTGTTATAAAGGAGAAACTAACACACCATTGTAAAGCAATTATACTCCAATAAAGATGTAAAAAAAAAAAAGAATTCATCAACATGTTCTTAGTTAGTTTCAGTAGTTAATGCATATGTACTAGAAATTAATTCAAACATAAATAAGAGAGAAAGAGGATCAACATTTACTGAGGAACTACTCTATGCCAGGCACTCGATCTTTCTAACACTATGTTGTAGGTATCATTATTGTTGTTCTCATAGGATTAATTTAAGAAGGCTTTGAGAATATACAAATCATGCCCAAGTACAGGCAATTAGCAAGGCACTGCCATGTGAGTCAAAGGCAAATCTACCCGAAGCTATAAACCCATTTCTTCCCTCTGCTTCATTCTGCCCTGAGAAGGGCAGGAAGAGCTAATCATTGAATTGCATCTCTAACGACCTCTCCAAATCTTTCCAGGGTTTGAAAAATTGAATATGGGTGTGTGTGCACATGTGTTCCTGGGACAAGGTGACCAAGATCTGTTGCATCTCTGATGCAACAAATACTCAGAAAAAAAAAAAAGGTCATAATTTGGAGATTTCTAGCTTCTGGGTCCTTCCATTAATTTATCACATTATTCCACAAACTACACTAAGCAACTCCCTGTGCTAGGCACTGGGTAGGGCCCAGCATGTCATCTTGTAGTATCACCTCCAATAGACACCACAGTGCCTGCCCTCAGAAGCCTCAGTGTCTAGCAGAGTTCACAGCCATGTGATCAAATCATTTCAATACTGGGAACACGGATTCGAACATAAGAATATGCTGGGTTCAGTGGTAAAATAGAGAGGGAGTAAGATGTTTAGGGTAGACCTTAAGGAATTAGGAGAAGAACCCAGGCAAACGATGTGCGATGGTTCTGTGCCAACTTGGCGGGGCCCTGGTGCCCAGATGTGTGGTCAAACGTTATTCTGGATGTTTCCGTGAGGATGTCTTGGATGAGATTAACATTTAAATCAGTGGACTCTGAGTAAACCAGATTGCCCTCCAAAACGTCCGTAGGTCTCATCCAACAAATTGAAGACCTGAATAGAACAGAAGATTGACCTTCCCCGAACAAGAGGAAATTCCTGCCAGCAGATGGCCTTCGAACTTGAACGGCAGCATCAGCTCTTCCCCCCTGCAGATTTAGGGCATGCCCATCTCCTTCCATAACGAGAGGAGCCGAGTCCTTAAAATAAATAAATAAACAAACTATTATATATAGGATGGATAAACAACAAGGTCCTACAGTGTAGCACAGGCAACTATGTTCAATATCCTGTGATAAACCATAATGGAAAAGAATATATATATATATATATGTATAACTGAGTCACTTTGCTGCACAGCAGTAGTTAACACAACATTGTAAATCAACTATACTTTGATAAAATTTTTTTAAAAAGAAACACTGTTTTAAAAATAAATATATGTGTGTGTGAGAGAGAGAGAGAGAGAGAGATGTATATCTTTCAGTGTATACATATATTTTCTTTCTACTGGTCCTGTCTCTCTGGAGAACGCCGATTAGCACACAGTGTGAGCAGGGACATTCTGGCAGAGGGAAAAGCATGTGCAAAGGCATAGACGCAAGAAGCTGCATGGCAGCTCCGGGCACCCACAAGTAATTCAGTCCGTTTATTTAATCCTGTTCTATCTTACTGACTGGCGTGATCACTCTATGCTTTGCTCCCACAAACTAGATTTTAGGAATCTGGTCTTAGTCTGTTTGGCCATCCCAGTGCTTTTGAACGTGCAACCGTTGCTCAGATTGCCCTAAAACAATAAGTCTCAAGGAGCAGCTGGAAGACTGATCAATTGGAACAAAAGCACAGATTTTATCCGCCCCCTTGGCAGAGTTATGCGCAACTACCACTGCCACGGGTAAGGCGTGCTCCGGGAACATAGACTTTTTTCTGCCACAGTTTTAACATCTGTACCCTTTGGGGGAAATCTGCATCGGTCGAGATGCGCCAGAAAATAGAACCGATAGGATGGTGTGCAGTTCGAGTCCAGAGGCCGTCTGCTGGCAGACTTCCTTCTTGCCCACCGTCAAGCAACTCATGGAGACAGTGAGATGAGTCACGATCACATCTTGTCAACTTCCCTGAGCCAGAGCATCTCTTTATTCTTTTAAAATAAATTTATTTATTTATTTATTTATTTATTTATCTATCTATCTATTTATTTATTTAGGCTGCGTTGGGTCTTTGTTGGTGCGCACGGGCTTTCTCTAGTTGCGGCGAACAGGGGATACTCTCAGTCGCGGTGCGCGGGCTTCTCATTGCGGTGGCTTCTCTTGTTGTGCAGCACAGGCTCTAGGTGCATGGGCTTCAAGAGTTGTGGCTCGCGGGCTCTGGAGCGCAGGCTCAGTAGTTGTGGAGCACGGGCTCAGTTGCTCCGCGACATGTGGGATCTTCCCGGACCAGGGCTCGAACCTATGTCCCCTGCATGGGCAGGCAGATTCTCAACCACTGTGCCACCAGGGAAGTCCCAGAGCCTCTCTTTAAAGGTATCTGAATGTGTACTTGTGCCATGAATGAGATTCAAGAAGCTCATGAAACCCTTGAAAATGTTTATAAAATTATGAATGTAGGTACAAATATCTGGGGAAAGGGTCTACAGCTTTCATCACATCTTCAGAACTCAACCCCATCCAAAGAAAATAAATAAATAAGATTAAGAAGCTTTAACCAGCAAAAGATCATTGGGATATAAAAGGACAGACCAGAACTACAGCTCTATGACCCAGGTAACTTGACATACATGGTTCAATGACTTTCCATAAATTATAACTGTGAAAATTGATTCCTAGATTCCTATAGCTTCATTCTTCTTTGTCAAATTGTGTCTCTTCTCAAGTATTTGGCCAAGTGAACACGGTTCTTTTCTCCTGCCATGGCAACATCAGGATCAAGGACTGAGCGTTAGAAGACTTGGGCTCAACCTGGTCTTGGCTCTGAGATTCACCCGCCCTGTGGTTTTGACAACTCCTTCCACCGCCTTGAGCTTTGTTATGTTGCAAGTGTTGGGTTGGATGATCTCTCTGAGGTCCCGCCTGACTCTCATGGTGTTGTCACCAGCGACTCTGAGTTACTGTCGTCTGTTTGTTGCTGACACTGCTTCAGGCTGCTCTTCAAGTCTCTGGCCAGGTGACATCTTAGGCCTTCCTTCTACCTGCTCCTCTAATAAAGCTAGACAGCCATGCAGATTAGCAAAAGCCAAGCAAATTATTTTGACTGGGAGAGAAATGCTACTCTGCAAAAGGAAGAATTTTAACTTCATAACTTCAGAGTTATGAACCACAGAACTTACCCCAGGATTCCTGAGGCTATAGATACGCACTGCTGTTGAGGAGGCATCAGTGAGTGATGAAGACTGAGACAGACCAGTGCCAATTTTGCTGGTAGTTTGAAAGTGTTCTGATTATTATTTTTATCTCCTATGACGCATTAAGTCTGTTCAAAAGAGTCCTCCACAAGAGGTGAACTGCAATCATTTTTATTAGCTATTCCACATCTCTTACATTAGCTATATTTCACAATCAGGAAATCAGTTGCTACAATGAAAGCGATAGTTTGATACAATGAAAAAATAGTATATTAGGAGTTCTGAGACCTGAATCATGACCCCCAGTTCATCCATTAGCTAGCTACATACACAACTCCAGGTATGATTGCCAGTGTGAATTCACTATCTTTCTCTCCTACTTAATTGGCAATTCCTCAGGGTCAGAGGCCTTATCTTATCTACACTCATCTCTTTATCCTGGCTTCTGGCGCAATATCTGTTACGTTGTAGGCATTTAATAAATATGCTGGCTGAATGGACAGAGAGACGGACGGATGAGGGAATAAAGTTATATTCTCCTTAGGACTCAATTTTCTTATCTGTATAATAAGATCTGTCACATAAGGTAGTCTGGACAAACCAATGAAACACTATATGTAAAGCTTCCTCCTGCTCTAGTATCAGAAGAGACAAGATAACCTGAGAAAACCAATCCTTGCTAATGGACTCATGGTTGATAACCAACCACGTGTTGAGGCGTTAATCCTCCCAGAGGATGTTGGAATCTTTGAACTTTGATCCAAAAGAGTCGTGAAGCTTGGATTTTCACACTCTCAGATTGAAGGAGATATCTGGGGACACAGGTCTCCCACCCCACAGATGACTCTGCAGTGCCCACCACCCTCGACCATCTTATTACTTCCGGATCCTGCATTGTACTTTTATTCAAGTTGATTCTGATTAAGATGACCATCAAAGGTAAAAATTAAGTAAAAGGGAGGCAGTGGCATAAGAGGGTGGGTCAGTGTACAAGGGGACTTTTGCTGGCAGAAGGACATCCTGACCAATCTGACTTGGACAGAAAAGAAGCCGAGGTTTTCTGTAACGCAGGCTCCCTGGCTGCCTCTCACTGCCCCACCCAGTGTCCGAATCCCCGAGCCCTCCTAGCAGGGCTGGATGAGGTCTCTGCAGAGCCCGGGATGCTCACTGAGTTTGCCCTTCCCCGGCTGGTCCTGCTAAGGGACCACAGAACAGTTCGGATCATTGTGTCAGAATGTGCACTAACGTCATCCCCACTAGAGCTGCCCACTCTTCACTGACTGATGGACTTCTTGTGAGCTTCGAGGGAGCCTGAAACTGGCCACCACAGTTGGCCCCATCTCCCCAAGAGTGGCTCCAGGCTGTGAGAAAAGGGATGAGGGCAATGTCCCTCTTTTAAATATGGGAAGACACAGTGGGTACTGAAGGTCTAGCATGTGATGATGATCTCAGAGGATGTGAATCCACAGTCCCTTCCTGTCTCGGGGGGCTTCTACAGAAAATGATCCTGGCCTGCTGGAGAACATATATACGTTACAGAAGTGACCTCCTCTGGGGTACGTTCTTTGCAACTGCAACCTAAGCAATTCAGCCCTGCTTTAGAAGTCCCTGAATGCCCCTCCCCCTCTCTCCCCAAGGGTGTCTTTGAATATAGATGAAAGTGTTCTACATCATTCTCATTTTTATTGGTGCATAGTTTGTTCACATTTTAAACTATTGATTCATTCTTTCGGCGTTTTCATTCCTTTCAAAGCAACTGTGTGACAGTGCATCATTTTTATGTATTTTGGAGAACGACGAGCGGTATATTTTAGACCAAAGGATTTAGCTGGAAGGAGAAGGGAAGGGCAGGGTGGGGGGACGCGTCATTTCACTGACTTTGTAGAGTGGCCAGCTTAGCACATGCAAGTGGCAGTGCAAAGTCGATTTTGAAAGAAACTGCTTCTCATAGGTCTCCTCTGAATTCTTGCAGTGGGCATTTTGGTTGCCTCTCAACAGTATCCATTCCAACCCCTCCCCCCATTCCTACTGTGAAACGCTCAGGGGTTTTGGTTGAATGCACCCAACTCCTGGCTATAAGGGTGGGCCTTGATTGGAGTCATTCGCAGTGAATGACTCAGTGCCGGACGATGAATTCAGGCATTAAGTCAATCAGCACATGTCAATCCCTTGGTCATGTCAATTCCAGCACATATGACCGTGGGCAGAAGATCCAAGGTAGTTTAAAAAATAATAATAATAAAATTAACAAAAAGAGGTTGCAGGAGCCTCCTTCTCTCCATCCCTGGAGGAAGCTTTGGTCCCTGTTGCTGCTAGGAGTCATCCTTTCATTCATTCTTCCCTTAGGTCTTGTTTTATTGGTGGTCTGTGTCCCAAGCACAGCTCAGTTCTAAGTGTTGGGGATACCGGATCTTCAACCTCACAATCCAGTGAAAAAGGTGGAAAACAAAGAAACATATAAATACATTGTATATTGTCAAGTGAGAAGGGCTAGGAAGAAAGAAACAAAGCAAGATAAGAAAACAGAAAGTCATGGGGTGTGATACTTAAGTAACTTGAGAGAGATGCAAACAAAGAAACAGAGCTGCTTGGCCGTGGTGGTGGGGGGGGGATTACCCTGAGTGGAGGAACCCAGGACGGCTGTCTCAGGAGAGGACATTTGGAAAAGTCAGAGAAAATAGGGAAAAGAGACTGAGTATGCAAGACATTTTGAAAATAAATGTTACTTTGACTGATTAGATTTGGGAGTTTAAAAAGGAAGATCAGGGGGCTTCCCTAGTGGCGCAGTGCTTGAGAGTCCGCCTGCCGATGCAGGGGACACAGGTTCGTGCCCCGGTCCGGGAGGATCCCGCATGCCGCGGAGCGGCTGGGCCCGTGAGCCATGGCCGCTGAGCCTGCGCGTCCGGAGCCTGTGCTCCGCGACGGGAGAGGCCACAACAGTGAGAGGCCCGCGTACCGCAAAAAAAACCTAAGGTAGAGTGTGACCCCAGCAGGACAGTGCAGGCTGAGGACTAAGAAGAAAAACAACCCGTCAGAGTCTGTGGATCCAGAGAGTGGCTAATGAGGAACCTAGAGATCATCATACTAGTGAAGTAAGCCAGAAAGAGAAAGACAAATACCGTATGACTTCACTTACATGTGGAATCTAAAATATGACACAGATGAACTTATCTATGAAACAGAAGCAGACACACAGGCATAGAGAACAGACTCGTGGCTGCCAAGGGCTGTGGGGAAGGATGGAGTCAGAGTTTGGGTTTAACAGGTGCAAACTATTCTATATAGAACAGATAAACAGCAAGGTCCTACTCTGTAACACAGGGAACTGTATTCAGTATCCTGTAATAAACCATAATGGAAAAGAATATGAAAAAGAATATACATATGTATGACTGAATCACTTTGCCGTACAGCAGAAATTAACACAACACTGTAAGTCAACTATATTTCAATAAGATTTTTTAAAAGAGAGAGAGAGAGTGGCCAATAGATTCTAGCAGCAGTGGTATCTCATACAGTTTCACACTGTTCTTCCCAAAGCTGTAATTTTCCTATAACCTAAAGTCTTCAGTAAAGTTTCTTCATGGTTACAACCTGTCACTAATAATAACGAACATTTATTGAGGCCTTACAGTGTGTCAGCTGCTCTTCTAAGGGTTCCACAAATTATCAACTCATCCTCAAGGCAACTCTGGAAGGAACTATTATTATCGCCCTCATTTCACAGAGAAAGAAACCGAGGTACAGAAAGGTTATGTCACTAGTTTAAGACCATGCAACCAGCAAGGGTCAGAGCCGGAATTTGAACGCACGAAGTCTGACTGCAGAGCTCATCATCTTAACCATTGTTACTCCCTACATCGTCATTTAGGTTCATGTTAGCCTGGGAAATAAATAAAGGGAGGATCTGCGATGACATTTTGGGGAGGAGCGGACCAGAAATGTTGGCACACCACAGAAAGGTGGAAATGAGCCCAGCGGGAGAAATCTGGGAGAATCCCAAAGCAAAAGCTAGGCAATGACGTCAGGAGGATATAAGCAATTTCCGGGAACCTCAGAAGCCTTCGGGAAGGACCCGGCGTTCCTGCAGTACCGTGGAACAGGGACTCTCCCTGGAGAAATTTGCACATGGAAAGGATGAGTTCCACCCCTGTGAACTGTGATGACACAGGCATCGTGCTTTTCACAAGGCTCCCACGCTCAGTAATTGGTTGCTTTGTATTGTTAAGTCTTCCTGCCATTTTCTGATCCTTTTTCTAACATCCCTTGAAGGACAATCCAGCTTTTCACTCAGTTACCACGATTCAGTGCCTATTCATTGTCGATCATTTGCAGGTCAGCAAGATGACTCTGTAATGTATGTATTTATTTATTTGTTTGTTTGTTTGTTTATTTATGGCTGCGTTGGGTCTCCTTTGCTGCGTGCGGGCTTTCTCTAGTTGCGGTGAGCAGGGGCTACTCTTCATTGCGGTGCACAGCCTTCTCATTGCAGTGGCTTCTCTTGTTGTGGAGCACGGGCTCTAGGCACATGGGCTTCAGTAGTTGCGGCACGTGGGCTCAGTAGTTGTGGCACATGGGCTTAGTTGCTCCGCGGCATGTGGGATCTTCCTGGACGCGGGCTCGAACCCATGTCCCCTGCACTGGCAGGAGGATTCTTAACCACTGCGCCACCAGGGAAGTCCCACGATGGCTCCTTTTCTATCAGTGTCACTTCTCAGGCATCTTCTCAGCCTCCTACAATGCTTTACATACTGGAAAAGGGTTCTATTTCTCCACAGATAAATCGACTAGGATAAACCAATTTTTTCCCATTAAGAAAAAAGATTCAAGTGAAATATGATTTTTTTAACTTTTTATTTTCTATTGGAGTATAGCTGACTAACAATATTGTGTTCGTTTCAGGAGTACAGCAAAATGATTCAGTTATACATATATGTGTATCTAAGATTCATGTGAAAATGATTTTTCATCAAGGTAACTGAAAGCAGATAGAGGAATAGGAAGTTTGTAGGAGCAGTGAGTGGTCAGTTCAGCAGAGGTGAAAGTGTAGTAGACCCAAACAAATCTGAGGTGGAACAATATGTGGTCGCTTTGTGTCTTTGGAGGAAAAATGCCAAGGAGAAACGTAGGTGTGGAAAGTGAAGATAACTGCCTTCCCCCCAACCCAAAAGGAAAATAAGCTGCTGATCAGGCAGGGTGAGTCTACGGTGTGTGGTCAGCTTTATTAGCATATCTTAATTGGGAAGTAGACTGTCATCGCAGGACACATTATAAGTTAAAAACTTGGGAGACAGCATAATTCATTTAAATTCCAAATGCACATCTCCTTTCCTACCTATTTGTTGAACTGTTTCCCTTTTGCTTTTCCTTTTTCTTCCCCTGTTATTTGTCTTTCTCCTTCCATCTACAGCTATACTCTCAATGTCCCTGTTCGCTGTCTTAATCCCTTCTTTTCCACAATTGTATTTGTGATATATTTCCGCAATTACCAGAATCCACTGCTTCATTTCTCTCCCTTCTCTGTTTTAGATTGCTTTTCGTTTATCTCTACCTCCCGTTACCCGTCCTCATTCATCTTTCTCATTCTCTTCCCCTCTTTCATCATTCTCTCTCCCTCTTTTCCTCTCTACCTGTCTATCACTCATTCACACAACCTCAAGCTGACATAGAACTTAACTTATAATTAAAAAAATTCTCCACTGCTGACAAATTCTACTCACGGAGCTTACGCCTGGGGATTGAGGATTGCATAAGACTGGATGCATCCCACAGCCTGTTGCTCTAAGCTTCAAATGCCTTCTTGACCCTCTCCCACTTCACACAACTGGTGGAGTAGCATCATCCGTTATCTCCTTAGAGCAGGACTGAGAGGAACGGACCACTGAATATATTTGGCCGAGATGGCATCTCTCTAAGGAAGACAGTGCTCGTCCCCAGAACAGAGGACACGGGCTCCAGATTTGCAGCCTCATCTGTAACTGTGTTTGCATGACTCTGCAGTTGGTTAGCTCATAGCAGCAAGGGCCTGGTGGGCCTCCCTGCCCCCTGAACACGGGGGAGAGTCATGAAAGCTATTGAACATGGCTCATATCCAGCCTAGGAGTGGGTATCACCAGTCACTCCAGGACTCAGTAGTACCGCTGGGTGGCGTGTTTGAAAGAGACTTTCAAATAAAGCAGTATAACCACACACCTTGCAACGGGCTGTTTATCTCACAGACCCGATCTGGCTATGAGAAGAATGTAATGAGACGTGAAACGTTTGCCAGGAGACACAGAAATGCTGTTGACGGGGGCTTTGGCTTGGTCCTCGTGGGTGGTGGTCTCAATTCCAGAGCCGTGCTCGGGAGCTTGGGTTTGCAGGGAACATGATCTTAATTGTACACTTGTCTTCTGTGTCATGGATGGAACTGTTGGGATAACTCTTCTATAAGTTTGCACAAGCATGAAAGATCTGACCCAGGGTGGGTCTCCAGGAGCACTTTCTCCTTGTGGTGGGTCTGAGAATGCCAACTTCCTGCTAATGCCCTTAAGGAACCTCTGAACCTTGGCCCAAGGATGACTTTCAGGGTCTCCAACAGATCGGTGCTAAATGAAACATTCTGAACAGTCAAGGAGAATCTCCACTTAACTGGCCTTCAAAGTACATAAGATCCAAGGTTGGCCTAGGATTATTTTTTTTAAAAAACAGAAACAGGGAGTGTGGAAACCTGCTCCAAACCCACCACACTCCAATTACTCTAAAAAGTACACTTGAGTATTTAGTTGACATGGTTATAAGTCACATAGCTAACTGTTTACAGCATGTCTTGCTTATTAGACCACATGGGGCAAGTGGTGTATAGTATGGTTGGTCCCTTTTCTCATTGGTAGGACATGCCCGTGAGAAAGTGTATTTCTCCACCTAGAAATAGAGACAGAACCCCAAATACTGGCTCAGTGGATCCCAGCAGTCTCTCCAGCTGGTTTGGGTCTCCCATTGAGGTTATGTTGTGTGGACCTGGCCTGATGTCATCTCCGTACAGAACCTGACAGTGGGTTTTCCACACCTAGCCCCTTGCTACTCCCTTCTGAACAAGAAGGGGATCTTGTGTGTAGAAATTATGTATCTCATCAATCAAAGAATGTAGGAAGGCTGTTCTCTGTCCTCTCCAAGACCCAAGAAAAGCAATAGAAGACAATGCACTAGGGGCTTCCCTGGTGGTGCAGTGGTTAAGAATCCGCCTGCCAATGCAGGGGACACGAGTTTGATTCCTGGCCCGGGAAGATCCCACATGCCGTGAAGCAACTAAGCCTGTGCGCCACAACTACTGAGCCTGCGCTCTAGAGCCCGTGAGCCACAATTACCGAAGCCCATGCGCCTAGAGCCCGGGTTCTGCAACAAGAGAAGCCATGACGATGAGAAGCCCGTACACCGAAATGAAGAGTAGCCCCCACTCGCTACAACTAGAGAAAGCCAGCACACAGCAATGAAGACCCAACACAGCCAAAAATTAAAACTAATAAATTAATTAATTAAAAGAAAAAAAAGACAATGCACTATATGATGCTGGTCTCAGGGTGTAGGTATGTGATCTAGAAAAAAAGTTCCAAGTACGTAACTTCACATTTGATTTTTTTCTAAGATAATTGGCGCTTTTCTAGAAAATGTTCAGTTTCATTGGTGTGACTCAGTTGGTGTTCATTGGATGCCTAATTTGTTAGTAATGTTGGAAATCGTATATTTCCAAATTTCGCATGAGAAAACTAAGACAAAAGACCATTAAGAGACACACAAAGTGACTCAGGGAAAAGATAAACTTATGTATCTGGTTACTGACTCTCCAGGACTGTGTTGTGTTAATTAGATGTTCCTGAGTCCTTTGTCTCAAAATTAGTTGAGAGATTATACCATAACGTCAATCTTGTCCATCTCAACTTCTTGTAATA
Organism: Lagenorhynchus albirostris; assembly: GCF_949774975.1. Taxonomy (NCBI): domain Eukaryota; kingdom Metazoa; phylum Chordata; class Mammalia; order Artiodactyla; family Delphinidae; genus Lagenorhynchus; species Lagenorhynchus albirostris. The sequence continues at coordinate 94,155,832 of NC_083105.1, forward strand.
TAAAGCTACCTTGGGATCCAAAGCAAAGAAATGTAAAACTCAGTTAAATTTTGGGAAAGATAGAATGTTGCAGGAATACAATTTCCCATACACGTGTGATCGATATTCTAATAATATCAACTTTTACATTTGCCTTTTATCTTGGCACATCAGATTCCAGAAGACATTATCCCCAGATCTTCACCTTCATCCTCTCAATAGAGAGAAGGAGATTCAGAAATGATTTTGTGTATCATCTCCCTAAGGAGGCTAGGGCTCACAGGAGCCTAGAGGGGACTGTACTTCCAGTGCTGGGAAGTACTCTAAATCCCAGATTGCCCAAGGCACTTCCGACTTCAAACATCCTGTCCCAATATCACCATATGTGCCCTCTTACTTCTTAGAGCAGCCTGGCTGGGCTCCAGATGACACGGATTCCAATCTGAGTGTTGTTATTCATCTACCCATTCGGCAAGTATGATTGACCCACCACGCACGTGACGCTGTGATACGCAAAGCAAACACCATCTCTGCACTAGAGGAACTTAGAAAAGTGGCAAAGACAAGTCTGTAAAAAAATCATACCAATTTTAAGACATAATATAATTGTGGTGGTGGAAATATGAGCAGTGGACTACGGGCACCGTGGATTTCAAGAGAGGGGAGTCAGCTCACGGGAGTCAGCATGTGAGCTGGCTTTGAGGAGTGTGGGATTAACCTGGCAGGTACACGTGAGGGGAGAGCGTTTCCAACAGAGATAACAGCGTGGCAGTTAATGAAGTAGAGGCATGTTTGGGGGAAAGGTCAAGGTGCCGTACACATAAGCATGTAAAAGGGAGAAAGGGGATGAGTAGAAGAGACCGTCACTGGAAAGGAAGGTTGAACCCAGACCTCGAAGTGTCTGGGAAATCAGGCTAAGGAGATGGGACTCTGTTCTTCATGCATTAGAGAGTCATTGAGTATCTTTTGAGCAGAGTAATGGCGGGTGACAATCTGAACTTCAAGAAAATAACTGTCTTCTTGAAGGAGGACAATGTGGAAGGGAAATCAATGAGGGTGATTTCTGAAATGGCCACCAGGGGGCACACTTACACTGACAACTTTCCTGGTCCAGAAAAGAAGCAGGCCCAGGAGGGGTGTAAACGCCAAAAACTGGAGCAGAACACAGGTGGGAAGGGGTGAAGGCGAGTAGGGTAATCTGGGGGAAACTCAGAACTAGAGGCATGGAATGCTTATCATGTTAGGAAACTTGAGATGAATTTGTAATATGGGCAAGAGATAATGGAAAATCACATTTACTGAGCTCCTAATACATACCAGGGACTGTTGCTAATGCTTTTCTGCTCTTTCTAATCTATACCTGACTGCTACATGATGACTATGCATAGTCTCATTTTATAGCCAACAAAACCGTCTGAAAATTTCATTCACTGAGATACTAATTGAGTGTCTACTCTATGCCAAGCACTCTTCAAAGCACTTGGGATTTACTGAGTGAACAAGACAACCCCTGCTCTCATGAAGCATATGGGACATGACAGGGAGGAGGTGTCAGAAAGCAAGTGAACAAACAAATGAATGAAGAGATTCAGATAGTGAGACGTGCTATCAAGATCATAGCCTGGTGGGATGATTGAGTATAACAGGAAGGACTTCTGTAAATGGGTTGATAAATGAAAGCCTCTCTGAGCAGTTGAGTTGAAATCTAAATGATGGGAATGAAACATTCAAGTGAAGACCTTCCAGGAAAAGAGGATTCCAGGCAGGGAGAAGAGCCAGGGCAAAAGTCCCCATGGAGGGAATAACCTTGACGTTCTCCTGGGACAGAAATGCCTGAGTAGGCTGGGTGCGATGAAGAAGGGTGGATTGGTAAGAGCTGAACTGGAGATGTGGGTGGTGGCCCAGTTCCAAAAGGCCCTGTAGCTATTACAAGGAATTTGAATTTTATTTAACCTTATAGGAAGGGTCCAGGCCGATACTTAACATTTGCAGGGCTTGGGACAAGAGTTTAAAGGGAAGCCCCAGGCTTCCCAAATTTCTCTTCCATTCTGCTCCATCCTGCACCACAAGTGCCTTCCCACACGTGTGTGTGGACACCCTACCCCTCACGTGTAAGCTCTGCCCTCCCTCCACCCCCAAACAGCCATCCCGTGCTCACCTCTCAAGCAAGGAGTCCAGGTGTCCACCCTTGGGAAGGTAAACCTGGTGGTGGGGCCCCAGAAGGATGCTGAGGTCTCTTTGGGCAGGAAATCCTAGGTCCCTCATATCCAAAGTGTGGTCTAGGAGGGGCCTGAGCTCTAGGCAAGAATGTCCCCTTGGTCCCTTGGACTCCCCCCAGAACAGAGCCCTCTAGACTTTCAGGACCCAGGACAGGGGCCCTGGTTGTCCAGGTCTAAAGGGATATTACCCAGGTCTGCGTGACTTCAATTACTGGCCTCTTTTCACTAAGCATGTTTGCTATGTTGGTGGGATCTCCTTGGGGACTCAGGTCCAGCAAATCTAACATGTCCAGTTGTCCCATAAGCACAGGCAGTTAAACGGTGGTAAGCTGGACATTCTGGGCCAACACCTAGGTCTTTACTAGCTTCAAACTCCAAGCTGGCAAAAAAAAAAAAAAAAGTCTATGTAGGAACATAGACAGTACTCACCCCAGAATTGTTGGCAGCTTTCAGTTTTATAGGGTTTTCAAACCTCCAGGCAATTCCTTTTTATACCCCACACTATGTACACATAGACATCCTTACTAATTAACAGTATCAGGAATCATCTCCCTAAAAGTGACTTAGTAGGGGTCTTGGTAGGGGTCTCCCTCAAACTATCACTTGCCTCCACCCTGACACAGATACTCACCACACCGTAAAGGCTTTTCCTCATCCGTATCCACTACTAGAGTACTAATACCTGCAAAGAGACACGTGAGAGCTCACATCCACTAACGCCTAGTGCGCAGCTGAATGCCAGTGAAGACTGGCTGACCACATGAAGAAGCCAAGACACTTCCACCTGTCAGGGTGCGTTGCTCTATCACAATGGTCCACAAGAGGCTGGTTCTCAGGGCAAACTTCCTCCACTAAACTTACATCGGGAGTAGAATGTTCTGTGAGAAGAGTCCCGTTGGACCTACTGGAGAAAGAATAGGTGAGGGAAAGTGTATTCGTTGCCTACGGCTGTGTAACAAACTATCCCAAAACTAGTGGCCTAAAACAGCAATAAATACTAATGATTTCATAGCTTCTGAGGGTCAGGAATCTGGAAGTGGCCTGGCTGGGTGGTGCTGCCTCAAGGTCTTTCATGAGGTTGTGATCCAGACCTTAGCCAGGGCTGCTATCAGGTGAGACTGGGGCTGGGAATCCACTTCTAGAACAGCTCACTCACACGGCTGGCAAGTTGACCCAGGCTGTTTGTGGGAGGACTCGTCACTCTGTGGAGTCTCCACTGGGCTCTTGGAGGGCCCTCGTGACCTGGCATCTGGCCATTAAACTACATAAAGCTCCATTTCTGAGTGGAAGAAAAAAAGCACAGCTGGTCCAATGGGACCTCAGGTTGAGTAGAAGAAAAGGTAAATGAAAGTCCTCCCTCCCCACCCCACCAGGACCGCAGCCCTACCTGCCAATACTTGGGCAAGTTACTTAACCTCTCTGCCTCCGTTGACTTATCTGAAACACGAAACTCATAGCGGTACCTACTTAGTAGGGTTGTTCTAATGTTGAAATGGATTGACATTGATGCCTGGCATATAGTATGTGCTATAGGAGTGTCTGTTATAAATAAATCAATAAATCAGTCAACACATCCGTCAATAAATCAGTAATACTGAGAGCCCTCCGTATTTTTAATCCTGTCTGAGTAATCCTCTAATCTGAGTTACACTGCGAAACTGCCCCTATTTTTTGTCCCCATCAATTTTTTATCTGAAAGTTCCAAGTGGACGGGGTTGTTGAGATTGCTATACAGGAATATCCAGCATCCAGCTAACAAATAAATGAATAGTGTGATAGTAATAATGCTATTTTTGATGATGATATAATGACTTCCAGAATCACCAAGAGGACTGACTCCTAGAACGTCGTTCTGAAGGCGGGGTTGCTACACCACATCTGGGTGGACCCTCCTCCAGCTGTGGGAGTGCTATTTTTAACCTTGGGCGGGTAGATGACTAGTTATTTCCAAATGGTGGTTGAGAACACGGTGGCCGTGACCCTTTGGAATTGGGAGGGGGGAGGGGAAACGTACATAGTGAGGAAAACCATGTCCCCTTTTCTGGCTTTATCCTTTATCACTGTCCTGCTTGACTCCAGTTTGCTCACACACATTGCCTTCTTTCAGGTCAAAAAAAACGGAAGAAAAAAAGAAAATAATTTTTTGAATGTGGCATCCATAGTAATGAAAAAGCACATTTTTTTTTTTTTTTACATCAGGAAGCCTTGCTAAGGGGCTGAGGGCCTTGGGAATCTTGCAATATAACTAGAGCAGGCCAAGATTTAGTTATTCTGCAGTAAAACCACATTTTTACTTAATGTCTTTTAAAACCAAATGCCAGTTTTACAAAATGAAAGGAACTACCACAGAGTATTGGAATGATCTTATGAGACTTTCATGTAATTTTTAATTGGTTTGACTGTTTCCTAACTCACGAATAAAAAGGATTATAGGAACATGACCCTGTTATATCTACTGCCTTTTTTTCCTAAGTAAAATTGAATATCTTTTATAATAAAGTTGAAAGATTAAATTGATGATTCTCTTCCCCCCCCCAAAAAAATCTATTTCTCTGAAATGACCTTGATCTAACCCTTTCTATAAACTAGATTCAGCTGTATCTAGAGTATGTCTAATAGAGCATTAGCAGGGTAGTGATGTTTTGACATAAGAACCCTGGTGTCCTCAGCGGCTCACAGTTGGAAGTTTTCACAGTTCGCCAGTTTTCAACACCTGGTTTCTCTCTGCAGGCAGCCTTCCCTTCACTGAAGCGGTGCGAGACCTGCAAATTACAATGTTAAGTCTTTCCCTGACACCTAGTGTCAAAGTGTGAAATAACAGACAGGGAACCAGCCACTCGTTAGGAGAAGGATATTCTCGTCATGCAGCATTCCTTAAGGGTTGGCTCGTGGTCCCAGGGTCCATCAGGAAGCAGCTGGCAACTTCATACCTCACAGCTCACAGGTAGCCCCAAGACGGAAGAAGCGAAGAAGGACCAAGAAAATGGAAATGCATTCTTTTCCTTACTGTAAAATGTTCCTGATTGACCCAAGACTGATACAGCATCCTTTGGGCTTATTTACCTTCTGGCCGAAAAATAAAATCAGAAATCATGGCTTCTATCTTTACAAACGGTCTTCTTATTCCAGGTCCTTTTATTCCACGTCTTCTCCAACTCCTTCTCTGCCTTCACATGACCTTTTTATTCTTGATTTCTCTGCTATATGGAATTTTTACAGAATGCACAATATAGGTCAACAGATGCTAATGCAAAACAAGATGGGTGGGAGTAGCTTCTGACTTCTGTTTCTTAACACTTGCTAGCTAGCACCAGTAATGATGCACTATATTTTTTAGCAGAGGAATCATTAGCCCCTTACGTTTTACTCCTTCAGCCGTCTTGGCCCATGACACCTCTGATGTAATTGAGAAGGTATCATCTTTGCTCTGAAAAAGACTGCCAAGACCATATTGTCAAAAATGCTGCAGGACCCATGGCTCCTGTACTGCAGTGATTATAAGGAAATTCGAATCATCTGGGAAATAGACACAGGGGAGCAGAGAAGAGGGAAAGCTTCCTGAGAATCAGAACCATCAACAGGAAGAGAAGGATGAGAGGCTCTGAGTAGCTACTCTGTGCCCTCCTCCAGGCAGTCCACTGAAATCATTCCAGTACTGTTGACGTGTGATCATGCATCCCCTTAGATTACGTGAAACTTAATAACCCATGACAGACTTCAACAATATTCCTTGCCAAGAAATTCCCTGCAAGTATATCCTACATCCCTGATGCTTCAATGAAAATCTATTCCTCCTCCATTTTAAGTTAAAATTCTTTCATTCCTCCCCTTATTTAATCTGTTCGATAAATGTTTATTCAGCGTCTACTACAGGAGCCAGGCAGTGTGGTGGGCTCCAGGCAAACAATGGAAGAAAAGTTATAGAACATACGCTCCACGTACGTACAGTCAAGGGAGGCATACTTGATGTTAATTAGATCATGTCTCAGTTTTTATGATCTGGCCCTGAGTCAGAGCCCCTCAAAACATCATTTCTCTGCCTCGCAGCCCTGAGGTCTGTCAGGTCCTCCTGGTTGCTTTTTAAAATCCTTTTCTCTCTTTCTCTTTCTAAATAATCATTATCAAGTGGCAGGAGGCTACCCACCCTTCTGGGCTCTGTCTTTAGATCAGTCAGGTGAGCCTGCAGTTCCTAGGCAGACAGGATAGGGGAGGCAAGAGGAACCAACCCCCCCTCTGTAGTTGCAGTGTCCCTGCATGACAGGAGCACAGGGCTGGGTATATTCTCTCCGCAGTCTTGACTCTGACTGTTCTAGGAGGTACGTGGTGGCTACTTCAGGTAAGCAGCAATGAAAGCATCACCATACACCTGTGTGACGGGTGGCGAGAAGTCTCCTCCAATGACGTCTCGTACATTTCTCCTGGTGACTGGCCTGATCAGGATCTATAAAACAGCAAATTTCCTAATAGCTGCCTTGTTAGCTCAAATTTCAAGAAGCTACTCCATTCTTTAAAAGGGGGGTGGGCGGTGCAAGGAATATAAATTAGGAAAATCAATAAACACTAAAGGACAACAACTGCCCAGAAAACAGCAAAAATATCTTTGAAGAATTTTTTTCTTTATTATTTTTCAGAGGTGAAACTTCAAGTTAGTATATGTATGTATCTGACTCAGACGAACATGGAGAATTTGTCTAAAATATGGTGAAAATTGTGCTGACCTCACTGGAAGAAATGGCTTTTTAAAAAATCCCTCTTATTTTTGTATTTCAAATTTAGTGACTGCAGAATGTATGGTTCTGAGCCAAATGGCACTAAGGAAGACGCCCTTAAACTCAGCATAGGAAATTCTTAAGGTTTTGTTTTTTTAAAAAGCACAATTAGTTCTTTTTATTTTAGTTTAATCCATTTTGTGATCCAAAGGCTTTCCTTCAACAAAATAAATGATGCTAGTCACCATTAGAAGAGCTAGAGAAAGTAGATGAGAGAGAAGAAAATTCAGATATTAACAAGTTGAATTACCTGCCACTTTTTTAATTGTCCTGATGTATAGCCCCATATGTTTAGGGTATATATGGCAAAGATAGAAACTCGGACCCGCAGGGAGAGAGGAAATGTGTAAACAACTAAAGTTCAAACAGTGTGATTTGAAAAACAACATCTGTCCCAATCATCCAGAGCTTCTCATAATTTACTACAGAGTAACAGCAAGTATTGATTTCTGCCCTTCAGCTTCCTGATCTGCCATTTATCACTGTTTACCTCCCAGAGACTCTATGTCGGAAAACCACTGTTCATCAGGGTTTTTTCATAACAACACATAAAGAGCGCAGAAAAAGCAGAGATTTCAATTAGCTTTATTAGCGCATCATGATGCCTTCCCCAGCCAATCAGCATTCAGGGTCAACCTAGAGCCAATTTTCTTCTCCTGGACATTTTTTTTTTTTTTTTTTTTTTTTTTTTTTTTTTTTTTTTTTTTTGCGGTACGCGGGCCTCTCACTGCTGTGGCCTCTCCCGTTGCGGAGCACAGGCTCCGGACGCGCAGGCTCAGAGGCCATGGCTCACGGGCCCAGCCGCTCCGCGGCATGTGGGATCTTCCCGGACCGGGGCATGAACCCATGTCGCCTGCATCGGCAGGCGGACTCTCAACCACTGCGCCACCAGGGAAGCCCTCCTGGACCATTTTTAAAGAGAAGGTCCTAGAGACGCTCTTCCCTTGTAACTGGCTCCATCTGTATATTTCTTTTTGCTCGAGCTTGTCAGCATTATGAGACTTTCTAGGCTGACTCTGAAGAGCTTTTTTTGAGAGGACAACTAAACTCTATATGCTAAAATAGTAGCAAACCCCACAATTCCTTAACTAAAAGTGTTCCAAAGATGTCCCAGTTTGCTGAAAGGGCCATGATCCATTCTTATCTATAAATGAAGTCCAATCCTCATGAAATTCATTTAACCAAAAGACTTGGCAGAATCATGGTTCTGGAAAGAGCTTGGAGAAATCATTGGGTAAAACCTCAAGCCTTCAGAAAGTTAAATGTCTAAACTTAGAGTTGCAAATGTGTTTCTTCTTAAGTAAAAATTCCAAAGGACTGATAGAGGCTCCCTGGAATTCCAAATGAAAGACTTTTGAGGACTGGCCCAATCTCTGTAGAAAAGGGTGTTGTGATTAATTGGTAATGTCTACCAAGAGTACAGGACAGGGCAAAATGTTGACTCTGGCCTAAATTAAACAGGATAGAGCATTTTTTTCTTCTCTTAAGTTTGCTCCCAACCTTCCTCCATCATACATTCTAGTTCTATCTTTCCATGAACCTATCCCTTATAAAGACCTTTCAGAATCAGATCCCGCCTCAGTCTTCTCGTCCAGAGACATCAAAAAACCTTTTCATCTTTCATCCTGGGACCTATTTTCCAACACTTTAATCATTTTTGTTGCACGTTCCTACAGTCACCCCAAGCTCTTCACATCCCTTTGAACAGTGGTGACAAGTGCTTTAATTCAGACTATAATTCAAGTCCCCAATTCAGACTATAATCCAACTATTTCAGAATATAAAGAAACTATTGCCCTCATCTGCATATTTCTTCATACTTCCTAGTATCACATGGGCTTGTTCATAACATCATCTGACTCATGTCCTTGCCAGGTCCCTGTTACCTGTGTCCAGGCATCATTCTCTCATTGGTGAGATCGATGTTCAGAGGCTTAGCATCAAAATAGTTTGCCCCAAAGAAGTCTCCATTTTAAGGGTAACAGAGTTTGGACCAAAATAAAAGATGTCTTAAAAAGGAAAAAAGACAAACATTTTTAAAACAAAAGGAGATGTTAAACATGTTCCAAAGGGAAAGTTTGTAAAAGGCAAAATTTTTGAAAAGCAAATTTAAGCAAATAAGATATTTTTAACAAGAATTTTCGTGGGGGGACTTCCCTGGTGGTCCAGTGGTTAAAACTTTGCCTTTCAATGCAGGGGGTGCAGGTTCGATCCCTAGTCAGGGAGCTAAGATCCCACATGCCTCACGGCCAAAAAACCAAAACAGAAACAATATTGTAACAAATTCAATAAAGACTCTAAAAATCGTCCACATCAAAAAAAAAATCTTAAAAAAAAAAAAAAGAATTTTCGTGGGATACCAAATTAAAACTCCAAGTGTGCCCTGGATCTATGCCCTGTCCTCTTGTCAGCCCTCCATGGCCACCCCTCCAATTGCCTTGTTCTCCATGGGGCTACAAGATCCTGGTTGGAATTAACATAAACAGAAAATATGATGCTAATTTGAGGAAGCTAAATTTGGCCATAAAAACCATTTAAAAGTAAAATTTAAAACAAGTGACAGCTGAATTAAAACAGATATAAGAAGGGTCGGTCCCAAGAGAGTCGACCCAGAATGATGGATGTGCCCAGAAAAACTTAACTATCTAGAGTTTAAACATGGGAAATATGCAGCCTCCTCGGGATTTAGATTCTGGGGTGCTTCAGAGACCTCCAGGACCACTCTAGAATGGAACCCTTTAGACTTGAAGGGGAGAGCTTCCTCAATGTCCAGCTGGTTCCTCATACTTTGCGAGTCCAGATCTGAGCTTATCATCTTCCCCCTCATATTAATTCTTCCTCCTCACATTAATTCTTCCTCCAGCTTTCCTGTTTCATTAACAGCATGGCCAGTTTCCCAACGTCCAGTCTCGTAACACCAAAATAATCTTTATCGGCTTCTCCTTGAATTCCTGGTAAGTCATGGGGCATCTAAGTCATGTCTCTTGCCTTAATCTCTTCCATCCCCATCCACTTTGTCCAGTTTCTTCAATTATACTTCTTTCCTCAACCACTGCGTCAGCTTCCCACATTCTCCAATCTTCTTTCTCTTCCCTTAGAACCCACTCAATAATCTACCAAAGTCATCCTCTCAGAGCATGCTCCAATTATGTCATGCCCCCCCAAGAAAACCATTGAAGGACTTCCCATGATCCCACCAAATCAGTTTAAAATTCCTAACTCTGGGGCTTCCCTGGTGGCGCAGTGGTTGAGAGTCCGCCTGCCGATGCAGGGGACACGGGTTCGTGCCCCGGTCCGGGAAGATCCCACATGCCGTGGAGCGGCTGGGCCCGTGAGCCGTGGCCGCTGAGCCTGCGCGTCCGGAGCCTGTGCTCCGCAGCGGGAGAGGCCACAACAGTGAGAGAGAGGCCCGCGTACCGCAAAAAAAAAAAAAAAAAAATTCCTAACTCTGAGAGTCAGCACCTTCTGCAGCAGAGAACCTACTCTACATTTCCAAAGAGCTCGCTCGCTCCAGCTAGCTTTCCCCGCTCCATGCTTTATCCGCCCATCCTTCTGAACTACCTTCCCTCTTCCTCCTATGGGTACAGCTTCCAAACTTTTACCCACCCTTGAAGTTCATCTCAGATGCTCCTCAAAGGCATGAGCCCACGGAGCACAGCTGGCTGAGGGCCAGAGCAGATTCCTCTAAGACAGGGGTCACTCTAATCCAGGTCCAAGGGATGCGTTACTTAGGAAATCCATGGATGGCTCCAGGGCAATTTGTGAGTGTCCAAAATTTTATGGGGAAAAAACATATGTATGTTTTTGCAGAGATAGCTTTTATCAAATTTAAGGACCCCAAAAAGGTCTTTAAACACCCACCTAAGGGCATCTTTCCCCTCTTCCTTCTCAGCATCAGTCATGCTTGTACCTGCATTGGAACCACCTGTCCAGTTCTCCTTAAACCACCATGGCAGACAGGGTCTGTCACTCATCATGCTATCTCCCAGCACCTTCCCTGACACCACACAATTATATTAAACATCTGCTAATTGCCAGGCAGCATGCTAAATGCGGACGTAATAAATGAACAATGGGTTCCCTGCCCTCACGGTGCTCTAGTGAGGAAGCCATGCAGTTAAACCCACAATTAAAATAGTTTGTAAAGAACATTCTGATGACTATGCACAAGGTGTTATGTAAACCCTGACAAAGCGCATCCCAGTAGGGCCTGGGGTGGTCTGGCCACCCTTCCAAAGATGAGAAATGGCTGAGTCTTGAGGTATCAGAAAGGGAGAGCCAAATACCAAAGAAAGGAGGGGAAAAGGAATAGCATGGGGGAACGCTTCCCAAAGCACGGAATAAGTAGTACATTTTAGCTCGAGGATAGAATGGTATGGGGAGGAAAGGTGGAGATGGACAGGTTTAGCACTCTGAATTTTATCATGAACAACATGAAGGCGCCAATGAAGGATTAACAGCAGAGGAAGAAAAAAAAAGGCAGAGGAAGGACATGATAGTATTTGCATTTTAAGCCATCATCTTTGCAACAGAGTGGAGAATGAGCTATAGCTGTGAATTCTTAAGAGACTTTTCAGCTACTTTAAATAAATGCTATTAAAGATCTAAACTAATATCATAGCAAAGGAGTTAGAAAGAAAGGGAAAGGGTCTAGAAATATTTAGGATTTAAAATCAAGAAGATACAGTTACTAATTAGATATAAAGAATTAAGGAGAAGGTGGAATTGTGAATGACACTTGGGTTTCTAGCGTCTAACTGCATCTAAGTGATGGGTGGTTATTTCCTGAGACCAGGGATACAAAAGGGGGAGGAAAGTACTGGGTTCTGTGGAATTTGTGGTTCTTATGAGACTGGATCCAGAAAATTGGTCTGAGCCAAGATGCAGATTTTGGAATCATTATAAGATCGGTGGTGATTAATTGTATGAATTTTAATGAAGTCTCTCAGGCAGAATACAGAGATAAAATGAACAGAGGGGTCAAGGAAAACCAACCAACCAACCAAACAAACAAACAAACAAAAAAGAATATTCACTGGACTAGGGAATCTGAAGTGACCGTTGACCCTTAGGAAAGCGATCGTTTTGGAATGGTGAGGGCAGAAGCAAATCTGCTTGAGAAAACCAGTAAGGAGTCAGGCTGTAAAACCGTGCCCTGGGCTTCCCTGGTGGTGCAGTGGTTGAGAGTCTGCCTGCCGAGGCAGGGGACACGGGTTCGTGCCCCGGTCCGGGAAGATCCCACAGGCCACAGAGCAGCTGGGCCCGTGAGCCATGGCCGCTGAGCCTGCACGTCCAGAGCCCGTGCTCTGCAACGGGAGAGGCCACAGCAGTGAGAGGCCCGCGTACCGCAAAAAAAGAAAAATTGCCCTAAGACCAGGTGAGAGGGCCTTTCCCAGGCCTGCGCTTTATGGCTCTGCTCTGTTTGTCCTCCAGCCACACCCCTACACGGACAAGAAGTCCTTGGGCTTGGAGCCAAAGGAGCATACCCACTGGAGCCCACATGCTCCTTCCAGATTATATTCTGATTATCCAGGACCCCAAATTCCCTGCCCAAACACCCCCAAGCTCCTTTCTAGGCCTCCTTCCCCTGGGCTTTCTCTCAAGTCTAGTCCATACAGAGGTCAGACCATGTCATAGGTGTGCACACTCTTGGACCAAGAAATGGCTGAGGGGTGGCCATTTGCAGGATGCGGAAGGGGTGAGGATTGGTTTTGCATGTGTGGGGCTGGGATCTCCACAGTCGTGCACTCAAGGTCCCTGAGGATGGAGCCTGGAGTGAAGGGTGAGGGAAGCAGGCTGTGAGCCAGAAACCTGGTACCAACCCTCCCCTGCAAAACCATGTTCTACCCCAGAACCCCAAGGACTCTGAGAATTCTAAATTTGATCCTGGCCTTCTAGGTCTATTTATCAAGGTAGAACAGTAGAACACACTTTATTTAGCAGCTCATTAACTTGATATGTAAGTTTTAAATATTCAGACGCAGTGTGCAGACCTCCATTTGTGCTCTTACTTGGGGCCCACAGGTGTCAAGGTGAGGCCTGGTGGAGACATAGATAACAAGACACACCTTCAATAAACATGAGAGTGAAGAGACAGCAAGAGGTAAAGTATTAGGGTAGAAGGGAGTGTTTTGTTTTGTTTTGCTTAAGACGGGATAAACTTAAACATAAGTTACCCACAAGAGAACACTTCCGGTAGAGGGAGAGAGAGGTTGGAGATACAGGGAAAAGGGGTGTACCAAAAAGTATCCTTAAGGAACTAACAGCATGGAATTCAAAAAATGTGGGTGGGAATGGGAACGTCCAAGGAAAGGCCATGGGAATGAGTGGCTGAAATGAAGTTAAACTGAACAATTAAGAGTTGTCTGCATCGATCTTCTACCTGTCCTTCCAGGAGCTCTGACAAGCATTAAACACAATGAGAGGTAAAGAATTTGAATTACTCTGGAGCAAGAAATTAGTAGAGTCAGTTCAATTATGCCATGTTGAAGTGAGTGTGGTAACTTGGTTTATGGAAACAAATCTGGGTTTAAATATTACGGCCAGGATGATTTTAACGTCTTTAAAATAAGGTGACCAAGTGTCAGATTCATGAGTGTAATCTATGTCACTCATAAATCCAGTACTATAATGCTCAAAACCTGATTCTGCAATGCCTAGTTACCTCAAGAGCTATGGCAAAATTGTACCCAAATACTCAAAACAGCTTTACTTTTTTTTTCTATTTCAATCAACTTGTATCATGTCAGGCATCAGAATCACCAATTGAAAAGTATACCTTTTTAATACCATTTTTTAAAAATGCAATTTATTTAAGCTAAAGAAAAAAACCCAAAGAGTTCACTCATTTCTCCCAGCCCCCAGCCCCACCCCTGTCGACCACTTGATTCACCTTAAAAATTATAGATATATGCGCCCTTTGTCATTATTTTACAAGAGGGAGGAAAAGTTGTGAAATCAAACCAAAATAGTAAGGTTTCATCATTTTCAAAAGCTTGTCAATTATTATACTAAGGAGTTAGAATCATTCTAAAGTTCCTAGGTAAACTGGGTTTAAGCTATTGATATGCTAATAAAAGTGGGAAAATTAAGATTGATTCTAAACCATGAGATCAGAGAATGGAACAAGCAGTCCTAGCTTAAGAACACCCAGTTTACAAAATTATATATGTATATTTATAGCCAGAGTCATGCTAAAGGCCATGTTCTCCTATATTCAATGGCAAACTCTGACATGACCGGGGAAGAGTGATTCCCAGGCAGCCATATGTCCATCTCCCCCTGCATCAGATATACTCCTCTTACCATGAAGGGTCTGGAGGGGCAACAGAGGGCTCCAGGCTCCAGAATTTAACTAACTCATTTCCCATTGAAAACAACAACAATAATCAAATCATTATGAAACTTCTTTTCCAGGCTAGACTTACAAAAGTCTTTTTAGCCCATATGATCAGTAAGATCGTTGTAAATTGTCTCTATGGAAAATATGCTCTGAGTCCCAAACAATCAGCTTAAGAAGATAACTTTTGGAAGTGACTCATATAGGTCTCTAAGAGGCTATCAATAACCGATGCCATTTGAGATTAATTTAATTTAAAATATGTTGAAGTCTTATTTTCGGGTTCCATTGTGTCTTTTTTTTGTACATTACTCTGTGTGCAGTTATTTCATCCAAGACCACAGGGGAGTGAAAGATGGCCTACTCCACATTAAAACCACTCTTATCGTATTGGCGTTGACATGATGCTGGGGTCCACAGCACCAACCCTACTTTCCACGCTTCATTCTGGTCCTTACTGCACCCAGAAAGGCGCAAATCTTTCCTTCTCTCATAGAGTCCGTACAGATTACGCCCCAGGTAATGCAATGCATGGGTTCCTGCAAATGTAGGTGACGCATAACGTTGTGAATTGCTTTATATGTTGAAGACACGTTACAGGAGTTCGCTACTTCAAAGAAAATCTACAAGCATCTCATTTGTGAATGTCATAACCCATTCTGATTCAAGATAATAACCTCTCTCTAATGTATTAGCTTATAAGTTTCCATTTTTTGCTTAAGAGGTTTAATTAAAGCAAGATAAAACTATACTTTCAGTTCCTGAAAGTAGCTTAACGTCTCTGATAACTGCCAACTTGTCCAAATCAAACTGATTGACAACTTAATTAGGAATAAATGTCATTATCATCCATATTTTTCCTACATTTTTTGAAAGAAAACATTCACACGGTAAAGGGAATCAGAATCTGTTTTTATATGCCTAGAGTTATAAACATTTGTATCAAAATATTTACAATTATAGTATATGAAATACCAATCTATTAAAGAAGAAGCCAAATACAGTACTAGAACAACCCACCAACGTAATGCAAATTACATGAGACATAAATGGCACAGAAACAAAGTAAAAGACAAGGGAATACATGGTTCACTCCAGTCACAGTTTGACTTTTTAACACAATGCTAGTATCTCTTTTGGCTGTATCTGATATGTAAATCTGCTTCTGCACTCAAGACAGCCTTCTAAAATCATGTGATCATTATATCATAATTTAAAAGTTCACTATCCCACAGTTTTTGCTTGCCAACCAATTTACCCAACAGACCAGATAATTTGGTGGCCAGCTCTCAACATTCCCCTAACCAGAATGAACACAGAGAAATATGCTTAGTAATAGTCCTTTTACATAAATACCAGCAACTGTGGCATAATAGCTCCCCAAAAGGAAACGCATATAAGAAACTGGATGAAGAGGGAGCTAGAAGATGAAAAGTAGGCAAGATGTCTCAGATTCTCCCTAGGGTAGATATTCTCAGATTGGTAAAGGAAATGTCTTCCACCAAAAAAATACCCTTTAGCCAGAATCTGAGATGGCTTAAAATAGCTGCGCCAGGCCAGAGCGATGCCTGCTTAACCAGGAACACCACACTAATACCATACTTCTAAGTCCTATATAGAAACACTCTTGTGGCAGCAGACAAGCTCAATTACCACCGGACTGGGTACCACAAGAGTTTTTAGGGTTTTTTTTTCCTTAAAGAAAATATCTGCCCATCACCTATATTTTTATTTCTCTCACGGAAATTTTCTTATTTTCCTGGAAGCACAGACACTCTGTTCTTATTGTGACTGAAATCTAGTATGCTTAATACTTGACAATAATATAGCACCTTTCATCCAAGGATTTGTTGTTTGGTTTTGGTTTGTGTGTATTTTAAGAAGCTTCCAGAATTGCCTTGCCTCACCTGTGTTGTGGGATAGGCAGGACCTCTGAAAGGCAACCCCACCAGCTCATGTCAAAGCTAGAGCTGTCTCTGAGCCTAGGAGCCCTGATCCCCAATGTGGCTAATTAGATAAAACTTCCTCAAAAGTGTATAATTTAGAGGGAGAGTAACAGATTGTGTTGCACGGGTCTTTGTCCTTCTCTCTCACGTTACGTACTTAAAACAGACATTGATTGCATGGAGAGAGGTTCCTAATAACATAACTCTAACATAACCCTGCTATAAGATTGTCCCTTTTTCCCCTAATTTGTGTGGTGCTTCCACCACTGAATTGGTCGTTAGTGGCTTTGCAGAAACTCCAGAGAGCTGCCTTGGCTTTAAAGGAGAGGCCAAGCAAAGTCTGTAGCAAGAGGTCTCCTCGAGGGAAAGCTGTGTGAGGTCTAGTCTGGGTTCTGACCACGCCCCAGGCCTTCCATTGTGAAAAGTTCTCTTTCTCAGTTTAGCTAACACACCA
This sequence comes from Lagenorhynchus albirostris, assembly GCF_949774975.1. NCBI lineage: Eukaryota > Metazoa > Chordata > Mammalia > Artiodactyla > Delphinidae > Lagenorhynchus > Lagenorhynchus albirostris. The sequence goes on from NC_083105.1 coordinate 94,172,538, forward strand.
ACTTAGCCTTAATCACTATCTCTCTTCCTCCCATTTTGTCACAAATACCACAGAGCTAAATCTCTGTTCCAACGAGGGATAATGGCTCACTGGCCAAAGTCCTCCCTCAGGGCCCTTCAGATGGTACTCTTTTGCTTTGGGTCAGAAGGGCAGGATGGCTTCCAAGCCTGGCGTATTCCGCACAAGAACAGTATCTGCCCTTGCCGGAACTTGTACCGCTATATTAACTAGGTGCAGTAGGTCTGAAGACTGAGTTCACCCTCGGAAGTAGAGTCAGCAATGTGGCAGTTGCTGGGGCCCCAGGCAGTGTATGTAACTGATAACAGCTGGAGGCTGGAGGGAGGCCCTCTGGCCTTCATCCAGGGAGCATGCATCCCAGCCCACGGCTTTCTCCCAGGGCAGGGGCTGGACAGTACGGGACCCTCTCAGTCATGTTTGGGTTTCAGCCCCTCCCCCCCGCCTTCCCCTCCCCCCAATTCCCTCTCTTGGTTTTTCCTGCTTAGCAACGTCCACTCCTCTCCCAGATTCAAGGACTCCCTCCTCCCCACCCCCACCCCCCAGATCCCCAATAACGTGTTCAGCCTTATTTCTTTCTCAGGACCAGATAGAGAATACCGATGATGAAGCTGAAGCAGAAGCAGATCCAGGTCAGGATGAAGGAGTAGCCGTGGTGACTCTCCGGGTACCAGTCTTTCGAGTTATTGGCATAGTGATGCGTGTAGGTGGAGGCCCCCACCAAGATGCACAGCCCTGCAGGCAAAAAACAACGATTAGCTGTTGGTTTGATTTCTTAACATGAAAACCAAGAAAAAGATTTTATAATTTTAGGAAGAGCCTATTTCCCTCATGGGCGATAGGAAAATGAAATCTGAAATTGGACCCCCAACGGTAGTTCTGTCAATTTGCCCCAAACCAAGCTTGATGGCTGTGTTGGCAAATCAGATGTGCTCAAGTTCTCACATCCGCACTGGTTTGTGTGGATGAAACACAGCATCTCGGGTCCACCCCTCAGCCTTCCCATCTGGACCCCAGCACACAAGGGCAGGCTGCCTGAGGCATGCAGAAGAACACGCCTTCCACCAAACTGCGTGTGTGGGGGAAGAACGACAGGAGAGTGGGAATGACGATCATTGCAGGCATTCTGGCAGCGGCTCCATCTCTCTAAGGAATCCCACGTCCCTGCCCCCTTCAAGGGTCCTGTATACAAGTGCTACTGATGGACGGACTCCAGCCACTTAGTAGCTGCCCGGGAGCCCAGGTTTAAACAGTGAAGCCTACGAGGGTTCTTATTCCAAGCAGCTATCAGGGGTTCTCCCAGAAAGCACAAATCGTACAAGGCGGTTTCACTGCCCCACGTACTCAGCTGTTCAAGCTGCCGGGAGCACCCATGGTAAGATCTACGGGAAAAGCTTTTTCTGGGTAAGCTGATACTCACAGCACACCAGCATGGTGGCCCCTGAGAGGAAGAAGCGGTTGCCTTTCTCCATGGTGAACAGCTGGAACACGAAGACCACGAGGGAGATGACGGAGAAGATGATGGACAGAATCATGAAGGCCTGCACTGCCTTGAGGGCATCTGTGGACACAGGGTGGGGGGAGTGAGGGTGTTAGGCTACCCAGTCCCCGAGGGACTGGCCATTTCCCTGAGCGCACCAACTGTCAGCACTGAGTACAATATCTTTGTACGCACCTTCACTGCCGTATAACAGGTTGCGGCTGCAGTCATTAGCGGAAGTACAGTTTTTCCAAAGACCTACTGATATTTTTCCAACATCTGAAACCATCCAGGCCTGAAATCAAAAAGAAATAAAGGAACTCTCCTCAGTACTCTGTAATGACCTATACGGAAAAGGAATCTAAAAAAGAGTGGATATGTGTATATGTATAACTGATTCACTTTGCTGTACACCTGAAACTAACACAACATTGTAAATCAACTATACTCCAGTAAAATTTTTTTGAAATAAATTTTAAAAAGAAATAAAAAGTTGTTTAAAAACTAACCCCCTGCTTTGAAAGAAAAGGAAACAACAGATCACCTTGTGTCAGGACCAAATCTTAACCAAGACTCCATATTTAGCCAAAAACATGGTTTATTTCCATCTCTTGGTGGCAATAAGGTCTCACTAAAACTGAAGTCACAAAGGTCCCAAGAAAAAAGAGAGAGAAGAACGTGTGACCAAGGAAAAGTCACCTCATTCTCTGGGCCTCACATCCCTCATCACTTAAAAAAAGAAAAGAAAAGAAGTAATTCAACCATCGCGATTTAAAATTCTAAGGCTCTAAGAAATGGAAACCCTGTGTGAGGAAATTGGTTTTAAGGAGGCACACTTCATACACCAAGATCGTTTCATGGAAGGGCCTGGCTAGAGGGGAAAAAAAGTTCAGGAAAAATGTTCAACTGGAAAAAAGTAAGAAACATAAAGGGCAACGGAGAAAATAGCTGAGTGATCAATAAGCCACGTTCATCTAAACAGAAAGATAAACCTTGATCGTCACAACATGCAAAGTAATTCCATAATAACATAGTCTAGCCACAGCCTTCCTGTGGCGGCAGCTGAAAGTAGAAGAATGACCAAAATGTGTTCCCCGAGGCTCACCACGTTGCCAGCAAAACACTTATCCTTCTGGGATGGAAAACAAACACCCAGCCCTGTCTACACAGAGCGCCTGTTAAAATGAGAGTTATTGGAAAAGCAGGGCCAGGATGCCAAATCGCCTGCCTGCTCTTGATTTAATAAACAACTCTGTGTCCAGCCCCGTATCAGAAGCTGATAATTCAGATATTCAGCACTCAGCATCCACTAATACAGTTTGAAGTTGTTTATCGGACCTGTTATCCTGAGAGACTTGAAGGGCAGCATACAGAACGGCTAAATTAGAGTCTGGGGGAGGCCACGTGGGTGAGCGTTCTAGCTTATCACAGTGGTGCTTCAATTAGCCTTGCCTCTAATTATACCCACCGATGTTGGCAAAACTCTGAACTTGAAAACCCATTTATCCTTCAGCTGTAGCAGGGACCTGAACAGGTTCTGGAACCCTTTTTGTCTGTCTAGTGATGGATGGCCTTGGTTTTGGGGTCCGAGGAGCTGTCTTGTTTTTTTCTGAGAAAAGCACAATGGACCCTGCAAACTACCACTAGAGGTCAGAGTAGCCCAAGGTTCAGAGAGAAGAGCCTGTTGCTACCTCCATATTTTTAGGTTGTTTTGTTTGAGTTAGTTCAGGGGAATCGGGTTAATCTTGCAAAATTCCACTCTCACATGCTACTCTCTGCCCAGATCTTGAATCTGGCGGTCGGGCCACCGAAGTGTCTTATGATCTCACTCCCTTCTAATCAAGGTCCCCAGAAGGAAGGGAAGTTCTGCCCTGCCACGCAGGTGTCCTCATTATGCCCTGAACAAAGCCTGTCCCTCCCTGCTGGGCTCCTTGACCCGCACACCTAGAAGGCGTCCCATGCTCCTTTCTCTCTGCATCTTTAGCAGAGAGAAACCCCATCCATTTACCCGTCCTCCAAGCTCCACCTGCACTGAGAAGCCTCGCTGTGTTCTCCAGACTGGCGGGATCACTCATGTAGACACTTGTTACTTAGCTGTCTGAAGTGCAAGTATGTGTTTATTTTTTTCCATGACTAAACTGTAAATTCACAAAGGGCAGGAATTATGGCTTAAACGTCCTTTGTAGCACTTTATGTAAATATGCAAATAACTTCCAAATGAATGAATGAACAGAAGAACACAACTCACATTGGCAATGGTGGAAACAAATAACATGATGACGGTGGCGATGTGGACCACAAAGATACTGGCCAGTAACACCAACATCTTGGCTTTTTGATGGCTTGGGAGTGAAGAGAGTTCTGAAAAGAAAGGAGAACAAGAAAGGGAAAGGGCAGGTTACTGTCAGATTCAACACAGTAATTCAGCTTTCCCACCTGGGTGGGCTAGCTGCTAAAATCAGGAAGAGCTGCAGTAAAAACCGTCAAGATTTCATCATAAATTCCTGCAAACAACTAGTTAGCCCAGTTCCCACAAGTACCTATTCGTCTATTTAAATAGACCTAAACAGAAACAGAATTCTGCCTCTCAGGTATTTATATACTCATCCTTCTGATACAGCCTGTTTCAAAACAAGAAAATTTTATGGTAACTGTTATCATTTTATTTTGTTTGTGTTTTAGAGGCCAAAAGTAGGACTTTGGTTTTTAAAAGGGTTTTCACAGCTGTAATTTCCAGGTCTCTGTGCAACAATGTCATATAAATTTCTATTTTCCACTAGGGAAGTGTCCACGCTTCTATCAAACTGCTCACCCAGCAATTTTAATCGAATTTTCCTCAGACCAGCAGCTATTACTCAATGCCCAGAGACTGAATGGGCTACTAACTTGATCCCAGATGAGATATAAAACGTGAGAGCCACATCTTCTATTATAATAATGTTGTTCAATATTCAATAATTACAACTACCTAATTGCAGTTTAATGGTCTGATCATCTACCAATGGAACATTTTAGACTGGTATTACTGCACCGGGGCGTTTGGGCTGTGTCATGGTAGGGACTCTGTTATTGACCTGGGGGCATAGGGTTCTATTTCCTATGATTCAATATGACGGTTCTGGGGGCTGGATGCAGCTTGAGAGACCAAATGTGCCTTTGACTTGTGCTTGACATTTACCCACATGCCAATCCTTCAGGACTCAGTAGAGCAGATGGGCAAAGGCATCCGTCACACGGTGGGTGGGGGCATGGGGAACTCATAGAGATTAAGAAAGTGCATGGGTAAACAAAAGCGTTCAGCCATAATCTCAGCAGAATAGAAGACAGGAGCCCATGGGTCATCAAACCTAGAAAATAAAGGAAGTGTGAAGGATGCCTGAGAGGGCAGCTGTTCTGATTAATGTCAGCTACAGGAGTGCTTTGTCACTCACGCCCGAGACAGTTCAGAGGCGGCGCCGCTCGGCTCGGGAACTTCAGAAGGAAAGGGCTCGGGTTATTCACACCCTAGGCGGGGTGGATGTGTGGCTGTCCCCCCTCAGGGAGGAGCTGGCGGTGCACATCCAGTAACTGTGCCCCGCTTCTCGCTCTCTCCCTCCACCTCATTTAATTGAAGCTTTGAGTGTGCTTGAGCCCCTTTCACATCGGACCGGGTATTTACTGGAAAGCACGGATACAATCATTCCAACACTTCTGATGTTTTTGATCTCCTCTCCCTTTCCTCGTCAGGCACTCAAAGTCTAGAATGACCTACGGAACCCCGGGGGCCTTGCTCTTGACAGGCTAGGAATGAGAGGCAGACACTGGCCCCCACTGCCCACCCGACCCATTCCAACCCCCACCCCGCGCCCTCCTTCCCCATCCGAGCACCTCCTGCCACCTAGATTCTTTTTGTAGAAACGTGTCCAGTGGAACTGTGAACGACCAAAATGATGACGTTTCTCCTGCGGCTTCAGGGGAGAGCTTGGAGCTTTCGTGCCTGCTATTAATAACCTCCCCACACGTTCAAATGCATTTTTGCTTTTCTCAGGTCCTTGCACACTTCCTCAACTCTCTGCTTGACTTTAATGCACAGTGAAAAGAGGTTTTTGAATTAGACCGAAGTTGAGTTAGAATCGTATAAAGTTGTTTGACCTTCCAGTCTCAGTTTCCTCCTATGTAAAGTGAGGGTTGCAATGCTACTCATACAGGGAAATGTGAGGGGTACATTGGATCATATATGGAGAACTTCCAGCACAGCACCTGGCACGTGGCAGATACTAATGGGGTCGCTTTCGTTGTGATTATTAGTATTACTATTATTATTATTATATGAAACTGAGTAGCTGACACCAAACCAGCCCAGTCCATCCGTCACCAGGCTGCCCCATGTTAAGTGCCAGTAATAGGATATCTGCTCTCCAGTTCACAAGGCAGTGTGTATAAAATCATTTAGGTCCTCTTAGAAATTGTCCTTATGCCTAATCCTCGCCCCTTGCGTGGGAGGACCACTAGGAACACCCCCTTAGAGATGAGGAGGAGAATCCTCACTCTTCTCCGCCCTGTGCTACCCATCCTCCCGGCACCCCCAAGATTCACACCATCACTAGATCCTGAGCTCACCCCTCATGGAGAAAGGAACAGGCATGAATTAATTCTCTGAATGCAGGGAATTAAAATATTATATAACGTGGGCTTCCCTGGTGGCGCAGTGGTTAAGAATCCACCCGCCAGTGCAGGGGGTGCATGTTCGATCCCTGGTCCGGGAAGATCCCACACGCCGCGGAGCAACTAAGCCCGTGCGCCACAACCACCGAGCCTGCGCTCTAGAGGCCGTGGGCCACAACTACTGAGTCCGTGAGCCACAACTACTGAGCCCTTGTGCCACAAATACTGAAGCCCATGCACCCAGAGCCCATGCTCCGCAACAAGAGAAGCCACCTCAATGAGAAGCCCACACACCGCAACGAAGAGTAGCCCCAGCTCGCCGCAACTAGAGGAAGCCCGCGCGCAGCAACGAAGACCCAATGCAGCCAAAAATTAAAATAAATAAATTTATTTAAAAAAATATTATATAACAAGTCATGTTTAATCCTCCTTGGGCTCTACAAATGACTTTTTTATTCCTTTGCTTCTAATTTACAAACACCCTCCTCCTAATAGGGGTTGAGGGACCAAAGACAGAATATAACACACCAGGTGATGCCTCTTAAATGAGGTCGAGGAAAATGTTCTGAGTGTCCTCCCTTACATGCTGTTGGGGATCCAGCAGTGTTTTCCGTCTCCTTGGATTGGTCTGTAACCCTCCAAAGTTGAGTCTGATTCCTTTCTCCCCGGCTCACACTGTCCATTTTAATGACTTGAACATAATTGCCTTCCAATTACCCTGCACCTTCACCGTGGCTGGTCCACTGCACCCCCTGGGCACGCGAGTTCCTGGCCAATGGCTCTCACTTCTGATCTAACCCACAGTCCCCCCTGACCATTATTCCCCTGCAGGGTGCAGGCAGGAGTGAGTGGCGGAATCGAGCAAGGAAGCGACTCTCTTTCAGGGTATTTAGATTTCTGTAATCATGCCACATCTTTTCACCAAAGAAAGGAGCAAAGTGTCTTGGATTAGCAAGTGTTTGTAGTGCGCGGAACACACAATTCTCTCCACTGTTGGCTGCTGTGTCCAGCCGGAAGTAGGAGCTGCTGCATAACACATATGGTAACCTCTCCGTTTTTCATTGCCCCAAATTTGTCAGGTTTTTATTAGTATCATCCATTGTCAGCTTAGAGGGGCTTCCTTTAATTTCAATGGCTCTCCCCAACACATTTGGAAACAGAATGAACTGTCTTCTTAAATGCCTGGCCTGCGTCATCCCTAGGTACTCAGTCCCTATACTAGAGGCCCCCCAGCAGATGAGTGGGAACCTATCAAGTAGTAGAGCAGTTTGGGTAGAAACCAAAGAAGACCCCATGCTCCCACGGGGTCCACCCACCCTTCACAGGCAGGGAAGATTTCTGAGAGCCTCATTCCCTGGCCTCGTGTATATCTTGCTTCAGATAAAAGCGCTGAAAAGAGACCATTTCTGAGCATTTATATCTTTGGAAGTATTGGCTGCTACAACTTTCTTCTGTGGCAGTATGTTTCACTAAAACAATAACTGAGCTCTCTCTCCCACCTCTCCATAATGCTACGGATAGCACGCACCAACGGAAAGCAGACCCCTAGTCATAGCCGGGCAGCCCAAACCAGGCAGTAGAGGATAACGGCATGGCGGTTCTAAAGAGCTGGGCGCCACACCTTCCTCCCAACGGAGCATCGGTGCTCGGGAACGGCCCAAAGTTTGTCCCGTGGTGGCTGGGACTTCCCTAACAACGTGATCTGTGGTTCTTGGAGTTGGACCCAGGCCACCAGAGCTAGTGAAGCCACTGCATTCTCAAGGGATAGGATGTCCACTGACTGTTCTATGTGGGGTGCCAGGAACACATTTCTCTTCCCACCACTGGAAGCAGAGTAGGATCGCCCCCTTTACCCTCATTTACCCATCAAGCTTGGGGACGGGGGTGGTCAGGGCTCCGTGGGGCTGGGTGGGAAACTGAGAAAAGTAGGGGAGGCATGAATGCTGACTCTAGAGAGAAGTGATCATTAAGAGAAATGGAGGTTAGTGACTTAGAGCCACACACAGGCTCTCTTTATTCCTTTCCTGTTCTTTCTGCCCTAACGGACAGGCCCGCCGGTTCCTTTTCCACCACCGCCATCTTTGTTTCTGACCATGCTTCCCCTGTTCTCCCCGCATCGCCCAGACCACACTAGGGCGGTGGTCTCTTTACACTCCTGTCCCCGATAGAAGCCTCACAACCACTGACCATTCTAGATCTGGATGAAGTTCTTTGCTAATAGGACATTTATTACAGTTAGTGAAAATAAGCCTGAAGATTACGGTTGCTGGTGATTGGAGCTGTAAACCACTAACTCACATTAGGGAGAAAGATAACCGCCCTCTCTAGTTGGCTCCGTCCACTTAAATCTTTATTGGTGTCTTGCCTCCCTCTCATACCCAACCCCCCCCCCAAAAAAAGAAAGAATCAAAGGAACATATCCCTGAGACTGCCTTTCTCTTTGTCTTTTTCAGGTAGCCTGACACTTTTAGGGCGTTCTGACCAGGAGAAATGAATCAGGCCTCTGTGGACACCTTTCCTTTTCTGATGGGTAACTCATACTGTAGAGACTTTGAGAATCATTGACTTCTAAACAGACAATTGAGATGTTAGTAATTTGGCCCCGTGATTGCTAAGCTAGGGGGCAGATCACTTTCTTTCTGCCCCGGAGTCTGTGAGTTTATTGAGCAGCGACCAGAGTCTAGGGGAAGCAACGCTTGAGGGTGGTCTAAGGAACAATAATTGGGATCAATACAACAGAATAGAGCCCCCCAAACCCACTTCTCCAGCAAAGGAAGTGATGGAAATCCTCGGCTTGAGTCACTGAAGAACTCGCCAGAGACTGGAGGTGTCACATAATCAGAAACAGGGATCTGGGGGTTGTGTGAGCAATGGGGGGGGGGTCCCACAGAGCTCAAATGTCTGTGATTCACTTGGAGTGTGTGAGAGTCTCACAGACAAAGGCCAAGTGGAGGCATCCTCTCCCAGATGGCACAGGACAGCTTTCTGAGAAGCCTGTGGATCGGGCTGACCAGCCAAAGACAGTTTAGTCATTTCCCTGGCAGCTGAAGACAGCCCAGGCTTTTCCGGGGAGACAGGAGCAATAATGACCAGATGCCAAAGTCCCTCCCCATCACTCCTTCCTCTCATCCCAGTTTGTTTGTTTTTTAACATCTTTATTGGAGTATAATTGCCTTACAATGGTGTGTTAGTTTCTGCTTTATAACAAAATGAATCAGTTATACATATACATATATCCCTGTATCTCCTCCCTCTTGCGTCTCCCTCCCACCCTCCCTATCCCACCCCTCTAGGTGGTCACAAAGCACCGAGCTGGTCTCCCTGTGCTATGCGGCTGCTTCCCACTAGCTCTCTATTTTACATTTGGTACTGTATACATGTCCATGCCACTCTCTCACTTTGTCCCAGCTTCCCCTTCCCCTCCCGTGTCCTCATCATCCCAGTTTCATTGCTGAAAATAACAGAGTCAGGTCATGCATTTTTCCTCCAGTATTTATCTCCCGTGCATCCGTACTTTCCACTCCCACTGTCATTGTCTAGCTCAGGACCATCAGCCTCTCCCACGATCCTCTCTCTGAACTCCTCCCTCTTAAGTATATGCTCTGTGTCACTGGGTTATCCGACCAAGTCACTCATCTTCTCAAATCTTCCAAACACACCACCACCCCACCACCAATCAGGAAAGAGGATCCAAACACCTCACGCTGGCCCTGGGAACCCGAGGAATTTTAAACCCAAACAGAAGTAGTCATTTTCCTCCTGTTATTAAAATCACTGGTGGCAACCCGCCTAGTAACAGAATTATTTGTGGAAATGTTTCCCTCCCCCACCCCTAAGATTCTAAGTTCCTGAAAGGAGAAGCTTGTCTATGACAGGTACAAAGTATCTGTTCAGCGAGAAAATAAATGAATCAAGGAAGGCAATATTTTCTTTTCTGTGGAAAAAAAATAAATGTCAAAGTAACTGAAGTCTTCATAAAAAAACAACAGAATTCTCCAGAGAAAATGTTTCCCCCTTTTTTATATAGGTGAACTTTAGTCCTGTATTAGTTTTAGAAATTATTTATATATTACTGTAACTATGTATTGAACATCTCACTACAGGCAAACTCTGTGAATATTTCCTGAGTATTTTTTTTTTAATTCTTATTTATTTTTTGGCTGCATTGGGTCTTTGTTGCTGTGTGCAGGCTTTCTCTAGTTGTGGCGAGCAGGGGCTACTCTTCGTTGTGGTGCGCGGGCTTCTCATTGCAGTGGCTTCTCTTGTTGCGGAGCACAGGCTCTAGGCGCTCGGGCTTCAGTAGTTGTGGCATGCGGACTCAGTAGTTGTAGCTCGCGGGCTCTAGAGCGCAGGCTCAGTAGTTGTGGCACACGGCTTTAGTTGCTCCACGGCATGTGGGATCTTCCCGGACCAGGGCTCAAACCTGTGTCCCCTGCATTGGCAGGTGGATTATTAACCACTGCGCCCCCAGGGAAGTCCTCCGAGTAGCTTTGACATTTGAATATTCAAGGTTATATGTGTGTTTGTTCCCTTTTATTCAAGAAGAAACAAGTAAATGCAAAGAAAATATCTTAAACTTCTAAATACTATTTTGTGTATTTAACTTCCTTATCTACCTCTTTAAATTACAGAATCTCTGACTGAAAGGAGGCTTTAAAATTCCTCCCCAATGCATGAAACTCATCTATAAATCTACACCAAGGAACTACCTAAATCATGCTTAAACTCCTCCAGTCACGGGGAGCTCACTACTTACCAAGACCCCCTTCCATTAGAAAGGTCCTGACAACACATCAGAGGCTGCTCTTGACAATGACTACCTTGATCTTACTTCTGCCCTTTGTCTAAGGCTTCCTTGTTAGCATTTTTCTAAAGTGGTCACTTTTCCAGCAGAACTACCAGGTTATCAGAGAATTAGCCAGAGGACGTCACCTGAAATCCCCAAATGTCACTAAGTCGTAACACTGTCCTGAGATGACCCAACTGCTGGACACACTCCGTCTTTTCATTGATTGATGCCGTCAGTGAAATCCCCATCTCTTTCTGGGTACCTGCAGACTTTGAAGAACGCTTTCTCAGACCAAGACACAGTGCTTTCTCCAGATGAAAGGCAAAGCCACTCCTGGTCGTACGATCTCCATGAGTCAGCCCACATCTGCCCATCTTCCTTCGTGGCATACCCCAAACTGGCTGTGCTTCTCCTGGGGACACTGTACAGGGCGGTAGCACGAATGCCTTTCTGTCCTCTACACATCAGGATCATTTTGCTTTTGTCGGTTTATTTTGATATGTTTCTTTCCCACTGAGGATCATTTGGGTTGGCAAAATGAATGTCCAGCAGAAAAGGAAATACTCTCTTTGGGGAGCAGCCATAGAGGATGTATCCGGAGGAGGAAAAGGCTGGGATTAAAGGCAGGGCTGAGTGGATGAGACCTTGGATGAGCTTTTCTGACCATTGTTCTTGTTGTTTTATGTCAAGTGTACTTTTCCATTCTAAATATTGTTTTTATGTAGGGGTGGGAGAGGGAGGCATTCATTTCTCCGTGGGAAACATGTGGAGAAGAAGAATCCTGAAGGGCTATTTCCTCCTGCTTCTGCATGTCTGATGTTTGGTGTGGAAGGAAAGAATTTCAAGCTGTACCTCTCTATATACACACCATTCCAGGGTCTGATGTTTTCAAGTACACGGGGCAGTTTTTATGACCAGGAGAAGCATGAGCGATCAAGTAGCAGGAATCTACGTGCGCCAAAGAAAACAACTATTTTTTCATGGTCCTGGGGGTAAGGGGACTGCACCTCCCAAATGTGGGCTCTCACGACGGGGGTTATTATAGAAAAGGTGATGTTTTTCCGGCGCTGCTGTCGACTAGCGTGATTCTCCCGTAGTTAGGGATGAGGAACTGGGGGTGGGGGTGGGGGTAGGAGGATGCTATTGAAGGGGAACCAAAAAAGAAAGAAAGAAAAAAGAGCACCTATTTGAAAACCAGATTCTCATAAAAATTCTGCCTCTGACTAACTGCTAACTTCGGGAAAATAACATACCCTCTCTGGACAGTAGCTCCTAGAGAGACACAGTATTGCGCAGCAAAAAGAGCACAGATTCCAGGTTCAACTCCTGATGCACCACTTTAAAAAAAAAAAAAATTCAGTGTTAATGAGGTATAGTTGACATATAAAATTGGAAGCTATTTCAAGCACGTTGAAACTCCAGCCCGTTTTAACTGTGATCTGCAGACCTCGTAGCCTTAGTGTGAGGACTGAAGGGCTCCTGCCTGACACAGAGCAAAGGCTGTACAGTTGTTGGTTATTCTTTGTGTTCCTTTATGGAAAATGAGAAGCTCGGCCCAGCGAAATGGGCTTGAAGCTTCTCGGGCAGAAATTGAGGGCCAGCGACTCTGCTAGAAGCAAACAAGCAACATGAAGCTTGTCTTTCCAAACGTCCCCAAAGAGAATAACCTCTCTCTCTGGTTTCCTCTGGTCCTCTTTTGTGTCGGGGAGTGGCTAGATCTGGGGGACATCTGCCAAGGCTCAGGCCAGACCTGGGCAGCGAGGCCGGGCCCAGCCCGTGTCCCCGGCCCCGGCCCGAAGCTGGTCAGGCCATTGGGCAACGTCCCCTGGGCGAGGAAGGAAGCTTCGTTGTCTTCTGCTCCTAACAAAAGAGGAGTGTTCTGGTGGCCAGAATGTCTCCGAGGGAGAGGTTGCCAAGATAATAACTAGGGTTTGGGAAGAAAATCAGGGTGTGGCCCGGCCCCGGGGGCCCTTGGCAGAGGGGCGGTCCGACAGTAGGTGGCAGTAACAGGCTTGCACCAGCAGGGCCACAGCCTGGGAGGTGGCAGGGCCAGGCGGATGCAGGTGCAGCAGGGCCGCCGCAGTGCCTGGGGTGGGCTGCGGGCTTTGTTGCTCTTTCTAAGGGCAACTGGCTGTTTAGTGGCTTAGCAGGGCTGAGGTTATTCAGTCCAGTTCCTCGACATACGAGGAAAAGCTGGTCTCCAGAGTGAAGGCAGCGTCAGGATGAAGCCCACACCCTGGCATCTTCCAGGTCAGCCTTCTCCACCGCAGCACGAGCTTTTCTCTCCTACGTCGGGGCAGAAGTTCTAGAACTTCTACCGGATCTCCCCTTCCCTCTGTTCCTCCCACCGCCTCCTAGTTAATCAGAGGGTCAGCAAAGCCCCTCGAAAGAGCGCCATTGGAAGAAACGAAGGGCCTTTGGAAGGACGCTGCTTCTTCCCATTAGGTTGCTGAGAGGGGCCACCAGCTGAGCCTGCCCCGGCCAAACCCGACTCCGCCCCTCCTTGCCCCTCTGCCACTGCCTTACCTCAGACGAGCTTCAAACCTTCCATCCTGGCTCCCACCTACAGCACAAGCCCCCCTCCCCAGCGAAGCATGGCAGGCAAAGGGAAGCAGCACGAGGTCTCCGCTTCACAACCCTTTCTCTGAAACAAGTGTGGACCCACCTGGCTGGTCCGACCCCTGGTTTCAGGAGTGGAAACCTCTCCCCAGCTCCCCGCACCTAGCCTCCTAGGCAGAGTCTTTGATTATTTCAAAGAAGACATCAAAGTACCCAGGACTTCGATCTGCTGTCAGCCCTGATATGACCCTTCTGAAAAGGGAAGAAACGTCCCCGGGGAAGATCCCCGCCCTGTTGGCACAGATATTCGATGGAAACTCAAATGTTGCGTCCATGAGCAACAGAAGATTATTCACGGCGGGGGAGACAAAGAAGGAATACTTGGCCCTAAGGACTGTCTCGAGGCATTGAGGGAGGGAGTCAAGAGTGCAGCATCTTCACACTTCTGCCTTGTTCCTTCTCCCTGGCTTCCTCTTTCCACTTTCTCCCTCTTCTAGGCCTTTCCATCTGCCCCCCCCTCCCCCGACACACAGGCCTAAGGAAACCCACGCGGTCCCCTTGCTCCCCGCCCCCTTCCTCCTGGCACCGCCCCTTTCCTCGTCAACGTCCGCTCTCCATCAGCTCTCATGCACACCTTTGCGGCCGCACCCTCCCTGACAAGAAGGTGGGGCTCCTTTCCCAACAAGACCAGCTCGTCACATTTCCCCGAGCCTGGTCTGGCTCCTGGCAGATCCCTTGCTGTTGTCAATATCCCCACAAGGCTTGGCTAGCCTGGCCCTGCTTATCTGAGCGGGTGCTCCTCGGGTTTCACAAATCAAACCTCTTACCTTTCTTCCCAGACCCGGCTGAATGCTCACTGCTACCCGACGGTGAAGCCCGCGGACCCGGTCCCTAAGGGATCTCTGAGCGTATGAAGCGAGGGAGACCGCCTGGGTCCTCCGTCCTCCGTGAGATGCCTGTTCCCATGCAACACGTGGCTTCATTTCACTTTCCTACCAGTGTTTACGGATTAAGCTTGCTGTTAGCGTGAGCCGAGGGACTCCTCACGACAAGAATGGTAGGATCTTAGAACAACAGGGTCTCAGAGCCACAAGGGGCCGTGGAGACCACCAAGCTCAGTTCCCTCCATCGAGAAGACAAGTGTCCTGCCCACGTCACACAGCAGAGTCGGGACAAGACGACGGCCCCTCGGACCTCCTATTCAGCCATCCTGCACCTACCTCAGGATTCATGCCACCGATTTCAACCCAAGCCCAGCGGGTTCTCACTTTTAATTACCCCACTGGAAAAGAGAATTCATGAACCAGGCTCGGGAAATGTGAAAGCTGCCAGATCTGCGTAAGGCCAACGGCCCCGAGAATAGAGGAGTCCATTTTAGCTCCGGAGAAATGCCATTTCCACAGCAGGGAAGGAAAGGTTGACCCAAATGTTTTGTTAAAAAGGGAGAGAGACACAGCAGTCCCAAGGGCTTCTACTTTTATCCTTGTGCTTCAGTATCAGCGGATCCCAATTAAATTGAGAGAAATGACTTGTAACTGAAGTGTTACAAACAGTGGTCTGGAGACATGCATGGTTGGGGAGTGGGGTTTTGGGAATTCAAGCAAACTCCTAACGGGAAGCGTATTTGGGCTCCCTTGATTACTGAATAGAAATCCAGGGTCATCTGGGCAGAACTGGAAAAAGTATTGGAAAAGGGACATTTACGGTCAGACAACTCCAGTTCTACGTTAGTTAAGGATTAGGAGCTCTTTTCAAGGGACTGACGTCCAGACTGCCCACCAGCAATTAGATCGAGGTGATGTTGATTGGCAGCCTGCTCCTGTGCTTACTAGGACAGGAGGTTCACAGTGGAAAGGCGTGGGCTGCGTGAACTATGGACCAAGTTAAGGGACCAGCCCCAGAAGGCCAAGTCAGAAGCCTGTGTTTCTGGCACTGGATTGATTTAACCATGACCTGGTGGTAGTAACTGGGTGTGTCCCTCTGAGTATGTATATCTGAGAGTCCCAAATGGCTCTGAGCTTTTGTGCTAGGCAGCTGTGTGTATACATGTGGTCGATTCAAGAAGGAACCGTATACATGTGTTTAGAAAATAAAGGACCTCAGAATCACATCACTTGCGCATGGATGACTACGCTCACGGTTTCAAAGCTTCGAAAATGCTCCCTGCTCTTTCTGAATCTTAGGTCGTAATAATAATAATACAGATGCATCAGGTTTTATCCATTAAATATTGAATAAGGGTCAAGTGTTTAGAGGATAAGGAGCACTGGATGGATCAACAACAATGAAAATAGAATGGGTATTTTCAGCACCGGAGAGCTAGGAACAAAGTATAGGAGTTATAGAGAAGCCAGTTTTGCTGGATCTAAGAAACTCTAGTAATTAGAGCTCTCCAGCAAAGGTGGGAGAGCACGGCAGTACCTTCTGAGCTACCAAGCCTCTTCTCTGGCAATTTTAGGGAAATGTAAGATTCCCATCCATCCAAGGTGGTGTGAAAATAAGATTTCTGCATATGGTAGAGAATGAATGGGTTGACCTCCAAGATCCCTTCCAAACTCAGGGCACAAAATCAAGGATGAAATGTAACTATATTTGCCTTGTGACCTTTTCTGAGGCCATTTTTCGGGTCTATTCCCTGTCAGGCTCTGAGAAGTCTACAGAAAAGCCATTTTGCTTCACCTCTAAGCCTTCTAGGTCTCTGACTGCTTTCTCTCCGCTGGTCCCAGGGGGTCTGGTACCAGCTGAAACCCCCAGAGCCACCGAGTCCAAGCCAAAAGGGTCTGCATGCCCCAGGTGGCCTCTGTGGAGCTCCTTCTCTAGGTCCCCCAGAGTCTGGATGTCCCTGGGAACTGGATGGGCCAAGTCTGGCCGAGGAGAGAAGCAGGAAGAGTAGAGAAGGCCACAGTCTTTTCTGCGGTCTGTGGAGGGGACGTCTTTCCTCTCCTAGAGGCTGTCCTGTACTCCTGGGAGGGGGCCAGCATCTGGTCTGGGATGTGATCTGCCCTGGGTTGGTCCTCGATGGCCTTCTGCCAACTCCCAGGACAGTGTCCTACCCTCAAACAATGTAAACTCCAGAGGGTCCTTGGACCAGGACGCCAGACCGGACATCTTGCGGCCCTCCAGACAGCGCTCCACGCCCGCCCCAGTCCTCAGAGTCTGGGGTGGAATTTGATCCACCTCTGAGGGCAGGAGGAAAAACAACCCTCCCCGTTCAGTCTTGTCAAAGATTTACAGCTGAACTCCACAAAAATTCCCTCAACCACGGAACTCTCTCGCTACTTCTTGGAGGAAGAGGGGAAGGTGGGAATCGGAACCGCATTCTTTAAATTGACGTCAAACCCCAGGCAATAACGCGCAGCGCACTTGCTCATTTATAAAACTCCAGCGTAAAGTGAGATGCCGCACAAATAATGAATTTCACGATGACGGTTTACGCCCCCAGAATTGTCAGTGTTGTCTATTTGCTGACCAGTTAAATCTAGCTTATTAGTTTTAACCTGCACAGACTAAAAGATTTGAACTAGCTTCCTAGGATACCACTACCGTCAACTTAATAATGGCTTCCCTAAGCCACGTCCATATAAACTGGGAAATAATCAACATTTCAAGCAAAGGCAGGAGTTCCCTGCATCTTGAAAAGTTGCCCTTGCACTAACTTAATCATCCCCTTGAGGGCAATCTTACCAAGCGCCTTGCCTGTACCAGGTACATAGGCTGATTACTTTTGAATCTTCTCTTCGTATGAACTACATTTCCAAAGAAAAAGCCTAATTTCCTCAGACAAGCTGAATCCTGTCATTCTCCTCACCTTGTTTACCTGGGGGAAAAAATACACCAGTATCTATATTGAAATGGGCCACACCTCCACCAAAATGCTAACCTTAAAAAAAAAAAAAAAAAAGCAAATAGAAATCACTCGTCTTCCTTTTCCAGATCCCTTTCATGATTAGCACGAGTGTTTGCATTTGTACAGCCGTGTTTTGGAAAGAGTGAGAAGATAAATGTTCCAAAACAATCAGTGCTTTCCCCGCAGAAAAAAAATCCCACATCCACCTAAAATAAAAAATGATTTTAACATTTCTGATATGCCATATTTTCAACTCAGCACGAAAATTTGGTGGTTTCTGAAGTGAAAGCACAAAGCGATTTTTTTACAGGGACAGATGAAGTTCCCCTGCCCTGCCCTCCCCTCCCCTCCAAACCCAGTTTCCCTCCTGCTTCTCCCCATCCTCCATGTCTGGCCAGAGAGAGAGCTCTGGAATCCACATTAGACTCCCAACTTCACCAAAGGCACCCGTCCTGCGTTGTATTTCAAACTCCACTTGAAAGAAAGCGTTTCCTCTCTCTCGCTCTCTCTCCCTCTAACGGTTTTCTTTAAACAAACCAACCCCCTCCTCCTATCCCATGGAAAGAAAAAATATTTACACTTAAATAAAAGTGAATGAACATACCGAAGGACAGCAGGAAAAGTAGCCACAAAAATAAACTGAAATGCAGATCTCTATCCACCATCACCTCAAAAGACCGGCACACAGAGAAACAGTTCAAGTCCTGAAGCGCTTCGCATCAAAACAGGAATTGACAACGTAGGGCAAGCACACTCTGTCATTTCAAAGGTACGTCGTGGTTCCTCCATAAAGAAAACCCATAAAGGATACGCTAGTGGTATCCTAGGAAGCTACTACCAATCTTTGGAATACCCTGTTCCAAAGTCCCTGCTCCCATCACGCTTTCAGAACAAGAACCCAGTTCCTGCAAGACCTAATTACAGCCCAGCACCCCCCACCGATGGCCCCGACCCCCCGGAGCCCCCGTCAAACTAGATTTTACTGAACCTTAAGGAAAAAGTTGTCTCGGTGGCCCACTTTTAGCCAAAAATTCGTAGGGTTCATTTCAAAGGGTCATGGAAAAATAGCAAAGGAAAAAAGAAAAAGCAGAGCTCCGGTGAGGTCAGAAGGAGGAGAGCAATGGGAAGGAAGGAAAGTTCGCAGGGCTTCCCCACAGTGTCGGGAGCTGTCCTACCTGAGGGTCCAGCGACCGAGGTGCCCAGAGTGACAGGAGCTGGTGGCAGGCGTCCGCTCTTCTCGAGGTTTGTGACCACAGTGAGGGGAGGGCTGGCCTCCCGAGGTTATAAGTTGCCTGCGCTGGTGTGCTGGGGTGTGTGATGGGCGGTTTCTTTTTACTGTGCTTTAAAGGAGTTTCTATGAATCAGTCTGGCTTAAAAAAAAAAAAAAATGTGTTGGTAAGCTACGCCCTGCTAAGCTGGCAGTCCGTCAAGAGAGGCTGGGAGGGAGCCGTCAATTCAGAGGAGCCAGTTTAGGCTCCCTGTGACTCAGACACACAGACCACAGTGGAAAAAGGAGTGACATTGCTTCAAATGAGTAACAGGAGTCACACAAATAGATCTGTTTACCGAAGCCCATTCCTCCTCTTCAAAAAGGAGACTTGGTTACCATGGATACAAGCAAAACACAGGTTATCTGCCCACACTTTCATGGGGGGGGGGCAGGGAGGGGGACAGTGCCCTGCCCACTGACATCCTAGCTAATCATCCCACGAGACTCCCATTCTTCCTCCCCCACCAAATGCATCCGAAGCTGCTCACGGTCGGGAATGATCAGATTTACTTCTGATTTACTTCCCTGCCTGGCGCTGGGCACCATCCTGGGGGTGGCTGGGGATGAAGAAGGGAACACACCAGGAGCCCTCGGAACCCGACCTCTCAGTGGTGGAGAGCTGGATGGATGGCCCTTTAATTATGCTCCGTGAACGCCCAGCCAGACTCCTCAGGTTCACAGTTGGGAGGAAGTCATCTCGTTAAGAACTTTGCTCTCTGACCTGCAGGTGATAACCCCCTGGACCTTGCTCCAGAGTTGAGCTCCTCGGGCATGATCATCCCAGCCACCTCTCTGCCTCACTCCTCTCTCACTCAGCAGTGGAGTCGGGAGTGGCCCTAGAAGTCATGTCATCCCAAGGCCAGGCATCCGCTGGAGTCCAGAGCCCAGCTGCTCGCCACTTAGCTGTGTGACTGCGTGCCTCCATTCGCTCGGGCACAAGTAGGGTAGACAGTACATTATGGTGAGAAATACACGTAGGGAGCGTATAGCAACACTTGGTGCAGAGTAAGCACTTGATAAATATTAACTAGAATGAGTATTTTACCGAAGAAGGAACCCAGGCCCAGAGAGGTGAAGTAACTGGCCCAAGGAGAACAGCAAATTAGCAGGAGCAGCTGCGTTCCAAGTCGGCCACATCCAAGCAACTCTATTTCTGCTGTTCGCTGCTGTATCATGACAACTTATTTCAAGTCATATTTTTCTCCTAGAGTTATTTATTGATCCATCCAACCAATGCATTTGCACGTAGCCGTGCACTAGGCACTGCTCAGAGCATGGGGTCACGGATGTGAGCAAGATCCCTGTCCTCCTGGAATTTATAGTCCATAAAAGACTAGAGGGCTTCCCTGGTGGCGCAGTGGTTGAGAGTCCGCCTGCCGATGCAGGGGACATGGGTTCGTGCCCCGGTCCGGGAAGATCCCACATGCCGCGGAGCGGCTAGGCCCGTGAGTCATGGCCGCTGAGCCTGCGCGTCCAGAGCCTGTGCTCCGCAACGGGAGAGGCCACAACAGTGAAAGTTCCACGTACTGCAAAAAAAAAAAAAAAAAGAATAGAGAAGGAACGGATGACTATTCAACAAAATGTTTATAAAACTAGGTGGTAAAATTACAGGTGAATTTTTGTTTCTTCTGGGTCACATTTCTATATTTTCCAAATCTTCTGCCATGAACCTACATTACTTTGATTTTTAGGAAAAAGCATTTTTTAATGGATAGGAGGGAATATTATCTGAAATGAATAATGGGAAAACACACACACACACACACAAACACACACACACGCGCGCGCGGCGCGCGTACTCCATCACTCATTTGATAATAAAAATGTCTGTTTGAGAAAAGCCCCTCCCAGCAGTGGGTTAAGAGTCCCGTGATCTCTGAGCAGCCTAAGCGTCGAGAGTCAGGGTGTCTGGTGGAGAGACCTGGGAACCCTCACGGCTGTAAGGGCAGAAGGAAGGCACAGCCTACCTGAGCTGCATGCAGTCTGCCAGCCCATCCCACCCCCAGGCCTTCCCCCATCCTTTGTTGGCTTGCCTTTCACTTCCAAGGCCTTCTGCGAGTTTCAAACTCTCCCTTCCCCCAGCAGCATGTGCAGGGGGGCTGGGTCCAGGGCCAGAGTCCAGGGATGCTGAAGAGTATGTGGTCTGGTTGCATTGTTTTAAAGAGAAACCTGGGGCTTCCCCTTGAGGGGACGCAATCTTTCTCCTGCTTCCCTCTCAAGATGAACAGAGGAAAAAAGCAGAAACTTCCCTGGTGGTACTTGAGCAGAGGAGTCATTTGGTCCTCCTGGATTCTTGGATTCCCACACTGGGTCTGAAAGGGAGAGGCAGTGGATTGAGAAAGGGGTTCTGAAGACAGAACTCAGAGAACGGTTCTACTTTTCCTCTCCCACCACCTGGCAAGGGGGCCAGTGAGTAATCTGCCCTCCTGCAGTTCAAACTTAAAGTGAGTCCATGTCATAGCCTTCCAGGTGGGCCTAGTGAATCTCACATTCCTTTAAACTTCTGGAGATGTTTAGGGTTTGGAGAGAAAATGTTAAATGCTTTGATCTCTTCACACACACACACACACACACACACACACACACAGCAGTTGTGTAAATACAATCGTCCTTTGGTATCCACTTGGGGGAGTGGTTCCAGGACACCAAGGATAACAAAATCTATGGATGCCCAAGTCCCTTGTATAAAATGCATAGTATTTGCATGTAAATGCACATCTTTTCATATACTTTAAATCATCTTTAGATTACTTGTAATACCTACTGCAACGTAAATGCTGTCAACAACTGTAAATACAAGTAAGTGCTACATAGATAGATGCCAGTGCACAGCAAATTCAAGTTTTGCTTTTTGGAACTTTCTGGAATTTTTAATTTTTCTGAATATTTTGTCTGCGGTTGGTCAACTCCATGGATGCAGAGCCTTCGGATACAGAGGACCTACTGTATTTTTAAAAGATAAATGCCAGTCCAGGATTTCTAAAGGCTCGCAATTAACCCTTGAAATGCCACTGAGCTCTCTTTATAAAGTTATCAGGTCTGGGCAGGAAATTGGATCTGTTCTAGCTGAAGCTCCAGCTTACTCTGCCTCTGGATGTGATTAAAATATTAAGCCTGATTCTTTTCCTGGCCGTGAGCCCGACAGTTTTGAGACTGGAGATGGTAAAGTGTTCAGGGATCTAAAACCACGTGGGACTGGAGAATGTCACACACAGTCTTTTCAAACCATTCAGGGTAATCTACCTTTCTCCTCTCCTCTCCCATTTCCCCTACTTGGATTAGACACACTCATTTTCCACATGGGTAAAGAACTGGGCAAAATTTCATTTGACCTCATTGAGGCCCTAGAAAGGAATGTCCCCTCTTGCCCAGTGCCACAGCATTGCATCCACACACAGGAATAAGCCCCCTCCTTCTGAAGCAATAGGCATCCACGTGTGGCACAATGCCATTTGGGGCAGATTTTTGAGTCTGAAGTGGCGTAAACACTTTAGATGGATGTGTAAATCCAGGGCTCCTCAGGACAAGATACAAGGAGAGATCATCTAAGGTAGGTCTGGCCCCCTCTCGCCGCCAGAAAAGAAAACTAATAATAACCTGAACTTGATTTTGCTCAGTTAGCTAAAAAGAATGTCAAGCATGTTCCCCAAAGCTAGTATATGTGCAGGGGATGTCAATGGTAAATTTAGAAAACACTGCTTGAAAGGTAAATAGATTGAAATGAAAGTTACATAGTATCTTCCAAAGTCAAATGAAAAATAGTTTGAAATTTGAGGATTTACCAAAAATGTCACCTTCCTCCCTCTTTCCTTCTTTCTGCTGTGCTCCTGTCTACTTCTCCCACAGGCTGTTTCTTTCCTGCTTTTATTGTTTACTTTCTTAAATTCCTCTCAGTGAGATACTTTCATATAATTCCATAAAATGAGAAGTCTCTAAGTCCCCCCTGCATCTTCCTCTTTCTTGTCTCTCAGTGAGCTTGCCCTGAAACTGCTTTTGAAAGAAAAAACTGATGAAACTCCAAGAGCTTCCAAGGATACGGGCTGTTGGCTATTTCCCATCTGAGTGGAAAGTCTCACTAGCAAAGCAGTATGATGCATGTATTACAGAAGAGGGAGGGCTGCATTGACAATGACATCTGAACTTGGAGGGGGAAGCGAGCCAACCCTGCCACCTTGGACAGTTACCAGACTGCTACTAATAGCTGTGATCAATTCTTCAGGCGGTTGTATGTGTAAGGATGGTCAGAATGGCTAAAAGAACAGACCTCCAGATCCATGTCCGCTTGGTTACAGATTCATAACCAGAGAAGAATAACAAAGAAACAAATAAGCAGTTGTGACCAAAATAAAAAAGTGAAAAGATACTGCCTTCTTCCAACTAATTTCAGCTGTAGTCCGTTCTGGAAGGTAGATATTAAAGGTATGTCACCTTCTCCACTTGACCTCTCATGAATACATTATTCCTGCTACTTAATGGACCATTTCAGGTAAAGGGCTAAATATTTATAAGGAATTCAAGGCTGACTATCCCTCCCTTTGCCTAGAAGGCAGCAAGCCCAGTGGATGGATGCTAACTACGTACCCTGTGTTCCCCAAGTAAGGGAATCTCACATCCTCCTTCAAGATTTTCGCCTTGAACTCAGGGGCTGCTCAGAGCACCTGCTCACTAAGCCCCCACAGCTGTGAGAAAAGTATTTAAGACATATCTTTAAATTTACCTGAGGAACATTGTCAGGGAAGGGGGCACAAAGCTGGACAGTCAGCCCGGGGTGGGGGGAGGTCTTAGAATGTGTTTCCTACTGGGGCCGTGCAGTCAGCAGAGCCCACAAGACATAGGGACCCTCTCGAAGTGAGCTTTGAGAGCAAGTTATAACACTTTCAGAGACACACTGTTTCTTGGTGAAAACCAACAAACACTAAGTAGAGTGACTCAAGCATTCAGCCTCATTGGAAATTCTTTCTGGTTAAATTTTAGGATAATTGGTTGACTATTTTTAACCATTAAGTCTTGCAGGACTGAACACACCTCTTTCAAATCCTCACGACTCTCGCACAGGCACACATACACACAGGTGGTTTGCCGCCTCCAACACACGGACGCCAGATCCACCTGACTCTTTGTGGGTGGTATGCAGAGCGGTGTCTCAAGGCTCTGGAACCTGGCAGAGCTTGTGGCCATAGGGTTCACAGCCATTCTTCCCTAGCAGGACTGGGTTAAACGCTGACGAACACACAAAGCTCCTTTTCCAGACCCCATACTGATCATCCTCCTTTGGTTTCAGCTATACTTCAGGCAAACTCCAGGGCTATCCAGTGCAATTTATTCCATTTCATCTTTCTACTTATAAATTCACTTTAGGACTTCCCTGGTGGTGCAGTGGTTGAGAATCCCCCTGCCAATGCAGGGGACAGGGGTTCCAGCCCTGGTCCGGGAAGATCCCACGTGCCGCGGAGCAACTAAGCCCGTGTGCCGCAACTACTGAGTCTGCGCTCTAGATTCCACGAGCCACAACTACTGAGCCCACGTGCCACAACTACTGAAGCCCACGTGCCTAGAGCCCGTGGTCTGCAAAAAGAAAAGCCACCGCAATGAGAAGCCTGGGCACTGCAACGAAGACTAGCCCCCGCTTGTCGCAACTAGAGAAAGCCCGCATGCAGCAACAAAGACCCAACATAGCCAAGAATTAATTAATTAATTAAATAAGTTTTTAAAAATTGCACACCGTTAAATAAATAAATAAATTCACTTTAGCCATGCTTGCCTGTGACTACACCCCAGCATCTTAATTACAGCTGGGGGACACTACATCTCCTTTGCCACCCATTGGTGACTCTTTTTCGGGTGGTCACAACCACAGAGGCTCAAACCAACCATTCCATTCTTCCTAATTTTTACACTTAAATGGAGATTTATCTCAATGTTCTGGGAACATTTTAATCTACCCCCTGTAGTAACAACTTCCCTTTGAAGATCCAAGGCTTCAAGTCGTCCCTAATGTGCTTCTTTCTGGATTGTGTGCTGGGAAGCACTTGCTGATTTTTGAAGGGCAAGCAACTCTAAACCAGCTGGATGTGGGGAAATGCACTCCCAGCATCTTGCAGTCCTCTGAAACTGCACACGGGATCCAGACAGAAAGGAGGATGTCATTTACCGTTTGGTTTTCTGATTATAAAAAAACATGATTTTTGAACACAATTCCAACAGTGCGTGAAAATGTAAATAAGAAAGTTAAAAATCGTCCAAAACCTCCCCTCTGAGATATTAATGTAAACACTCCTTCATAGCTGTGTATACACGTACATATATAAAATGTTGCCCAGGATGAGGTACACGGTACACTGACACCTGCTATTGTCACACAATCCCTCTAGCTAAGCCCCACAGCTCCCCATGTCAATAAATGTCGATCCACATCATTATTTGTTTAATTGAACTATAGTTAATTTACAAGGCGACACATCATTATTTGTAACAGCTACAAAGTATCCCATCATGTGCATCTATCAAAGTATTTAAATGATTCCTTATTAATGGGTAATGGATATCTATGTTGCTTTGATTTTTTGTCACTATAAACAGTACTGTGGTGAAACTCTTTGTACATAGCATATCTCTACATGGAATGACATATTTGCCGTCTTATTAAATATTCTGTCCCCCATTCACTGGACTGGCATGTAGTACTGATTTCATCCCTCAAAGATGTGCAATCTTAGGGCTTCCCTGGTGGCGCAGTGGTTAAGAGTCCGCCTGCCAAAGCAGGGGACGCGGGTTCGTGCCCCGGTCTGGGAAGATCCCACATGCCGCGGAGCGGCTGGGCCCGTGAGCCATGACCGCTGAGCCTGCGCGTCCGGAGCCTGTGCTCCGCAACAGGAGAGGCCACAACAGTGAGAAGCTCGCGTACCGCAAAAAAAAAAAAAAAAAAAGATGTGCAATCTTAGAAAACTGCCTTAAGCCCTCTGGATCCTATTCCTCATGATCGGGAGGGTGCCTTCTAGGCTTACCATTTTATGGCCACTTTCCCAGCTCTAAAGCTCATGCAAAGCACGTACGAGTGGAAGCCAGCCAGCTCTCTCTGGCCTCTACCTTCTCTTGTTATCTCATACACAAGGTGGACAGTTCATATTGCTGTCCTTCTGATCTTTCATCTAAGAAAATGGAGCCAAATGAGACTGCCCAGCCCTAAAGATACAGTGCTGGGTGGTTGCCAGGAATTTGAGATTTAAAAGATTCTGTGGTTCTGGCTAAATCTCCGTGGACTACCCCATTCATGTTCTCAGCTGGAGGATACCCATTTCCCAGAATTCCAGGCTCATGGCATCATTTCGCCCATTTGGGGCCTCCGTCCCACATCTCAGGGTGTGATTCTTGTCAGTTGCACAGGCTAGAGTCCACACAGCACTCCAAGGGGCCGCAGGAGGTGAGCCAGTGGTCATCTATCTCTGATCGGCTTCTAGCTCCTTGTCTCCTGGTGCCATGGGGTGCTCTCAGCAAACTGGGGGCAGGGAGACAGACCAGTCTATGCTGCTAGAGCCCTTGCTAAGGAATTTCCAGCCTTAGCTCAGCAGGAATAAAATGCAAGACCCCTCAGCCCAGTGCTGGCAGACTGATGGGCAGGGCAGGGGGTGGCTCTCTGGGCACTGGCTGTTGGGCTGTCCTGGGCCTGCAGGAGGGAGAGCCCTGGTGCAACTCAAGTCCAGAATAGTGTGGACTCCGGAAGGAGGCCTGCTAAAAATAATAACAACAAAAGCAAAAACTTAATATTTGCAGAGCACCTTCCAGACACACCTTCCTTGCATTTAATATCTTTTTTTCCCCACATGATTGGAAGGGTAAAATTGAGGTTCAGAGAGACCTAATTGTTCAACTAAGCCCACAGAACTATTAAGGAATAGCATTTAGGTCTCTTAGGGGTGTGTCTATGTCGCTGACCCTTTTGTGGCTCGTGGAAGCTAGAAAGGGTCTGCTATAAATCCAGGATGATATAAGAAGGGTGGAGAGTTTCCAGATGGTTTTGAGCTACTCCAGTTGGGTGCTGTCCAAATCAGAGGTTTCTAGACACTCACAGAGCAGCCATGACTCCAAGAGATACCTGTATCCATGTTCTCTGAGTGAGGAACTCCCTCAGCGCAAATGACCCCTGCAAGGCTTATCTTGATGATCCCAGGCTTATCTTGCATGCCCTGTGATCTGGTGGGAACCAGCCTCCCCAGGGACCTTTGCTTGAGTATCCTGCTTTACCAAATTCACATCAAGGAACGAGCTCAAGCTTGGGTTCCAGGCACTCTTTGGACAATCTGCAGACTTTCCCCCAGAAAGGACTCTTCGCTGGGGGCAAAGAATGAAAGATTATAAGGACTTTATGACAGAAGGTACACGTGGTGGATTGATTAATGGGAGGATTTAAAGACACAGTTAAATTGTCTTCTCAAAAGAGCATAATTGTTTTCAGAGTAGGTACGGGAGTTGCCTTCTATGGGATTATAAAACAAAGTTATGGTCAGAGAAAAGGCAGTAACCGTGATATTTAGAACTTGGGCAAAGCACCTCAGGTTCTTTTGGGGACAGTGGCACTCCAATTGCCTGGGTAAGGAGCTGCCATGCTGTGCATAATCTGTAGTTGGGGAAGGGAGAGTCTTAGAGGATGGAGAGCACAGCCCCACTTGAGAGTGGGCTGCAGGGAACATTCTCCTGGCTGGGAGGAGCCCATCCATCTGTGCACATCCCCAGGGAGCAACAGAGAAATCAACAAGAGCTAAATCATTTAGGCTGCAGGGAAGTCAGTCTGCATAAGCACAGGAGTCCTTCTTTGTTCGGGGATGCATCCCAAGCACGTAAGACAGTTCCTGGAACACAGTAGGTGCCCAATAATTATGTGCTGAATGAATGAAGCGAAACCTCGCCTGTATTTGAAAAAGAATGTGGGGTGCTCTCAGGAAGGAGGAAGAGTGATGAACAGCACAGAGAATTTCCCCCTTAAATAATCCACCATGCAACAATAAGAATACCTAAAAGAAACCAGGTCATTCACCACAACAGCAAGGAGTAAGCTAAAAAAAAACAAGCCCAGGTTCCTTTTACAAATATTGCAATGCCTAAGATGAACAGCTAGGGGGAAAGGAACCAGGGAAGACACGGATAACAGCGGTCACACCAGCATCTGTGACACTTTCAGCCGTGTACCCACTTGCGCTGACCATTTTAATAAAGGGCAAAGGGAAAACATGAAGCAAGAAAGGAATGTGTTGTATGTCTGGACTTTTAACTGTCACAGAGCTAAAAACAATGGAGACGGGATCAGATCACAGATTAGGCTGAAGTTAAGGTTCAGCTCCACACATTGCAAATCAGTCTCCTGATCTCTCTCACACGTGCACGTCTCTGGGGCACCTACCCTCCAGCAGGCCTCCTCGATAAATTCCCAGCTCCTCTCACCGTGGTCCGGTGTCTTGTTTGTTGCTGTATCTCAGCTCCCAACACAATACCTTGCATCTAGCAGGTTCTCAATATATAATTGTTCCCAAATTAAATGAATTAATGGCTCCATCATCCTCCCAGTCAACCTGGACTCCTCCTTCCAGCTTCCACGTCCAAAGTCACCAGGTTCTATTTAACCCATTTTGAAGTATTTCCAGTCTGCCCCGTCCTCTTCACAGCCAGGGCCACAGCCTTTGCTCAGGCCTCTTCTTCTGTCTAGACTATCACCATGGCCTCTCGATACTGGTTTCCTTGTCTCTACACGATCTCTATTCCAAGCCACTGTCCACACCAGAGGTGGCAAACTAACAGCCCACATACATAATTTGTTTGGCCCTGAAAATGTTCTCAAAATCATCCTACCTTTCTTTTTTTTTTTTTTTTTTTTTTTGCGGTACGCGAGCTTCTCACTGTTGTGGCCTCTCTCGTTGCGGAGCACAGGCTCCGGACACGCAGGCTGAGCGGCCATGGCTCACGGGCCCAGCCGCTCCGCGGCATGTGGGATCTTCCCAGACCGGGGCACGAACCCGTGTTCCCTGCATTGGCAGGCGGACTCTCAACCACTGCGCCACCAGGGAAGCTCCATCCTACCTTTTAAAACCAGGAAATGTCTAATAAAATGCTGGTTTTCCAAAGTTTCTTTAAAAATCACAGGGACTGGCAACAAAAGGCCTAGGTGAGCTGGGAAGAGCTGAAAGTGTGAAGCCTGCCACCCTCAGTGGGGACATCCCCTCCTCCCCACTGGGCCTGATCCCTTGGTTTTAGGGGGCTGGTCCCCTGAAGGCATGGACGTTTATGGCCCCTGCTCTGTCCTGCCATCAGAGTTAGCTGTGTGGAACACACGTTGGATCAAATCAGATCACGTGACTGCAATCTAACTTTGCTGCAAGATAAGATCATGCGTGTGAGGCCCATCATACACTGGCCCTGCCCAACTTTCAAGCCTGGGCCCTCCTCGCACCTGCCCCCAACCCCCGAGGGTGCTGGGCACGTTCTCATCTCTGACGCTTTGCTCAAGCTCTGTTCTTCAACTTGAGTACCTGCCCTGCCCCTGTGTTGCAGTGATCGAGAGAATGTGCTAGCGTCAGACAGCTTAAGTGCAAACCCTCTCTAAGTCTTCACTTCCTCAAATGAGGATAATACCAGGTGACACTTCATGGAGTCACTGGGAGGAGCAAAGAAATAATACCTGTAAAGCTCTTAACCCAGGGCCTGGCGCATAGCAAGAGCTTAGCGAGTGATACCCATGGTGTTGTTGCTGCTGCTTTCCAGCCCTTCTCGCCCTGGAGAAATGCTGCTTCACCTCCATAGCCAGTCCAAACGTCAATTTCTCAGTGAAGCCTTCCCCATCCATCTATCCCACCCTAGGCAGTATGAGTAATCCCTGCCCATGAGCCAGGAGGCTCTGCACATGCCTCTAGGATGGCATGGGCCACGCCGTCTCACCTTTGGCTGTACTGTATCCATCTCCTCTGGGTACCACTCACTCCCTAAGGACAAGATGGGCATATTCAAGCACCCAGTGCCTGGACCTTGTAGGTGCTCAGTGTTTCCTGAATGAGTTGGGTTGACCAGAGGGTCAAACAATTTTTTCCCCAGAGTTCTGTATACCAAAAGATCGTCCCGTGATGCCACTCACCACCTAAATGCGGTCCATAAAAGACAATAAAAAGGAAAAAAGATATATTCAGAGCATTAACCGCAAGCTATGTCACTTCGTTGTATGACTTTTGCTTCTCCGAGCCTCGATTTTCTCATCTGTAAGATGGAGATAATGCCTTTCCCACCTCACTAGAGTGGATGAGGATCTAATAAGGGTAACATAGGGGAAAACATCTTGCAGATTACGAATCCTTCCATCCAGTGCCTGACACGACCTGTACCCTTATTCAATGACAAGAATTGGAGGGTACAAAAATGAATTTCTTAAAGGACCTGGATTATTAACCAACAGTCATAAAGTGTGGGTGTGGGTGGGAAAGGGAAGAATTAACTCCCAAAACAAATACCAAAAATCCACAATGGGACTTCACCAGGAACACTGGGCTTGTTTGAAGTCAGCTTTGTCACTCTGGAGGACCCTGAGCAAGTTCTTCATCTTCGTGAGCCTCAGTTTCTTCACTTCTAAAATGAAGCGAGGGCTTCCCTGGTGGCGCAGTGGTTGAGAGTCCGCCTGCCGATGCAGGTGACATGGGTTCGTGCCCCGGTCCGGGAAGATCCCACATGCCGCGGAGCGGCTGGGCCCGTGAGCCATGGCCGCTGAGCCTGCGCGTCCGGAGCCTGTGCTCCGCAACGGGAGAGGCCACAATAGTGAGAGGCCCACGTACCGCAAAAAAAAAAAAAAAAAAAAAAAAAGTGAATGGAAGATTGAAAATGTACTATGAATACGTTAATCTCCCTGCCCTCTCAAAAACAAAAAAAAAATCAGTCATCTTCTGTCCCTAGGAACTCACTTTTACAGACATAAAGAAGTCGAAACTTAAGTGATGGTGGATGGTAAGGCTGCAGAGCACTGTGTTCAAGCACACAGACGTTGGCGTCTGAGGCTGAGTTTAAATGTTGGCCCTACTACGTGTCAGGCCTACGCATACTGTGTCACCTCTCTAAAGCTCAGTTTCCTTCTCTGCAAAACAAATACAATAAGAGTACATGCTTCATAAAGTTTTTATGAGAATAAAACAAGATGGCGCGGCAAAGCACAGTGCCTAGCACACAATAAGTGCTCAGTAAATGTTAAAAGGAAATTAAGGGTTAAGCAATCCTAGTAATGGCCTTGTTGATCAATGAATGAGCAAGCAGTCGAATGCCTGTCTGATAGACCTGTTGGAAGCCAGGAGAGGCCTGGGGCACCATGATGACACAGAATCTAGATGGTGCATGGGCAGGACAGCGTACAAAGCCGCAGAAATGCCTGTCCCCCGTGCTGAAAGGGAGCCCGGGGCTCAGTGGTGAGCATGCTCTTTGGCAATGCAGCTCAAACACTCAGGAAGCCCAGTCTGGGACGTCTTCCTACCACCCGGAGAGCTAGCCTCTATCACACTCCATGGACTTGTCATTTGCTGTGAAACACTCAGCTCTCTCAGCCCCAAGCTTTATTTACCAAACTTCCCAGGGCCTTCTGCCCTTCTTCATTATTTTTTATTATTTTTTTATTTTTTATTTTTTTGGCCACACCGCGTGGCATGCGGGATCTTAGTTCCCTGACAAGGGATTGAACCCGTGTCCCCTGCAGTGGAAGCACCAAGTCTTAACCACTGGACTGCCAGGGAAGTCCCTCCACCCTTCTTGACTCACTCTCTGTCATTTCTCTCAGGCCTCTTCCAGGCCAGTTTTAAGCACCTGAAATTTGCAGAGTGTCCTAGTTGGGTTTATCAGGTTTTTATCATATGCCTTTTGAATGCTCACAGAGGTGAACTGTCAAGATCGGTAAGAGAGAGGGAATAATAGTGCCTGGCGAAATGCAGGGGACACGGGTTTGAGCCCTGGTCCGGGAAGATCCCACATGCCGCAGAGCAACTAAGCCCGTGCGCCATAACTACTGAGTCTGTGCTGTAGAGCCCGCGAGCCTCAACTACTGAGCCTGTGTGCCACAACTACTGAAGCCCGCGTGCCTAGAGTCCATGCTCTGCAACAAGAGAAGCCACCGCAATGAGAAGCCCACGCACCACAATGAAGAGCAGACCCCGCTCGCCGTAACTAGAGAAAGCCCGCGCGCAGCAATGAAGACCCTGTGCAGCCAAAAAGAAATAATAAATAAATAAATAAATTTAGTAAAAAAAAATAGTGCCTGGCGAGGCCAGAAATGCCAAGGCCAGCTCTCACCAGGTCTCATCCTGAGGGACCCTCCCAGGGAAGGACTGACAGGCAATCAGCATCTGCAATGCTGGTGAACCAGCACCTGCTGGTGGGAAGGCTTCCAGGAGCTCAAGCCCCTTGCCTGATGCCCCGTCTACCTTCTCCCTGCCTTTTCTTGACTCCCCTTTCCCAGCAACTGTGTCAAGGCCCTCAAAGTGCTCTCTGCCCTGAGGGCCCAGGTCAGAGTGTTCAGTCTGATCCAACCACACCCCCTGTGTCTAGTGACAACTGTGCTTAACCTCTCTTTGTCCCCCACTTAGTCACTCGCCCCATGCTGAGAGCTCAGCAGTGAACCATAGGGAGGCCATCGCTTTATTTCACATAGTTACGCAATTTCATGATAATGATAATAATGGGTATGCCTTCTTGTGTACTTTATGTATATCTATTATAACAGCCCTGGGTTCCTTTAGAAAAATGGTTAGTATTCCCAATTTAGAGATGAGGAAACAGGCTCAGAGAAGGAAGTATTGTGTCTGGAATAGGAAGTTGCCAAGAAAGACTTGAACCCATGTCCCTCTGGCTGAGGACAAAGCCCCTGCTCTTCTGCCCATGCCACCTCCCCAGCAAGGACCTGCTAGAGCAAGGGACACCCCTCACCCCCACTGCTTCCCAGTCCCACCATGACGGGCACCCCCCAAGGCATCCCTGGTAAATTTCTAGATCCTAAAGTAGCTACCCAAAGGGTATAATTAGGCAATATAATCGTTTTTCTTTAAAGTATGTAACATACGAGACACAGATAAGAGAAATCATTTATTGCAGTGCACGGAATTTCAGGATAATGATATCAATTTTGTCCTCTCCTTCCTCCTTCTGACAGATAAAGCTTGTTCGACTTTCAAAGGTTTAGATTTGAGGCTCACCCCCTGCATGAATTTCCTCTGACTACTCACTAATCTGCCCTTCTGCTAAAGTACTTCACCTGCCAGGAAGATGCGATTTCAGTACTTACATCTTTGATGTTTTTACTCAAATGTCATCTTCTCAGTAAGAAATTTTCTGGTCACTATTCTAAAATTTCAATTTCTCTTCAGCACTTCCTATCTTTCGTCACTGCTTTATTTTTCTCCTAAGCACTTACACTATCCAGCATGCTATATATCCTTACTTATTTCTCT
Source organism: Lagenorhynchus albirostris (assembly GCF_949774975.1). Lineage (NCBI taxonomy): Eukaryota > Metazoa > Chordata > Mammalia > Artiodactyla > Delphinidae > Lagenorhynchus > Lagenorhynchus albirostris. Next base: position 94,205,595 of record NC_083105.1, read on the forward strand.
TAGTTATTTCCTGCCTCCTTAGTAGAGCATAAGCCTCCTGAGGGCAGGCACTTATTATGATTTTTTTTCACAGCTACATTCTCCAGGGAATGCCACGGTTGAATGCTTCGCATGTTTTGTTTCCAGTTGACTTCAGCTGAGTTAGTTCTTTCTTTTCTTTTTTAAGATTTTTTCGATGTGGACCATTTTTAAACTCTTTATTGAATTTGTTACAATATTGCTTCTGTTTTTTGGCCTGAGGCATGTGTGATCTCAGCTCCCCGACCAGGGATCGAACCCTCACCTCCTGCATTGGAAGGCAAAGTCTTAACCACTGGACCGCCAGGGAAGTCCCAGTTCTTTCTCTTTAAATAACTATAAAGCCCCCAAAGAGAGCAAATAGGTCTTATAAATCTTCTAAATGCCCACAACACTATGGGAGATGCCGGGCACACAGAAGTTATTTTAAAACCCACTTGCCTGATAATTGAGTAGCAAATTAAATAAAAGTGGGGGCATAAGACGAGGATCTTTTCATCATTGTGAATTTACCTCTGTTGGGAAGAGTTTAATCCCCACGGCAGTGGGTAGAGGTGGGGTGTTTTATGGTAAAAAATGATTTCTCCTTTATTCCCCAAGATTAACTGCTAGCAACCCTTTGTTCCTTCTCAAACTAGTTTTCTCTCCTCCCATCCTTGGAAGACCATTGGGTCCCTTCTGTACCTGTCACTCTGACAGCTCCCTAATGTCAAGAGTAGAATTCAGCAAATTGTACAAATTCTTCTACCTGACAGGTCCGGGTAGGGTGCATTTTCCCCAGATAATAGCAGGAGGGACTGGCTCAGAGGGCAGAGAGGTTTTGCCCCAGCCTTGCCTTCACAAGCCAGGAGGTCTGCATGTGCACAGGCTGTGCCAGGGAGGGTGTGGATGTCCACGGCCATCTAGCCCGCTCTGTGTTTGTGTGCGCACATGCGTGGCAAGCCAGCTCTGCCTGATTCACTGCCCTCCCGAGATAGGCTGGCCCGTGGGAGAGCACCAGGGTGTTGCAATCCTGTGGGAGGGACCAGCCTTGACCCTATGAGAATTCCCAAGGTGCCGAGTCAGAAGACTAGCTCCATCCGCCACCACCCAAATCAGGTCACCGGTGGCTGTGTGCAGACAATGAAATCATCTCTTCTTCTAGTTTGGGTAGTTACTATTTTAAGCATGTTGAATGGCCAGGATGAACCTGAGGGGAAGGGAGCTGCAAAGACCAAGCCCAAGCATAAGTTTCCTATTCGCCAGAGGAGAAGTGTGTTTGGGTGTGTACGGAGGGCTGTTATTCCCTCATAGTTTTAAAGTTTTGCAATGCTTTAAAAGAAGAGAAAGAAGAAATCTTCAGCTCTGTCCAGGCTCAGCCCTCATAGCAATTATTTCTTCTGTTGCCGAGGGTAGGGAGGTTGATGAACAAGAGGGAGAAAAAGAAGGAGGGAGAGCAGAATGGGGAAGAAGTAAGCTTTAGTGGAACAGGATGTACTTAAAATTCTCCCTGTCTGTTATCCACCCGAAAACTGGCCTCTTCATGGGTGTGGGAGGCTCCTGCGACTTCATACATATTTATAGTGTTGGGCAGGTTTGCGGAACACCAGTCCAACAATGTATTTTAAATGAAGCTAGATGAAATGTATTCCTAGTCCGTGAGAAAGATCTTAATTTTTTTTTCTTTTTTGATATAATATGGTGTGGAGAGGTGATGCTGGCTTAAGTGTCACAGAGAATCACAGGACGTGAAGCTGATGTCAGTCTGAATAGGAACCGGGTGACCCCAACCAGACTGGGGCTCCCTGGAAAAGATCCAGTCACTCACTCTAGCCTGAGGTCCTCAGATCTTGGAGCCCCCAGGAGCAGGGTGTGGCCCCAGGATCCTCCCCTGCCCCCACCCGGTCCTCTGCCTACTACATTTCCCAATGGCTTTTTGATGACCTGAATCTCTCCATCCAGATTAGCCCAGTGCAAAGTATCTGTCCGTCCACCAAAGGTTTTCAAGGGTCAGAGCTTTCTAGAATCAGAAGGCAGAATTCATGAGTCCAAACCTAGTACTCTGTTTCCTCTAATCTCCCAATCATTTTGAAGAAGTTTCTGTATCTGAACCTTAAAATTATTTGTTATTTTCTAAATAAAATAAGGGCCTAGTTGAACTTCACTAGCCCACTTGAATTCTGTAGGTACAACTTCTTTACAGACCTGACTGGGCTTTGGTTTCCTCGTTTGTAAAATAAGAATATTGAACTAAGGGTGTTCTTCCAACACAAAAATTCAAAACATTCAAAAAAAGATTCAACCAAAACACACTCAATATCATTCCTTCAATCCCATAGCCTTTTTTTTTTTTTCTGAGTCCTGCTAACTGTCTGTTCCTCTGCCCTACTTCTTGTTTTGAGATCTTTTTCTCCATTCCAAAGGTATCAACACTGTTTCGTCTTTTAAGCTTCTCATTGCTAGACTATTAGAGCTGTCTTCTTAGGGATCTCCTTGGTTTCGATTTTTTTTATGTTAAGTGATACCACATGTTGCTGGTGAGAACAACTAGCTTCAAAAACCATTTCATACCTGACTCGGGACCTGTGTATGGTTCCTTACTCTTCTAGGCCCACCCCCTCCTTCAACCCCATCATCACCTGTTTCAGCACAATATGGCCCTATAGGTCCAGTCTGCTTTTTTCTTATCCAGCCCTTCATTCTTCTCAGAGATTCCCACCCCCTTGCCTTAACAGTAACATTTCCATATGGCTTCCACTTCTCTCAAAACCATCCTTTGTCCGTCCTTCCTCCAAACCTTGGCCTGGCTACACTGCCAGGAGGCCAACACCCATTCATTCCCTTTACTGCTCCTTTCATACCCTTTTCTTTGCCATTTTGATAACATACTCCGTGTCATTCTGTACCGGCTTCATGTTTATTTACTGACCTTCTCTCTAAAAAAAAATACAAGACCACACCTGCCATTTCTTCTGTACGAGTTAAATGTTGAAATGTCACAGACCCTACTTCCTCTCTGGTGTCCAATGCAGTATGTGGCATATAGGTGCTCAATATTGTTGTTGGATGACTGTTAATAATGAAAGAACCTAGCTGATCTTGAACTTGCAACTAATTCAACAGCAATCGGACTCGCTGCATCCCGCTAACTACACGTGCCCCGTCGCAGTGATGGTACTTATCCAGGGTTAGGAGTATGGACGAGGCTCACGGGCAGAGCCCAGGGCTTGGCTGCAAAGGCCAGGATGAAGAAGGTTGAGCTCTCGGCACGTTCTGCCGATGGCTTTTTCTTCAACTGTGACCTCTCTTGGTTTTTCTTCTTATCTCTGCAAATTAGAGTAAGATGACAAGGCCAAGAAATGCTATGATGAAAGACTCTCCACAGAGGTATCATTTTGTTTTTAAGTATGATACTCTCTGTAGAGTCAACCAGTAAAGCAGTTTATATGTGATGATAAGGATTCCGAGATGGTTGTTCCTGTTTCCTGAGCAAACTTCACTTATAAACTGAAGAACAAGAGACTTCAGTCTCTCTCTCCTAATACCACCCCCATTACTGGCAAAAATGCCCAAAATGGGGATCCTGGAAGCTTATGGCCTTCTCTCCTTTATTTGCAGTTAATAAAGGATGAAAAGGCACTTTCCGAAAAGCTGGGTTTGAAGGCTGAGAAATTCAACCCTTTCCTCCGCAGTCTCTTTGGATTCAACAGTCTCCTTGATGCCATAAAAAGAGCTTCCCGTGCATCCTCCGGAAATAACCACTTCTCGCGATAAGACTGCAGAGTTAGACTGTGACTTTCAGCTTTGGGGCTTCCATCGGAGGACTGTGTGACCCCCTCAGGACTGACTGCAGAGCTCCAGGAGCAAGCAAACTGTCAACTGTCACCATTGGAAAAAATGGCACTGTCAGGTCACAGTATTGTTTGCACTGCCTCGAGTGCTCTGTGAAAACAGGCAGAAGAAGGGTGTAAATCCACGCTTCTCTAGACTTACACAGGCTTGTCCTCCGAGGCCGAGAGAGGTCGTTGTCAAAGGTGTCAGCGGGTATGCACAAGAAAATAACCTTGAGGGGAAGCGGCTTGTATTGTCTTGTCATAGAAGAAGCACCATCTTGCTACAAGTTCTGGGAAGAGTATCTGCACTTTCGATTGTTTGACAAAATGAGCTTCCGGCCCTGGATCCTGGGCATCTCACTTTGAAACTTCCAGCTCTTTTTTCCATCACTTAGGGCCTGCCAGCTCAAGATTCTGCACCTCCAAGAGCAGGGTCATGAACCTGGAAGGAATCTCCTCCATCAGGTTCAGCTACAGACTTAAATCCATCCACCGAATGAAAGGGCAGTGGCGGGTTCACACACTTACAGCCAAAGTCATTCTGGTGGAACAACTAATTTGTAACCTGAAGTCTTTTTTTCCAGCGTAGAGGAGGTAATTTCCAACTTTTCAGTCTATATCACTCTTCTCCTTCCTTTCACTTTATTGCTATGAGACCTATAGGCATTATTATTTTTATTAATAAAATGAATTTGAGAATTTCTTGAAATCACAGAAGGCCTCATGGGGTAACCTGGAACAGAACTTCTAGAGGTTCTGGAGTCAGATGGACCAGGTTTTATCTGATTTCCAGCTTCAGGGTCTTGGGCAAGGCATTCAGCCTCTCTGAGCCTCAGTTTCCTCATGTGTAAAATGGGGATAACACCACCTAGCTGGTTGGGTTGTTAGTAACAATAAATGTGATAAATAGAAGTCAGTTGCTTGGCACATAGACACACAATAAATGATAGATTTAATCCAATGTAATAGGGAAGAACAACTCTGACTCCAAGTAGGATCTGTTTCTTTTACTCTAACCTTCGTATTCCATGGCTTTTGCTTAGAGTTAAGAATGTTGCCTTAGCCTGAAATGTACAGGATAGCCCATTCTCAAGGCTCTGACCTTTAAGGGGATAACACTTTTCCATAGAGATTCAAAGTTGCAGAACAGAGAATAACATTTGTTTTGTTGGAGGTTTACAGGAACATCACGACCGGACCTACATGGACAGCTGTAAGAACAAAGGATTCTGACACCAAGAAGTTTGTAACAACCAAGCACGCCCCTCCCTCACCTGGCCTTTAATAATGCTTTGCTGAAACCCTTCAGGGAGTTCAGGGTTTTGGGGGGCATGAGCCACTGGTCTTCTTGCACGGTCCTGCAGTAAACTTTCTCTGCTCCAAACTCCGACGTTTCAGTTTGTTAGGCCTCACTGTACATCAGGCACATGAACTTGCGCTGGGTAACACCAGTGCATCAGTATTAGAGGAATAGATGCATAGCATGGGAGGGAGAAAACTCACAGATTGCGTTGGGTAACACCAGTGCATCAATATTAGAGGAATAGATGCCATAGCATGGGAGGGAGAAAACTCATAGATGGAAAACAGTTTATTCCTGAGGCATTTTCTCAGCTTAGGTCACCAAGGGATTAGAATTAACACGTGCATGAGGGTAGAATTAAGCATAACAGACAGATGAAAAGAAAGGCAGCGATCAAGTCAACAGAAAGGTACATTCCCAATGAAATTACACAGGTGGAATCCAAGGACAAGGGCTGGGCTTTTGAGCCTTTGTCACTGCTGAGGAGTCCTAGGCTGGGATCCTCTCTCCAGCAGGGACGGGAGTTCTGATAGAAGAAAGGGCATTTCCCTTCTTTCTGGACAGAGCTGCTAAAACCAGAGAGGCGAGTGAACCAAAATGCCATCGCTCCTGAGCAGGTGTATGACTCTTGGAAAAGCCTAGAAATAGAAGGTGGAGAACCTTTATAATCCAGAAGCTTGTGCAGAATGCAATGATTAAAGGCCTAGCATTGGGGAGCAAGGTAGGCTACTGGTAACACCAGGCTCTCTGGAATCTTTTAAAAATAACAGTGAATACAACCAATTACAAGAACAAAATAACCTTTGCCACCAAAAATGCCAAATAAAAACCTATCCAATTGTGAAGCATGAAATACACCAAGTTTGTAGCTAAAAGCCAGAACAAAGTCTAGACATTTTCTGAACCACATACTGAACTTAGACTAACTTACTCATTTTCCTAAGCCTGAAGCCAATTCTAAGTGGGTTTAAGTATAAAAAATTTAAAGATCTACATTCCAGTGAGCCAGGACAGAGTCAATTTTATAAAACTGAATCAGATACTAATTGGAATATCAAAATATGCTTAGACTCAAACGTAAAACAAACAATAGCTTGAGAATTCAACTCCAATTAGATTAAAACAAAGGAAATAAAGAATTCACAATTAGCTGGTAGTGATCATGATGGTGATCATGATAATGATATTGTTACCAAACCAAACTTGGGTCCACCTGCACACGCACAGTAAAGCCAATCTACTGACCCTGGGTTGTGGTGAAAGAAAGTGTAGCATTTATTGCAGGCACCAAGCAAGGAGTCCAGACAGCTAGTGCTTAAAAGAGCCAAACTCCCCAAAGGCTCTCAGAGAAAGGTTTATAAAGGCAGGGTGAGGGAGGGGGTTTGTGCAGTGTGTGATCAGTCTGTGGACATTCTTCTGATCGGTTGGTGGTGGCATAAATGGGGCTTAGAATCATCAGTCTTCTGGTTCCAACCCATCTGGGGTCTACATGCAGCATACAGTTAAATTCTTCCACCTGATAGGGGTTTCAGTATCTGCAAAACAGCTCAAAGGACATGGCTCAGAATGTTATCTATACTCCTTGAGGAAGAACTAAAGGTTCTCGATGTTGTTTAATGGCTAAACTATTATTATTTTGTCTTGCTTGACTGTTTTCTTTTCTTTCTGCATTTTCTCACTCCTCTGATTAAATTTATTCTTTGACTAAAGTTTTTCTACAGACAAAAGGCAGGCAGATGGCAGTCATTGGTGGGAGCCTATTCTCAGATATAGTACTATACTTCCTGGTACTTGATTCCCAGAGTAATGACATATCTCTGTTCCCAGGGTGCACTGATCCTGACTTCACTCTTCAATGATCTCAGTACCTTCTAATTGCATAATCTACCCCCTGACTGGTGTGGGCTTTGAAAAATGTGTTAGACTTCAGATCACAGGGGAAGATTAGGTCCCTCATGGGGAAATAGAAGATGGCTAATTAACTTTTTCTTTTTATCTCTTTGAATATTTATTTTATTATTTTTTAACATAATTTTTATTTTATATTGGAGTATGGTTGATATACAATGTTGTGTTAGTTTCAGGTGTACAGCAAAGGGATTCAGTTATACATATACATGTATCCATTCTTTTTCAGATTCTTTTCCCATATAGGTCATTATAGTAATATTGAGTAGAGTTCCCTGTGCTATACAGTAGGTCCTTGTTGATTATCTCAATATTTTACATATAGTAGTGTGTATATGTTAATTAACGTTTTCAAATGGGTATTGTGTTATTAGCATATTGGCCAGAGACTGTGCTTCTGTGTGTGTGTGTGATCAGTATGTAGGCATTGTTACATGTGCACATGGGGTTTTTTTTGTTTTGTTTTTTAACATCTTTATTGGAGTATAATTGCTTTACAATGGTGTGTTAGTTTCTGCTTTATAACAAAGTGAATCAGTTATACATATACATACGTTCCCATATCTCTTCCCTCTTGCGACACATGTTTTAATAATATAAATTAACAGGGAATTCTCTGGTGGTGCAGGGGTTAGGACTCTGCACTTTCACTGTGAAGGGCCCAAGCTACACAGAGAGGCCAAATCATCATCATAATAAACAACTTAAATGTACTCATTTTGTTGGAATGTGTTCTTCAGATTCTGTGAACACTTAGAGAGAAATAAAAATATGGACTTCACCAGTGGGGCCAGAGCAGAGTGAGTTATTTGTTTTGCTAAAAATTACTGGACAGGTAAAAGGGAATGCAAATCACATGTCCAGAGTGACATAGACACAGGGGCTCGGGGACGGTCTTTACATGGAAGGAAAGGAAGGCTTGGGAAAGTGGGGAAGTGGAGAGACAGGTACACCAGGAGCAGGGATTTGGCAGGTCTTCCCAGAGACAGGGAAGATGTTGGCTGAGGCAAATAAAGGTGTTTTATTCCCTGCAGCCAGGAGTTGGACAATAGCTCTGACTTTCAGAGATGTGACAAACCACGATGACTTGGCCTCAAGGCCTCCGTTTTCCATGCAGATTTACTCACCTGAGAAACACGGGATTTCCCAGCCCTGGTGAAAGAACAAACCAGGTGAGGCCCGAGAGAATGAGCTGCTGATTCAGAAGCTGAAGGAAGGAAGGACTGGGCAGTTTCCGGCTCCTTCTTCCGCATTCCAGCCTCGGTTCCCTGCTGCCCTGAGTAAGACTCCAGGCGCCCCAGCCGCGCCTGGGAAACTCCTTGATGGGGCTGGATCAGATCTGTTCAGAGGCCTGCAGGCACAACCCCTTCTCAGTTTTCTCTTCAGCAGCACAGTCTGAGGTGTGGCTTCCCCGTGGACCACAGATTTTAAACGTCAGCCCGCCCGGGAATGAGCGCTTCGAGTTCATCTGGCCCCTGCACTGAAGAATTGAACTTGGGTTCTGTTCCTCCCATCTCATTCCTCTTCCGCTTGTCCTCCTTGCCCCCGTGGCTGCGAGCGGTTTTTCCATTTCATCTTGCAGACATGTGAGGCCTCTCACTCCCCCGCCCCACTCTCCCACACATCTGGAAGAGCCATGTTCACATCTGGAGGCCATCCTCATCTGGGAGGTTTCTTTCGACATTCTTTTCTTTGAAACTCAATCCATGTAACCTCTTGTTCAAAGGGCCTCTGAACTACTGGAATCATTTGCAGAGTCTCAGGAAGAAGTCTTCAGGTTCAGCCCTACGTGGCGGAATTTATGAGTCAAACCAAACCCAACATGGTGCTTCTGACTGCTCTTTTTCCTCCATAATTACTTCTCTGAGCTTTGTGTTGAAAAGGGCTGGAAATCTAGTCTAGGTCACATGCAGAAGGAAGGTGGGAATCACAAGGGTAAGTCCAGTTCGTAGCTCTGTGACCTTGAACAAGATAGTCATTTCCTCATAGATAAAATTGGGGGTCCTTGTTTCCCATGGGATTAATAACCCCGCTTTGTTAACTCCCAGGATTCTGTGAGGACGAGTTGGGATCATGAATCTGAGAGTGCGTCGCCATGGGAACCTGGGTGAGATCCTGGCGGATGGAGAAAGGGAGGGCTCCCATCAGGAGAGGTGGTCTGTGCATTTGCACACCCCCTTCTCCGTAATCCATGGAATACCCCAAGGCTACGGCTCTGTGATGCTCTGCTGAGCAGGAAAGGGTAGACTTCTCTGGAACTCGAGTCCCACTGTGAGCCATGTACCCTCATTCTAACCGAATTGACAGTAGAGTATCTGATCAGAGTCTCGAACTTAATGTGTATTCAAGTAACCCAGCCATTCGGACAAAATGCAGATTCTGGTTCCCACGTCTGGGGTTCGGCTGAGCTTTGCATCCCTAACACGCTCCCAGGTGCTGCCTATGCTGCCAGTCTCCAGATCGTATTCTGAGTGACGTGGTACTACGGAGGTGGATCCCTAACCCTCAGATTCAACCTCTGCTCACAAATGAATCTGTCACTTTTGCAGTGGCAGGCAGAGTCAGTGGCAGGTGAGGTCTGAAGGGAAATGAACTCCACATTCCTGAAATGCACAAAGACCTGTTCAGCTCGACTTGGATCCGCTCCGGCTCGGAAGGGAGGAGCCATGTGGCCTCTTGAATGTGAAGGGAAAACCAACTACTTTACCCCACTCCCTGCCTTCGAATACTTCCCCCGCTGAGTCAGGTTCACGTCCAGTGGAGAGAATGCCACAGCTACGGATGGCTGCCTTTGACCTTCAGCAAGTTGCCCAACTCCCAGCCAGGCTGCCACAAGGAGAAACACCAGAGCTCCTTCAGCTGGGCACTTCCAGCCAGACTCTATTGCCCCTGAGCTACGTTGCCTGGCAACGAGAGGGCAGGAGAAAAGCAGGGATGTAGGTTGATAAGAGGGCAGGGAGGGAATCACGGTACCTGGAGAGACAGGGCTGAAGCCATCTGAGGGCTTCTAGTCACATAGACACCCACACCCAGCACGTGGAATGTTAATTAGCCTCAGAGGGAGGGCACCCTGGGTGTGAACCTAGAAAGCAGGAGACCAGAAGTTTACAAACACTCATTCTTTCCATTTTATTATTTTAAAGATATTAATAATAAAAGAAAAAGGGGAAAAAAATCCTACTTCTTAGATGAGTTAGCAAGGCAGGAGGAAAAAACTGAAAAACTGCTTATAAAAACCAAGGAAACCATTAAAGGGTATGGGGGGTGTGGGGGGAAGCTGGTAGAAGTCCCATCCTAAAAACTAAACCACGGCTTAAAAAGGGGCCATAAAATAGTTTATAGGAAGGTCTAAAAAGCTGCGCTGAGATGCCGTCCAGGCGTAGGCTTGTAGCAGCTCCCAGGCGAGGAGGGGCTGCAATTCCACGAGGCCCACCCACTGCCCCCCAACGCGCCGCCCATCAGCGCATCGCTGGGCAGGGGCTACCAAGCCAGAGAGAGTGTGCTGGGTGGCAGACTGCAGTCCAGGGCGGCAGCTAGAGCAGCAGGAGGGTTTTTGATTCCAATCACAGGTACGGAGCTTCAGTTTCCTCCCAGGTTGAAAGCCTTACTTCAGACCCGTTACGTCATGGATGGTCATAACCATCCCTGCTCTGGTCCTCCGGCTTCCTGCCTTCCCACACTCAGAGCCCACTTCACATTGCAATAAGGATGAGCCCCCTAGAACACAGATGGAATCATGCTGCTTAAAACTTTTCAACATTCCGTTGCCAACAAAGGAAATTCCAATCTACTTAGCACGGGCATTCGATGCTTTCCACTGCCTTCCCCTGGTCTACTTTTCCAGAGTCATCTCCGTCTTCTCCTACCAGCCCCCAACGACCCTCCAGTCCAGTCACTTAAACCATATACCATTCTCCCCAAAGCCATGAACGTTTTGCTCTTCCACGCCTTTGCGTGTTGCCGTAATTCCTCATTTGGCTTATCGTCCAAAGAGGCCCTATTTACCCTTTTTAAAATACACAGAAATAAAATTTTAAATTTGCAAAGGAATACGGGCACACAATTTAATTTCTTCAGGTGCAGAAGACTTAAAATGTAAAGAAAAATCTCTTGCCCCCCTCTTCCCCCTGCCCATGACCTCTCCCTCAATTTAAACCGCTTTCACTCTTTTTAAAATTGTATCTCCTCATGGTACATTCATTTCTCTAGGAGCTCTTTCTGGATTTCTAGAAAGTTCTTTCTTTTTTTTCTTTTTTAAAAAATATTTATTTATTTATTTATGGCTGTGTTGCGTCTTCATTTCTGTGCAAGGTCTTTCTCTAGTTGCGGCGAGCGGCGGCCACTCTTCATAGCGGTGCACGGGCCTCTCACTATCGTGGCCTCTCTTGCTGCGGAGCACAGGCTCCAGACGTGCAGGCTCAGTAGTTATGGCTCACGGGCCTAGTTGCTCCGTGGCATGTGGGATCTTCCCAGACCAGGGCTCGAACCCGTGTCCCCTGCATTGGCAGGCAGATTCTCAACCACTGTGCCACCGGGGAAGCCCTAGAAAATTATTTCTTAATTTAGCAATTTTGCATAGCTTTTTTTTTTTTTTTTTGCATTCTGGCTCCAATAAATGCATGTTTAGCACACATGAAACATACTAAAATTTTTATTTTCCTGGTGGAAACCATAAATCACTTTAAGTTACAAGAAGAAACAATGTAAGATAAAAATTAAGAGTTCAGGCTCTGAAGTTAGTCTAACTGGGTCCAGATCACTAACTTCAGCTGACTTAACTTTCTGTGCTTATGATGTCTTTATAAATGGCAGAAGATACACATTCATGTTTCCTTCAGCTATAAAATCTGTACTGATCTCTCCTTAGACCTGCAGCAAAACTGTCATTATGCATTTCTCATCACTCCTGTCCAGGGTTGCACGTACTGCTTCCAGAATCCTATGTCTCCTCCTGGCTTGCTTTAGTCCCTCATTTTTTTGTGGGAGTGTGTCCTCAAAGGACTTCCTTCAAAAGATGTGTGGAATTAAGCTTTTTCAACACTTCACTGTCTGAAAATGTCTCTTCTTCTGCCTTCAAAATTCACAATTTTTTGCTGGACGTAGAAGTCCATTGAAAAGTAGTTTTCCTTCATAATTTGAAGTATTTCATTACAGTCTATCAGCTAGAGTTGCTTTTTCAAGCCTTTGGTGCCCATTTATTTGTGGGTTATCATTATTTTTTCTTCATTCCTCTCTCTCTCTCTGGAAAGATTTAAGATCTCTCTTTTAATATTAGTGTTCTGAATTTTTAAATGTTGCATTTGCTGTCTTTTATTCATTATGGTGGAGAGTAGGTGAACACTTCTTTCTTTTGTATCCTTACACTATGGGAAATTCTCTTGTAATATTTTTCTGTAATTCCTTCTCACTTTTTTTTTTTTTTTTTGCGGTACGCGGACCTCTCACTGCTGTGGCCTCTCCCGTTGTGGAGCACAGGCTCCGGACGCGCAGGCTCAGCGGCCATGGCTCACGGGCCCAGCCGCTCTGCAGCATGTGGGATCTTCCCGGACCGGGGCATGAACCCGTGTCCCCTGCATCGGCAGGCAGACTCTCAACCACTGCACCACCAGGGAAGCCCCACTTTTTTTTTTTTTTTTAAATCTCCTATCAGCTGGATGTTGAGCCCCTGGGTTATTCTAAATGTTTTTATTGTTGTTGTTGATCATTTTATACTCTTTGTCTTTTAATTTTCTCTATTTTATCTTCCAGCTTTTTAATTAGCCTTTTCATAGCCTCTTCTTCTTGTTTAATTGACATGGTGTCTTCATAAATGTCTCTGTGGATACAAATTAGTTTCTCTCAAGCTCCTTATTTACCCTGAATTTTCTATTGTATTCCTGTGAGATTATTTCTCTATTCCATGACGTTTCTTTTTCATGTATCACAATTCCCTCAAGTAAGTAGTCACTGGTGGGAATTATTAAAGCTGACCGTGAACTCAGTGTGCCACTGTTGACTACTGGGCTCCGTTTCAGGGTGAATAGAAATGGATCCCAGATGTGGCATTATTGCCCACACTAAAAACAGGTTGTTTGATTTCTTTAGACAAGAACGAAACTGTGTTGAACCCAAGTTCATGTGCCCTACTCACAGTAAGGCCAAACAAATGCAAACATCACAGTTTGGAGCAGAGAAAGGTTTATGCCAAAGGCCAAGCAGGGAGAACAGGCAGGTCATGCTCAAAAGACCCAAACTCCCTGCTGGTTTTCGGAGGAGAGTTTTTAAAAGCAAAATTTGGGGTAAGGGCTGTGCGGTGCATGACTTTCTTCTGATTGGTTAGTGGTGAGGTAACAAGGCAGTGCTCCAGGAATCTTGTGCTCAGCCTGAAGTTACCTGGGTGAGGACCTTAGTTCCTATAGAAGAACTCAAAGATTTGTATCAGATTGTTATGTATCAATATATCCCTTGAGGAGGAGCGATCTCCTTGCTTGGTGCCCTGTAATAAATGCTATACTTTCCTTCGCCATAGCCCTGTGTCAGCGGATTGGCTTTGCTGCACATCGGATGAGTGGACCCAGGTTCCATGTGGTGACCGTCCTACTTCTTATAATCCACACATCACATAATTGCCTATCTTCTGAAGACTCTCTCCATGTTCTCTACATTATTGGAAGTTTATACCAGTTTTTATTCCTTTGCTGTCATGTCATGGGGCTCAGAAAGTAAAGAAAATAAATATGGTCCAGGAAACCAAAAACAAAAATGACAATTCTAAAAGTTTCCAGAGAGAAGGTATAGATCCCCTGAAAAGAAATGGGAATTTTTAATATCTATAATAAATGTTGGCCAAGAAAATAACTTTTTCAGCATTGAAAGACAAGAACCTTCAACCTAGAATTTTAACACCAATTAAACTGTTTAAAATTTGGGACTAAATTAATGATATATCAGGCATACATAAAACTTCTCTTAATATTCTCTTGGAAGAAGTACTCCACTAAGAAGAGAATTAATATAAGAGGACACTATGAGACTTACGTTAATTAAGAATAAACAAATAAATACCATATAAATTTTTATTTTTTTCTAAAAAAAAGAAGCAAAAAAAATGAAAGTTAAGATATGGAGCAGAGAAATACAATTGAAGAAAACTTACGGAGTGTTTTTATAAAACATAGATAAGCAGGGGATCCATACCTAGATATATTATAGTGAATTTAAAAAGTGCTAAATTGTATGTGGAATCTAAAAAAAAACAAGAAATGATACAAATGAACTTATTTACAAAACAGAAAGGGACTCACAGACATAGAAAACAAACTTATGGCTACCAAAGGGGAAAAGGGGGGGAGGGATAAATTAGGACTTTGGGATTAAAATAGACTCTCTACTATATATAAAATAGATAAACAACAAGGACCTACTGTATACCATAGGGAACTATACTCAGTGTCTTGTAATAACCTATAATGTAAAAGAATCTAAAAAAGAATAGATATACATGTATATGTATAACTGAATCACTTTGCTATATACCTGAAACTAGCACAACATTGTAAATCAACTATATTTCAATAAAAAAAATTTTTAAAAAGAAGAATGTGAAAAAATACAATTTCATACAATGGCATTTTACATGACTTAACTAAAAACTAATTAAAAATTTAAAAATAAACAAATAGCCCTTAAAAAATAAAATAAAGAGACAAGTTGGCAAAGAATAAATTTAAACCTTGCATAGATATATAACCGTTACAGAAGTTAAAACGTCAATCACTTTATGAGGCTCATAATATATATAACCTTGATTCCAAAACTGGATAAGAACAGCACAAATTATAGTATCTACATATGTAGATAATTATATACCTAACACATACAAGAAACTCTTGCAAATCAACACGAAAAAGATAAGAAACCCAAAAGAAAAATGAGCAAAACTTGCAATACACAGTTTAGAGGATGGATGCCAAGGATGAGATGAGATATGCATTTCTAGGAAGGCCTAGAAATCAGCAAAACACAAACTTTTGAACATCAATATACTACTTTATACACTTACACGATATACAAAGATTAGAAAGCTGGGTAATACCAAGTGATGGAGAAGACTTAGGGAAATAGACTTGTCTGTGCATTTCGGGAGCAGCATTAAACAGGCACAACCATTCTGGAAAGCAACCAAGTATTCTTTGGTGAAGATGAAGTATTCATATACCTTATGCCCAGCAATTCCCCCATGCTGGGTATGTGCCCGGGGAGGCTCTTGCAGAAGTTGTAGGAACACAGGTCCAAGGGTACTTGTCCTATCCTTAGAGACTATCCTATGTGAGTCAGTGATTGGCAGCTGGGGGGAGTGGGAAATGAGGGAGGGGGCAGAAGAGAAATAGGAATGATAATCAGGGATAAAAGGGAAAGGCAACCAAGGTAAAACCAGACTGTGACCTTGCACAGCCTGTTAATGAACTGACGAATGTGTTCAACTCTGCATCTGAGGATCCTATCATGGGTCAAGGGACTTGCGGTAGAAAAATAAATGAGTAGCTGCCACCTGACTTCTTCATTTGCTTTGACCAAATAGGTGAGCTGTGCAATGGACGTGACCTACCCTTGCCTTGACCTTCCAACAGTCTCCCTCCCCCCATCCATTCAGCTGGCCTCACCCTCTACAAACAAACCCCTCCCCAGGCCTCAGTAATCTCCAGGCTTTGGGTTTCCCACCCAAATCTCATTTCCTTCCTTAGAACATTTGTGGAGTGGGTTGCTCAACCCCTGAGGAGCCCTGCCCACTTCACCTGGAGTCACATCAGAGCAGTGTCCCCATTTGTCCCCCGCACTCACCAGAGCCTCGCTGCAGCCATATCATGGGGTCTCGGACGCTGGTGCGGAAGAAGCCCTAAGGAACTAGATGGAGGACAGATCCTGTGTTTTCTGGGGAAAATAAGTTGTTTTCGCAGAAATTACTTCTGCAACTTCCTAGGCAATCAACTTGAGCACCTGGATACAGAAGCCCCACCTCTCACAGATAAGGATCAGAACGGACTTGTTG
Source organism: Lagenorhynchus albirostris (assembly GCF_949774975.1). Classification (NCBI taxonomy): domain Eukaryota; kingdom Metazoa; phylum Chordata; class Mammalia; order Artiodactyla; family Delphinidae; genus Lagenorhynchus; species Lagenorhynchus albirostris. The sequence continues at coordinate 94,221,664 of NC_083105.1, forward strand.
AAGTGACGCAGTAACACAGAAAGGCAGCACAAAGGTGAACTCTAAGAGCTGGAGAAGTTACAAGAGACAGAGTTGCTTATGGGACCGTTTCTTGCCCATATGCCTGCATCAGACTTCTCTTTCAGAGCAAATCCTCAGTTATGTTTCCCCTAGATTCCTATTCTATGGCTCTTGCCTCACCTGGTTTCCCGGCAGACACATACTGCCCCATCGTTCCATCTCCTGCAACCCACCTGGTGTGGGCACCCTCAATCTGGGACTTCACCAGACTTCGGACCACAAAATGACCCTAAATCCTTTTCCGATTGTGTGTCCTCAGCTACCAAATAAGCTGGCCAGTCAGCAGTCCTCATGAAGCTTCTCCAGTGGGCAAAGCAGCACCCTGAGTCCTTAACAAGGAAAACTATAGAAATAGAAGTTATAGGCACTGCCCTTAAAAAAATGTGAATTAGTGCCTGCGGGTCACCCGTCAAATGTGAGCCATTATCCTCAGCACTTGCATCCATTTTCCTTCATTTATCTTCACAATGACCCCAGCAGTTGAAGCCCCATTTTCTCTGTTTCCCAGACGAGTAAACGGAACCTCTCTGAGGCTGAGGAATGTGTCTCAAATAACAGCTGGTGAGTGACAAGTCCAGAACTTCTGACTCCAAGCCCAGGCATTTTTCACAGCACCAGAGTTGCATTAAAGAGAATCCATCCTACTTGCAAATACAGAGCGCTGTGACCTGAAATAGACTCAGAACATTTGCAAAAGAGCTTGTCAACAAGAACAAGTGCATGAAAAATGAACCCCAAGCTTGTGTGTTCTGGTCTCTCTGGATGACAGGGGTTCAACAGTGAAAGATTCGGAAAGGGGGTTCAACCTTTGAAATCTAGTTTGAAAGGGGGCTATAGATCGGCAGGGAAGAGAAAATAAAGTTGGAATAAGCACCTTCCCTTAAGGTTACTTAGACACTCCTACTGCTGTGAAATGAATTTTCCAGTCTGTCTCCCTGAGTAACTGGAATCGCGCTGAAACGTGGCAGGGTGAATTTAGGTCAAGAGCACAGAGATATTTCTGGTGACGAGGTGGTTAAATACCAAACCATTTCATTAAAGGAAGTGGTGAAATGTAGACTTTTTTTCCCCCTCGGATGATTTTGGCTTACTCCGTTTGGAGACAGGAGCTAGGATACATGAGCTCTGGAAACCTCATCTGAAAATGGCAATCCTGAAACTATAAGATAACTTTATTACACTGGCATAAAAAGGGTTCAGGGTGAGCCACACGATAAACTATTACTCAAGCCCAGACCCTCCCAGAGAGCTGGTGCAGGAGCTTCTCACCCTTCCTCCCTGGTTCCCAAACTCCAACAAGCATGAACTAGAAAGGGCCTGAGTCACCGGGTCACGTGACTGAAAGTGCACACGGCGCCTCTCCACTGTTGGCAGGGCCACATGAAACCAAAGTAGCCAGTGCCCTGCGAGCCAGGGAGTACCAGACGCTTACAGGTTCATGTCACGAAACACCCCGGGGCTGCCATCCAGCCATCGGAGCTTTAGAGAAAAACCATCCTTGGAAATACTGCATCCCAAGGCACACTGGCCTGGCTGCAAGACCAGTCTAGTCAGTCACGTACTTTACTGTCGTTCACATTTGGGGTCTGCTGGACCCCGCAGGCCCGGGATTGCTGGGGAGAGCTCAGCATCACTCCCCGTTGCAGCGTCATTCACTGTTTTTCACAGAAGAGGACGTTTCCATTCCTACCTGTTCAGGTGTGTGTTGGTCAGTGAGTTGATTTAGTCGTGTAGTTAGTTGGTTAACTGATGGGTTAGTTTGTTCATTTTGCAAAGGGCACAAACCACCTCCAAGAAAATGATGTTGTTTCACAGACTCGTTCGTGACTTCACTGCCCCTGTGGGAAATCAGAAAAGGCCTTGAACAGGAAGTCCACCTGAAGAACGTTTTCTCCTGCTCTGTGATTTCTGTTTTGCTACGAATGATGGACTCGGAGACAAGTTAGGTTTAGTCAGACCTTAGGAATCATCTAGCCCAATCTCGTTTTCCAGGAAAAGAAGTCCAACCCAGGAGAGATGGAGGAACTCGCCCAGGTCACACATCTGGCCAGTGCCCTTCACCTGGGAGTGGACCAGCCCACATCCAAGGTGAAGGAGGAGGAAAGAGGCCATTTCCCGCTTGTGTTTCAAGTAACACCGTACCCTTCACCTGTCCGTGTCCCAAACACCACCACCATCACCAGACACACACACCTACGTTGCCTGCCCTACTGCTTCTAAGAAATCACTGAGTCTTTCATTTCCAGGAGATTTTAAATATATAGGCACCATCGTTTCCTTCCAGCAGAAATGGGAATGACTTCCTGGCCACAGAGGGAGGGGCCATCCTCAGCAAAGCTCAGGCTGGGTGGCAGGTTTTGTGTCATTCACCTTTTTTTTTTTTTCATTCTTGCCTCCCAATTCCCAGAACCCACCTCCTCAGCACTCGAGTGGATCAGCTGGGTGTAGACAGTGAGGGTGGTTGAAAGAGCCGGGGTTTTCAAATCAAAAGGCCTAGATACTAGTATCAGCTGCATGGCCTCACTCAAGACATTTAATGATTGGCATTTTAAACTGGCAACAGCAAGGCCATGGTGCCGTGAGAATGCAATGACATCATATTTTGGGAAAGCCCTTTTGAAATGGTTATGAGAGGGAGTGTAAGGGATTTTCATCACTACCTCCAAGCTGTCCCCAGCCTGATCACGCGAGTAGAGTTCACAGCCCAGCTGGGCTGGGCCAGAGGCTGGGCTGGAGATTGGGAATGTGGTCTCTCCCACCTGTGTACCCAGGAAAGAGCCGCTTCCCACCATCCTCAGAGGGGACGTGGCAGGGACACAGGGTGGCTGGAACCCAGAATGCACTGGGGCTGCTCTCCTGTCTGCCCCTGAAGCTGCTGTGTGTGTGTGTGTGTGTGTGTGTGTGTGTATGTGTTTGGTTCTCACGGCTTCTGGAGTATTTTAAAGAGGCTGTGTCACTGCTGGCCTGGCAGACAGGCAGCTTGCTCTAAGGCAACAGCTCATTTTTTTTCCCAGCCTGAGCTTGTGCAAGTGGAGAATATCAGGGATGTGGACGCCTCTTCCCTCTTACTTCATGTCCTTCAAGCAGTGAGTTTCTCCCTCCCACTCCACTATCTTCAGCAGTCTTGACAGAAAAGTCTCCTACCTAACTAACATGAATGTCTCACCGCCCTTCGTCATCTCCAAAGACTTTGTTCCTTCAAGAAAAGGAGCATCCCTTTTTTTTTTTTTTTTAACTTGGAAGCAATGGTATAGATTTACCCATGACGATGATGGGGTTTCAGAGCAGCCTTTTTTTACCAAAGGGGAAAGGTGGGGGGAGGGATAAATTAGGAGTTTGGGATTAACATACACACACTACTATATATAAGACAACCAACAAGGACCTACTGTATAGCACAGGGAACTCTACTCAGTACTCTGTAATAACCTATATGGAAAAAGAATCTGAAAAGGGATAGATGCATGTATAACTGAATCACTTTGCTGTACACCTGAAACTAACACAACATTGTAAATCAACTATACTCCAATATAAAATAAAAATTAAATTAAAAATTTTTTAAAAGAAAGAAAAGAGCATCCTCTTTTATACAAGTTAACCACAACACCTGTTTCGTCACAATGCTCATTTCATCGCTCAATGAGCATAGCAGACCCCACCTTCAATTTCTCCTTTCCACAGACTTTTTCCCCTCTGCCTATGAGCGTATTCAGGCTTCTAATAACTTGAGAAATGTTCCTCGATGCTTCCTCCATTATTTTCAATCCTATTCTTATTTTCCTTCCATTGCCACACTTCTTGAATCAGTGATCTTTAGGAGCAGTGTCTTCTTTTCCTGAAATTTTGCTGCACCTCATGCCCCATAGAAGCTTTTCTCCCAAAGGTCACCAAGGAGTTGTCTAAAGGTCAGTGACTGATTTTCAGGCCTCAGTCTTCCTCTGCAATGTTGATGTTCCACTCAGTGGGATTCATTCGCCCCATGGCTCCTCTGAACGACCTTCATCTCTGTTTCTCTGCCGGATCCCATGTCTCCCTAGTCAACTCCTCTTCCTTTTACTGCCTCCTAATATGGACATTTGTTCTCAGGGCTTCTGCTATTCTATTTATTCTCTTTCCCTTATTAATTTCCTTCACTCTCTTAGATGGATGTTTGTTTCATTCTGAAGACATGTCCAAACCCCCCTGTGGGAGGGTGGAGGAGGGATGGAAAAGTAGAAGGCTAACTAAAAGATGCTGGGCTTCTTGCTAAGGTCATGAAAACCTTCTAAAATTGACTGCTGTGATGGTTGCCCATAGCTTTGAAGAGTCTAAAAAACATTAAATTGTATACTTTAAGTGGAGGAATTGTATGATACATGAATTACATCTCAATAAAGCTGCTAAAAAGTCAGAAGATGTCTGTAAGGAATAAACAATTGGAAAACTTAATGGAAAAAAATCTCATCCATAAAATCAACAGAATCTGGAAAATGAATTGTTCAAAGTCTTTATTTAGAAAATTACAACACTGAGGTACGTAAGAAAAGACCTGAATGAATGGAGATATAAAACATGTCTGTGAATGGAAGATTCAATATTGAAAAGAGGTTAATTTTCCCTGAATAAATCTATAAAAGAGATGCAACTCCATTCAAGTATTTATTGGATCCTAAAATTCACAAGTAAGGGAAAGGGGTTAAAAATATCCAAGACACTCCTGATAAATAAAGTGAAAAGACAAGGCTTGCCCTACCAGAAATCAAGACTTAACTATAAAGTCAAATTACTGAGAGTGTATTAGTAGGGGATGGACAAAAAAGCCAATAGAAGAGAATAGAGAACTCAGAAATGGACTCGCATATAAATTAAAACTTGATAAATGAGAGAAATGACCTTAAAAATAATCAATGGAGATTTTTAAAGAAAAGATGGCATATTTAATCCATCAATGATCCTCATATGATTGATTACCCACAAAATTATGTCTCCGTCTTCCACCAACCACAGAAATAAATTCCAAGTGAATTAAAACATAAATTTGAAAAGAAAACTTCACAACTTTTAGAAGAAAATTGGGAGAATTGCAGAAAATAAAATATAAATCATTCATAAACATCTTAAAACCCATTATCAAAGAAATTCAAATAAAAAGTAAGAAGAGGGGCTTCCCTGGTGGCACAGTGGTTGAGAATCTGCCTGCTAAAGCAGGGGACACGGATTCGAGCCCTGGTCTGGGAGGATCCCACATGCCGCGGAGCAACTAGGCCCGTGAGCCACAACTACTGAGCCTGTGGGTCTGGAGCCTGTGCTCCGCAACAAGAAAGGCCGCGACAGTGAGAGGCCCACGCACCGCCATGAAGAGTGGCCCCCGCTTGCCACAACTAGAGAAAACCCTTACACAGAAATGAAGACCGAGCACAGCAAAAATAAATTAATTAATAAACTCCTACCCCCAACATCTTAAAAAAAAAAAAAAAGTAAGAAGATATTTTCACATATTAGGTTCTCAAAAATATTTTCCTTGGTAATACTCAATATTGGCAAAAGTATGATTCCATGAACATTGATATGCTGCTGGTAAAAGTATAAATTACAGCTAACATTCAGAAAAACGATTTGGCAATTTGGATAAAAATGTCCATAATTTTTCACCTTGTTATTATACTTCTAGTTAACCATCAGAAGGAAAAACAGGAATGTAATAAAGATTAGTGTTCAGAGATGTTATTTATTGCATTGTTTATAAAAGAAAAGAAAGAAGGAAAGAAACAGCATAACTATCCAAAATAAGGAAATGTTTAGGGCTTCCCTGGTGGCGCAGTGGTTGAGAGTCCGCCTGCCAATAAAGGGCACACGGGTTCGTGCCCCGGTCTGGGAAGATCCCACATGCTGCGGAGCAGCTGGGCCCGTGAGCCATGGTCGCTGAACCTGCGCGTCCGGAGCCTCTGCTCCGCAACGGGAGAGGCCACAACAGTAAGAGGCCCGCGTACCACAAAAAAAAAAACAAAAACAAAATAAGGAAATGTTTAAATAAATTATAGATTATAATTTATTTATAAGATAGACTCTTAGCAGTCATTCACTTACAATGATGTTTATGAAGAATTCTTAAAGGCATTGTGAAATAAGTGTGCTGTAGGGTTAAGTAGCAATACAGGGTATAGACCTGCATTACAGTGTTATCCCCACTATGTAAACATACGCAGGGATCCTCGTTATCTACATAGTCATTATCCAAGTCTTCAGAGTTGCAAGATTTAATGAAATGAGAGGGAGTCTAGAGAGCTGCACAAATCACGTGTGAAGCCACTAGCAAATAATTCAGAGTTAGATCCATAAAAAATTGAAGGTAAAGTTGGCAAAGGTGATGATAAGATGGGCCATGCAGAAGAGAATAAACTGACTAGTATTCTGAGAGGCCATTGAGGAAACTGATGAACTCTTCAAATGGTTTTGCAAAATTGGTCCTCTTTATGACTGGGTTACTTTCAACCAGGTTGCTAAATTTAAAATCTGAAATACTTTTTCCCTGAACACGAGTATCACATCAAGTTCTGTTTTCAATCCAGTGCTTTAACTTCTCATCTCTTGCCATAAAAGGCTATTAAGAGAGCCAGAGACCCTGGTGGCGCAGTGGTTAAGAATCCGCCTGCCAATGCAGGGGATCGCCTGCCAATGCAGGGGATGCATGTTCGATCCCTGGTCGGGAAGATCCCACATGCCGCGGAGCAACTAAGCCCGTGAGACACAACTACTGAGCCTGCACTCTAAAGCCCGCGAGCCACAGCTACAGAGCCTGTACGCCACAACTACTGAGCCCATGCACCTAGAGCCCGTGCTCCGCAACAAGAGAAGCCACCACAATGAGAAGCCCGCGCACCGCAACGAAGAGTAGACCCCGCTCACCGCAACTAGAGAAAGCCTGTGCGCAGAAACGAAGACCCAATGCAGCCAAAATAAATAAATAAATAAAAGAAAATAGAAAATAAAATATTTTAAAGAAACAAACAAACAAAAAAAGAAAAACAAAGGTGGTGGTCAGTGGATGGAAAAGTGTTAAAAAAAAAAAAGCCCGAGAACTTACTTCACATCACTTCCCTGCTATCTCCTTTCACAGAGAGAGATGCAGAAATTGTTGGGCTACACTACTGCATTCTGTATTGAACATTGTGGGCTAAGTTGTACAAAGAAAAATGGAGTTTGGTCAAGAGATGGTGTATCCTTTTCTTGAGCGTAACTGCTAAATTTCACTTTTTTGATGTCCTTAAAATCCCTGAGTTAGGTGAGAAAAGAACTGTCAATATATGTATAAGCTAAATAATGTTGAAATCTTCCTTATATATTAGGAGATATATATATATTCATATAATATATACAATATAATAGATTGTATATTAGGAATGATATATTCCTTACATATCATTACTGTAAGACACGACACGCTCAGAAAATAGAAGAGTTCATTTAAATAATAGAAATAAACAGAAAGGAAAAAAGTAATAGAGATACTGGGGAGAGGTACTCAGGTAGCAGCCTACTGAATACTAACTAATACTACTGAAAACTCACAGCTTACCAAAGCGATTCAGACACAAATTTACAGATGAAATCTAATTCTCTGAACATCTGCTCAGGAACCCTCACAGGCCACCCACAAAAAGCAAGAGCATCCTTTTTTCTCCCCTCGAGGGTGGGGGAGGAAGACTATGAATAATAGCTTCTTAATGCAGGAAATGGAAAAATAAAGTAGCACAAACGCTTGGATTTGGGGTGGAATGAATTAATGATACTTTATATTTCCTATGCATTGTGGGTAAAAGTGGTGAAACAGACAGATCAAATGAGGTTATCTGAGGGAGGCGCATTATTTGTTTGTATTCTGCCCCTCTCTGTCTAGGGCTTGAGGAGACTGGTAGTCACTCTGAAAATAGTAACATTCTATATGCATCAATGTTTAGAAGAAGGTAAGAAAAAAAAGAAAGAGAGAGGGAGGAGGGAAGGGAGAAAGACAAGAAGGAATTTCAGTTAAGTATTTTCATTTGTAGAATCGGTTTCCTGGAGGGGGGAAAATAACAAGACAAAATATTGGTTACCAGTTGGTTAAATTCAAAAAAACATTTACTGAGTACTTGCTCTGTGCTAACTCGTGCTAGGCGCCAAGGAGTGTCGCGTGATAACCGGAGTGAGTAGATCTCTACATAAGGGATGTTCATGTCCTCCTCCCACTGTCACATGCTCACAAAGGATGGTCTCGATTTTATCCCATCACAAGGCAGGAATCCACAGCAGGATGGAGCCCAAACCAATGCCAGTTCCCTTGGAGCAGGACCCATCCAGGGGAGCCTCAGAAGGCAGGAATGATTCCAGAATTCATCTGGGTCTGTCAGAGTCGACCTTAATCTTGAGGTATTGTCCACTCTAAAGGTGGTCTCTGGCCATCCTCACAATTCGCTCTGTCTTCTCACTAACTTCTAAACCAGCTAGGTAGGAGCTTTGGGGAATGACTCAAACCAGAACGGAATGTTTAGGGAGAATGTATAAAGCGTTATTTATGTCTCGGTGGGTTACTTGTGGCAGGTTACTCTCTTCCCCGAGAAAGAACAAAGGTGCTGTAAGTTAAGGAAAATCATAGTGGCTGGGGCTGAAGAAAGGAGGCATAGGGTCTGGGGAAAGCTAGGGACCCCGGGTTTGGGAACCAGTCACTATCTGTGCACTCACTACTAAATAAATTCTTCAACTTTTCATGTTTCTGTTTTCTCAAACTCTGAATGATGACACTATTACCTATGTCACAGGGTCATATTGATGATTAAATGAGATAAGAGACTTGAACATTCTGCAAATGTCTAACACACATGGTAATTAACATTTATAAAGTTATGAGAGAGATATCTGAATAGGTGAAAGAATCCGTTTCTTAACAGCAGGGGAAGTGAGCTTGAGAGACCAGACTTCAAAGAGAGCCTCTGGAGACAAAGAAAGGACTAGACTCAGAAAACTGAAAGGAAGCATCTGGCTTGATGCATGCATGACAGAAGCTATCCAAATAATCAGACTCTGCTCTGTAATTTGGGAACCTGAGATTATATTTGTATAATCGTACTGAGCCTAAACTCTACATGCTGTCTGTGAGGATTATAAGCAAAGAACATCAGAAGGCAGCCCAAAATCCACCGCTATCAAGGGCTTTAGAGGCTGGGGAGTGTTGTGTTCTAGAAGCCCTGAACATGCGTGGGAGGGAGCTGGCCACTGACAGCAGCCTGGCTATAGGCCCACCACACCGTCATCTCCATCCTGTCTGAAACTGTCCTCCTGGGGCCAGCCTGAAGCTGGACCAGATTCCAAGTAAATTGGGATGCAAAGTGCCTTTCCCTGGACAATCCAGGGAGACTTGGTGTTACTTCTTGATTCCCAGTCCTGGGTTTCTTTCCCCCTTGTCTTTGTTTAATTTTGCCTTTTACCCTGTTGCATCTTTTTTTTTTTCTTTTTTTTGCGTTACGCGGGCGTCTCACTGTTGTGGCCTCTCCCATTGTGGAGCACAGGCTCCGGACGCGCAGGCTCAGCGGCCACGGCTCACGGGCCCAGCCGCTCCGCGGCATGTGGGATCTTCCCGGACCGAGGCACGAACCCGCGTCACCTGCATCGGCAGGCGGACTCTCAACCACTGCGCCACCAGGGAAGCCCTACATCATTCATTTTTATGGACAAAGAATATTCCATTGTATGGATATACCACATTTGTTTATCCATCCATCAGTTCATGGACATTTGGATTATTTTCAACTTTTGTCTACTATGCATAGTGCTGCTGTAAATATTCATATACAGCTCTTCCTGTGGACATATGTTTTCATTTCTTTTTGGTATATACCTAGTAGAATTCTTGGGTCATATAGTAACTTTGCGTTTAACCATTTAGGGAACGGACAGACTGTTTTCCAAAGTAGCCGAACCAGTTTATGTCCCGAACAGCAGTACATGAAGATTCTGATTTCTGTACATACTCATCGACGTTTGTTATAGATGACTTTTTGGTTCTAGCTACCCTAGTGAATGTGAAGTGGCATTTCCCTGTTTTGATTTGCATTTCCCTGGTGACTAATTGCGTTGAGCATCTTTTCATGTGCTAAGTGGACATTTATACATCTTGTTTAGAGAAATGTCTGTCTGTTCAGTTACTTTGCCCTTTTATAACTGGGTCATTTGTCTTTTAATATTGAGTTGTAAGAGCTCTTTACATATTCTAGACACAATTCTCTTAACAAATATATAAATTGCAGACATTGTCTTCCATTCTGTGGCTTGTCATTTTACTTTCTTGATAGTGTTTTTTGAAGCACAAAATATTTTAATTTTGTTGAAGCCCAATTTACTTATTCTTTTCCTTTACGGATTGTGCTTTTGATATTATATGTAGGAACCTATTGCCAAATTCAAATTCATGAAGTTTTACCCCTGTGTTTCCTTCTAAGAGTTTTATAGTTTTAACTCTTACAATTAAATCTTTGATCTATTTTGAGTTACATTTTTAAATTTATTTATTTATTTATTTATTTTATTTTTGGCTGTGTTGGGTCTTCATTGCTGTGCACGGGCTTTCTCTAGTTGCGGCGAGCAGGGGCGACTCTTTGTTGCAGTGCGCAGGCTTCTCATTGTAGTGGCTTCTCTTGTTGTGGAGCACGGGCTCTAGGTGTGCGGCCTGCAGTAGTTGTGGCACACGGGCTCAGTAGCTGTGGCTCGCAGGCTTCAGAGCACAGGCTCCGTAGTTGTGTCTCACGGGCTTAGTTGCTCCGCGGCATGTGGGATCTTCCCGGACCAGGGCTCAAACCCATGTCTCCTGCATTGGCAGGCGGTTTTCTAACCACTGCACAACCAGGGAAGTCCCTTGAGTTAATTTTTTATGTGGTGTGAAATGAGTCCAATTTCATTATTTTGCATGTGGATATCCAGTTGGCTCAGCACAATTAATTGGAAAGACTATTCTTTTCCCCACTGAAGGGTCTTGGCACCCTTGTCAAAAACCAGTTGACTACAGACACATAGATTTGTTTCTGGACTCTCAATTCTATTCCATTTATGTATATGTCTATCATTATGCCAGTACCACATCTTGACTACTGTTGCTTTATAATAAGTTTTGAGATATGTTGTTCTTCTTTTTCAGGATTGTTTGTTTATTCTGAGTCCCTTGTAATTCCATATGAATCTTAGTGTCAGCTTGTCTAAGAAGACAGATGATATTCTAATAAGGATTACATTGAATTTGTAGAAACATTTGAGGAATATTTCTATCTTAACAATATTAAGTTTTCTGACCCATGAACATAGAATGATTTCTATTTATCTGAACTTTATTTAATTGATTTCAATTTTTAGTTTTCACAGTATAAACCTTGCACTTCTTTTGTTAAATGTATTTCTGTTTTATTTTTTGATACTATTGTAAATAGAATTGATATCTTAATTTCATTTTCATTGCAAATATATCCTGCAACCTAGCCGAACTCATTTATTCGTTCTAATAGTTTTTTTGGATTCCCTAGAATTATCTATATACAAGATCATGTCATCTAAAAATACAGATGGTTTTACTTCTTTCTTTCCAATCTGGATGACTCTTTATTTCTTTTTCTTGCCTAACTGCCCTGGCTATATTCTCTAATACCACGTTGAATAGAAGTGGTGTGAGTGACATCCTTATCTTGTTTCTGATTTGCAGGGAAAAGCATCTAGTCTTTCAGCATTAAGTAGATTAAGTTAGCTATGAGTTTTTCATAGATTTCTTTTATCAAGTTAAAGAAGTTCCCTTCTATTCCTACTTAATTGAGTGTTTTTATCATGAAAGGGTGTTAGAGTTGTCAAATGCTTTTTCTGTATCCATAAACATGATCATGTGGGTTTTGTTTTTCATTCTATTGATATAACATATTATGTTGATTGACCTACCAAAATCTTGACCAAGACCTCACAAGAGACCCTAGGCAAGAACCAGCCAATCTGCTCCTGAATTCCCAACACACAGAAACTGTATGAGATAATAAATGTTAATTCTTTTCTAAGCTGCAAAGGTGTGGGACAATTCGTCATGCAGCAATTGATAGCTAATACAATATAGTTATAACTATTTTATAAATGAAGAAACTGAGGTTTGGAGTGTTTGTCTGCTTCATAATTCTGGCCTGGGTCACAGAATTAGAAGTAGAAGTGATTTAACCAAGTCTTCTGCTTCAAATAACAGGGCTTCCTCCACAAAGTTCTACTATGTTTGGTGATCGAGACCCAGCTTACGGCAGACTGCTGTCTCTGGTTGGCAAGCCCATTTCATATGATCGAGCAGGTAGTTCACTGCAAAGGGGCAACCGGCTGAGGGGGCAGATGGGGACTAATATCTGGCCTGTGCTTTTTCTGCCAAGCCGTGCACCCCGACTCAGGGCTGCACCTGCCCAGAGGAAATGGCCCCTTTTCACATGTGTCTGGAGGCGTAGTCTGGTTGTCAAGCCTCCTGCCCAGAGGGTTGATACTCACATGTTGGCACTTTTTTCTCATTTGCACAAAGGTATTGTACAAGCCCGTTAGTTTGTTCCAATAAAATTTATATAACTGGAAACATTTCCTATTGCCCTGTTTACTAGTTTTGCATGCCAATTAGGCAATATTAGTCAATGGGACTGATGCCAGACAAATTTTTTAAATCTGTGACAAGATTTGTACTCACCACCCTCCCTTACCCCCTTCCCCACCGACACCTCTTCCCTAGGACCTGACATTTAGGAAGGAGAAGCACAGGAAAAAGACCTCATATTATCTGATTATCTCCTGTGAGCCAACATGTGGCTGGTCACCTTCTATATTCAATATCATTTGTTCATAATTATGAGAGGAAGATATTATTATCCCCATTTTACAGAGAAGGAAAGCCTGAGAGAGGTCAAATAATGTATCCAAGTCCCACAGATGGTAAATGGTGGCAATGAAGTGACAACTCAGGCTCATCTGGTTCCAGAACCCATGATCCACCCACACAGCTGCGGGTCCACAAATTTACAAAGAAATCTAAAGGAGGTGCCCCACCAGGAATACTAAAATTCTCATAGAGAACTTCTGCTGAATAAATAACAGTCAAGACTCAAGTAAATTCATCTAAAATGGTAGACCGTCGAGCGTTGACTTATAGGATTGTTTTGGGCATTAAGAACTCACAACACCCTTCAAAACATACCACATAAGTTACCTCCTTGATTGAAGTTTGCCCTACTGACCAGTTTCCACAGATCCAGACAGTCCACTGAAGTCCATATCCTGGATCTCAGAGGCTAATGTACTTTTTAAGTCTGAAACAGAAGACAAGATCTACTGATACGAGAAGACAGATGCTCATTCATTCTTTCAACCAGTCTTTATTGAGTGTTTACTATGTACCAGGTATGTGGCAGGGGCAGAAGAAACAGCATCAACTAAGGCAGATATGTTCCCTGCCCTCCCGGACCTTAGAATAATGGGGCTCCTTGAACTTGCCCTTTCCCCGTTTCACTGAAACACACACACACACACACACACACACACGGCTAACCAAATAGGTGAGAAACTACACACTTAACTCTCCTTATAACCCCTACAGTAGAAGGCTCAATTGACTAGGGCAGACACTGATGGTTTAAAAATAAGCGGTAGCCCAGAGAGCTGAGATAATGCTTCCAAAAAATCTTCCTCTTACTTCTCAAGTGAACAACCAGACCATACACACAGATGCCGCCAAGCAGCTGTTCACAGGGTCAGAGGGAAAGGCTCAGACTATACCGCCCCCACCTCCCATGACCTGAAGTTAAAGAGAAGGCTGAGAGAAGGGCCACAGAGGAGAAACGACCTTTAGGAAAACTTGGCTTCGGAATCAGGAGTGTCAGCTTCTTATTGCCACGATTTGACCAGGGATTCTCAGAAAGTGGCAGAGTTTGGGTTCATTTCAGAACAACATGTAGAAAGAACTGACTGGCCACCCAAAACCTTATCTGAACCTAAAATGTCTGCAGAGTTGGGCAACAAAGTGAAAAGAAACAGCCTTTTCCTTGCAGACTTTTAGTGCCAAGACTCCTTCTGGTTTGCTTGTAACTGAGTGAATATAGAAGCCAAAAAATTAAATGGAATTTTTGGAACTCGAGACTGGGTGTGCTGCAAGCTGAGGACAGAAATATTCAGGTTGATGAAAGTGGGGTGTAGGCTTGTTTTCTTTAGGGTCCTTCCCATCCTCTAGAACTTTGGCCAATGTTAATGGAGTCAGGCTGGCTTCCAGGTTCCTTGTAACGACCAAAGTTCAAGGTAATCTGCCCCCAAACTTCTCCATTTACAATATATTATATGGAGGGCATTAGCTAACAACCCCCTTTTAAAACAGAATAGGTTCCATAACTCCATATACCAGAAAAACTGGTTTGAAACCTGAAATGTGACCCCACGTCAAAGAAACAGATGCACAAGAGTACTGATAAGACAGAGATGTGGGCAGACTCGAGGCTGCTGCAGGAAGCAAAGGAAAATCCAGCGTGCGGGGTCCAGGTCCTACATCTCCCTCCAGCCAGAGCACACACCTTTCCCTCTTCATAAACGTGGGCTCAGGAAAAGATGCAATTTGAGAGGAAACGACTCAGATCAATGAAATGGATGGATGGATAGGTAGATAGATAGATATAGATGAAATCTATAAAACGTGAAAAGCCCTCTTGTGTAGAGAGAACACTGCATTGGGAGTTAAGAGACCAGGCTTCTAGCCCAGGCTGCCACTAGGTCCCAGCTGACCTTAGGCAAGTGATCATAACTTCTAAGTCTCATCTTTTTTTTCAACTGAGAAATGCCCAATGTGGGCTAAAATTTCTCTAAGGACCTTCAGCTCCAACATGAGTTGATTCTCTGATTGCAAGGAAGCTCTAGAAGAAGCCAACAGCTGCCTTTAATGACCAGAGCTGGAACCCTACCCTAGTCTCCCCTTCTTGAGAAGATGGAGTTTTACATGGAGATAA
Organism: Lagenorhynchus albirostris; assembly: GCF_949774975.1. Classification (NCBI taxonomy): domain Eukaryota; kingdom Metazoa; phylum Chordata; class Mammalia; order Artiodactyla; family Delphinidae; genus Lagenorhynchus; species Lagenorhynchus albirostris. The sequence continues at coordinate 94,236,717 of NC_083105.1, forward strand.
GCCTGAGAACTAAGTCATCTCTTTGCTTAGAAGACCCCTGTAACTGAGCACAGAACTCAGTTTAAAGATGGAATCAGCACACTGTACCCTAAAGAGCACTATACTGTACCCTGGGCCATAATAGTAACCCCAAAATGGTAATGGTATAAGCGTACTGTTATTGAGAACATGTAATGGGTCAAACATGGGAATCTTATACATATTGACTCCTTTAATCCCCACAACAGTCCTACAAAATTAGGGCGATTAGCATTCCCATTTTACAGATGAGAAAACCAAGGCTCCGAGCGGTTAAGTGGCTTACCCAAGATCACCTTGATGCTAACAGCAGGAGCAGACTTCAACGCCACGCAGTCTGATATCAGTGCTCTTGACAACTGTGCTGTTCAAAGTGGAAACCAAGATGGCGGCCCTGTTGACATTTGAAGACTCATCAGAGAAGGGAGGAGACATTATGAAAGCGACGAAATACATTTTCTAGCAAAGAGGTAGCTACTCAATAAAAATTGGAAACCTTGGGGGGATGTCTCAGAGATACTTCAGTATAGGCTGGCCAGACATACTAAGTTATTAAAGAGCAGTGGCTCTAAGGGACAGAGGAGAGACAGACTGAAAAGGAGTTCTCCAGGGAAATGATGAAATCAGGTCACTGACTATTGGCAGAATGAGGGAAAGATAAATAGGCAGGTGCCGGCAGACAGGGTGAGGGAGGCATGTTGGCAAGGGGAATTGCCAGAAATTCATACCAAGTGTCCAAGAGTCTGTCTGCATTTCTTAATGGTTCTAGGACTGTTTGAATGGAACTTGTACACTACTGAATTCCCGGTTTCAATCTAAAACAGGGTCAATTCTGCATCGAGTGAGCAGAGAGAGGGCTCTCTCTTCACCTGCTGAGGTAGCTTTTCCTCCACATTCGTGCTGATTTCTTGTGGAGAGGGAGAAAGGAACGTGACATGAGTTAGCATTTAAAAACGTTCCCTCTATAAGACTGAATTTCCAAGACATTCCCTTCCTTGTTGCCCCACAGCCTTCACCTTCTAGCCCAGAATTTCCAGAATCCCAATCTTGCCCTCTACTCCTCTGTCCATGCTTGAACTTAAATACATATTCCACATGGCTTATTCCTTATGAAAAACCTTCACGTCTTGCTTCTTTCCAACCTTAGCAACCATGAAGCATCGCTGCCTCTCAAAAAGGGTCTGGAAAAGCTAGTCTGCAGGAGAGAGAGGAAGGGTCCGTGACGACAAAGAGCCACCCCAGAACCGATACCAACCAGAAGCAGATGGCTAACATGGTGCCTGCCACGTGCAAAGGACTCAATATTTGTTGGAAGGAAGGAAGGAAGGGAGGGAGGGAGGGAGGGAGGGAGGGATGGAGGAAAGACGGGTTATTCTGATTAATACTCATAGTTGATTTGAGGATTTGAGGATTTCCAGACTGTACTAAGGGACTGACAGAAACCCCTGAAAAGTATAAAATGAGTCAGATAATACCTTCTATTTATGACCTTGAGGGCTGCTCTGTACTGCTCTGCTTCTTCAACCTTAAGTCTAGAAATTCTCCACCACGTGGTCCTAATGACAATCGAACTTTACCTTCCTGAGCGCCTACAGGGAACCCTCTTCCCCAGCAAAGTCACCAGGTCAGATCTATCTAATTAGAATTATGTGCACACCAGTCTCCTGCACTAAAGTATACGCTTCCAGAGGCTAATGTGCTCAAACATTTTCTATCTGCCCCTCCAGGTCCACTTTCCATCTTTCTCCACCCTGCCCTTGAGAGGCTGAACTCTTCAGACTATTACCCAGACTCCCTTGCACCTTTGGCTTCCAGTGAGTTTGGCCAATGGGAGGCACAGGTGAGAGATTTGTGGGTGGGAAGAGAGAGGTCTGGGGATTCATTCCCTCCTGCCAAGCCATGTTCAGACAGTGGCTGTGGTCTTCTACCCAACGCCACAACTCCTGTCAAACTCCTGTCTTCTCTGAGAGTCAGGACTCTCTCCAGGGCGGCTAGCCACCCTTTTGCCCTGCGCCTTCAGGCTGAGAGGTTGCATGGGTTTTCCACCGTGTTCATCCTGGTGGTTCTCTCGATCTCATCCCACAGCTTTGCAAACTGTCCATTCATGAAATCTCCACTTGCGTATCTATTCATTATGGACCAGTCACGGTGTGGACTCACACTGCTAGGCACACCCCAGAGCCCCAGTCCTAGTCCCACAGGGTCACCCCTTAATTCCTTTCTCTTTACTGGGATTCTTTGGAAGGTGATAAAGGTATCTTTGAGTTCAGGCCTAGAAATCTTACAATGTAAATATGGCTTCTGGGAGGAGCACCCTCTTATTGTGATCATTCTGGCAGTGAACAAGCTTATCAGACTTACAGGAGAGAGTGAATAAATATAACATATTTTGAGAGCCTGGGATTTATTAGCCATTATTTAAGTGTTATCGCTTATGGGACTCCCTAATGACGTAGTGCAGCAGATGTTGCTTTGGAGTGGGACAAAGGAAGGGAGAGACTGGTCAAGACAGAGCAAAGGGGGACCTCAGGGTGGGTGACTAGAGGGGAGTGAGGACATGAAGAACAAAGGAAGGGGATCGTGTCCAAAGATAGGGACGGACCCTGGAAAGAAACTGGATTCATTCACATATTTGTACAGGGCTGGGCTGGCCCACCCTTTCCTTCCCCCTCTTCACCCACCATCCCTTCTCCACTTGAACCGCTACTTCCTCTTCCCTCCTGTGACCTCAGTCGCCACTCATATATGTATTGTCTAGGTGACAGAGGAAATGCACGTTCACGATTGCTCAGAAGGAGGCTGGGTACCTCTTGTGTAGCATTCAAACAGCTGAAGGTCTGGGGGAATGTTAGGAACATCCATACTGATGTTCTCAAGAAACTTGGAGGGCTAGGGTGGTAGCAAATGGGGTGACCCCGCCTTTCCCTGGCATTTAATTAAGACCAGTGCTAAAAATATCACACAGATGTGAGGCTTAGTGACTTTCTGGAGGGCCCCTACAGCTGTTACATGATTCTCTGAGGCACAGGCCTCTTTGTTAAGAAGCAGAGGGGAGAGGCGAGGGTGTGTTCACTCTCTGATCGCATGTAGAGTGCTGGTTTCTTGCTTGTGGGATTTGTGGCAGAGGCTGCTAGTTGCCTACTAGTAGATGCCGTAGCATCTACTCTCACCTTGTCAACTAGAGAAATGACATTTCCCAGGCTCCACTAAGTTCTGGCCCATGTGTTATAAGCAGAAGTGATGTGTGACAGCTTCCAGGAAATCTCTATATAGGACAGTTGTCAGGTGCCACTTAACCCCCTTCTTAATTGTCCCTTCCTTATTTCTGCTGTTGGGAGTATGGATGTGATAGCTGGAGCTTGAGCAGCCACTCAGGGCCATGAGATGGAAACCACATGCAGAGGATAACAGAGTACTAACACTGACGTCTGAGTCCCTGACACTGTGCATGATTGTACCAACCTTAGACAGCTTACCCCTAGACTTCTTATATAGAAGAAAATATAGAAAATAAATTTCTATTTTGTTTAAAACACTGTTATTTTGGTTTCTTTGTTATATGTGACCTGATCTGATTCTAATTGATAAAGCCTCCCTCCAGGCTTTAGCTAGAACACCTAAGTTATCTTGAATAAATTCTAGTCCAAAAATTCCATTGTTGTTTCCTTAATTTCTCCAGAGGCTCTAAATATGAAACTCATTTCCCTTTCTTTCCAGGGAAGTGAAAAAGGCAATATTTCCATGATTCCAGAAGATGCCCATCTCACTGTCTGAATGACAAAGTGGAAAGTAGTGTATCATCTAGGCTTCCATCCAGGCCAGAGTCTAGTCCATGGATTCCCCGAGAGCAGCTGTGCCACAGTCTAACTAATAAATAAGGACACAACACCCACCTACGTTTAGGGTCATGAGTGAGCTTAGTAGTGATTCAAAGTCTCCAGAAGACTTGATGATCCTTAGATGACAAGAGGCTTAGGAAATAGAAACACATCGTTTTCAGCTAGAAAACAACACTCTGTGAGTCAGAACTGTCACAGCAGGACTGAGGCCTAGAATGGCCTCTCTGGCCACTTCAGGAAGTAGTTAACACTGGAGGGAAGTGGCCAGTGATGAGAAGGGAGGGTGGAGACTGCGGGGCTGCTAGGGAGTGAACACAGTGTTCCCTCCGGCTACGCCAGCCACATGGTGTGTTTTGGTCCTTCATGATTGAAACCGAGCTGGCCCTGTGGGGCTCCCGGGCACGGAGGCCTTTTTGTCCCCCGTTTCTTGCAGGCAAGATTCCAGCCTCCATGACCTTCCCTGAGTTCCAAAGGGCAGACGTGAACAGTTGCTAATCAAGGAAGGAGAAGCCAGGAAACCGCCTGAGGCAAGATTGAAGGGACCAGAGAAGCTCATGAAGATTAGGAGACCTGACCACCTGAGACCCTGCACACACATCTTGTCAGCAACCCCACCCTTTTGAAACTTTGCAGAAGAAAGAAGAATGCGAGACTGTTACTGCCCTGATCCTTATCGCATACCCCTGACCGTAAGCCACGACTCTAAGACCTCTCCCCATGCCCCAGGGAGGGGGGCACAGTTCTTGAGGTGCTAGCCTGCTGTGTTCCCCTCTCTGCCTGGCAAAGAATAAAGCCACCCTTTCTCCTCCAAAACTCCGTCACCGTATCTTATTTAGGCATCAGTTTACAGGGAGCCAATATTTTGGCATCGTGGTCTTGCCCTAATGAACTTCTCTTTTCCCATCACTCCCGGTTGTCTCCACTACCATCCGCCCTGCCCTAAACATAAACTCTAGATCATTCCCTGAAGAAATTCTGCTCTCCCACATCTACTGGCCTTGGTTCATGTTATTCTCTGTGCTTAGAATGCTCTTAACCCTCCACCAGTTTGAATGACACCTCCTCAGTGCAGCCTTCCTAGATTTCCTAGGATAAAGTTAGAACCTTTTCCCTCTGTGCTTTCAGAGCACTTAGTACATTCATACAAACTTCCATCTTAGGGATAATGCAGGGCTGTCTCATATGCACATTTAACTTGCATGGATTTAACTACACATGCTCAGTAAACAAAAAGAGGGAAAGGAAGAGAAAACAAAGAGAAAGACATCTTTTTTTTTTAATTCCCCTCCCCCTGCAAAATATACCTTAGCTCCAAAAAAAAAAAATTTAAAAAAAGGAAGTTCTAGCGAAAACGCAAAGAAAAATGAAGGAAGTTTCTTAGAGTTGATGTCAGGGGTTTTTGCAGGGGTCATTTCCCTTTGTCATTTCACTTTATGTGCTGACTTTGGACTAAATCCCTGAATAAGATGTGACGCTTCTGCACAGCGTCATGTGGTGATGTCTCTGACTGTCCCCAGACAGAATGCCCCAGGCTGTGAGCTTCTGAAGGGTAGCAATTGGTGTTCTTCATTTTGGGGTCTCCGGGGCTTAGCACAGTGTCTGGTAGATAGTTGGTGCTCAATAAACATTTGTTGGAAGAAAAGTTGAAGGATTCCAGCGCTTCACATTGGCTACACCACAGTTAGGATCTGAGGGAGACTGTCTCACCCCACTCAGCTCTCCTCACTCTTTTCAAACTGTCGTCCGGTCCCTTCTTTGAAGACGCCTGACCATGACCTTTCCAAAGCAGCCCGTGTCACTTCTTGGTTAGCAAATGTCTACAAGGTCCAGCTGTTAGAAAATGAAGACTGTCCAGAGAGCTCATCATGGCGCCGTGAGCGTCATTAAGTGAATCCTGCTGCTGTCACCACTACCAATGGGATTCACTCCAGGAATCAGAAGCCTCGCGTTACTGAACTCGCAACACCGGCTTTCGGCTTTCAGGCTTTGAGGAATTGAGGGTCCGTTCCATGCTCAGCAATGATCTGAGATCTGCCTTTAACATCTCAGTTATTCAGAGATCAGCCTTTTGGAATCCTCAGAATGGCTATGACTGTGGAAGTAAGAATGGACATATATATATGTACATATAGCTAGATAGATAGATAGAACTGAATGACTTGGCTGTACACCTGAAACTAACACAACATTGTAAATCAACTATACCCCAATATAAAATAAAAATTAAATTAAGGAAAAAGACGTTGGGGTGCCTAAATCAACTCTTGATCACCCATCATGACGGATCAAGGCGACAGCTGCTATCTGCCTGGCTGAGTCAAGAAGAATATAAGCCCCAATTGCTGGTGGTGCAGAGGAGAGTGTGTCTTTGGTAAGGAGAGGCATAAAGCTGTCTTAACAGTGTTTTGGTTGTTTTTTGTTTTTTTTTTTTTTCAATTTTTTTCTCCTCTTATCTTCTCCTTCTACTTCATTTTACAGGGATTTGAAAATCCTTGCTTTGTATTCATCCATTTATTCAAGAAATGTCTTTTGAACATCTGCTCTGCACCAGACACTGTGCTGGGCATCTGCGTTCAATAAAGGAAAAGCTCACAGTCTCACAGGGAGACAAGTAAAGATTAAACAACCTAGTGTGGGAAGTGTTAGGATCAGGTAACAATCAGCATAACAGAAGCATATATGAGAGGCACCTACGCCCATACTGGAAGAGAAAATAACGATAACAATGACAACAATTAGATAACGAAAGCATAGTCAGTGTTTGTTGTGTGTCCAATGCTATTCTATGTATTTCATATATATTAACTTCTTCAACCTTCACAACTTTATGAAGGAGGTAAGCTTACTATTCCCATTTTCAAAAAAAAAAAAAAAAAAAGAGAAAAAGAAACAGAGCCCCAGAGAGGGTACGTAACTTATACAAAATCACACAGCAAGTAAATGGCAAAGCTGGGAACTGAATAGTCGTTGGACTTCAGAGCCTGTGCTCCTATCGGCTCCCCTGTTCTCCCTAGAGCAGAGGAGAAGGTCATCCATGAGAATGACTCTGATCTGGGAAGGACGAGTGGGCGAGGGCACAGGCAAAAGCAAGGTAAGTGTGGGAAGGTGCTGGGAGTAGTGAGTGGTGAGTCTGGGAAGGTAACCAAGGGGCAGATGAGGAATGGCTCAGAAATCTGACCATTAACCTGAAAAAGATGAATAACCACGGAAGGGTCAGAACTGCATGGTAGAAAGGTCCCTCCGGCTACCGCGGAGATTATGAACTTCTCGGGTTCACACTGGAGCCAAGAAGACCAGAGAGAAGGGAGTTGTTATAGGAATTCAACTAAGAACTGACGGCCACCTGAATGAAAGTGGCAGCAGGAGGAAAGGAAGGCTAATGACAAGACTTAAGGCTAATGACAAGACTCGATGGTGGAAATGAGCAGGTGAGGGACAGAGAGTCATCAGGAGGTACCTTGGTTTCTGGCTCGAGTGATGGGTTCATGGTGGTGCCAATCACTGACAGCGATCCCGTGGAGGAGTTTATCTTCCACCCAAAGCGTCGCACCGTTGGGAGGAGAAGGGCAAAAGACACAGCCTCCCTCACCCTCTTAGCCAGTTCTCTGCCATGGTCAGGTGTATGATGCCGTTCTACCGATGTCTACAATCCAGGCTCTCTGGGAGATTCCTGTAGGACCCACAAAAGTCTGGGAGGCAGAGTGGTCACCTCAGAGAAGATAGGGCGGATATGGTAACAGTGGAGGAAAGGCCCACTTAGAGACAGAAGACAGACTTTATCAGAGTCCAGCTGGCCAAGGGCCACACGACTCCTCTGGAGCCTCACTACTGCCTCTTCTCAGAGTGCCTTTGCCTAGTTATAAGAAATCATGGTCTGGGGTGATGGATCTGTACAGCTGTCGGCCTAAAAAGATTTATAGACTATACGCCAGGTACCAGGTGCTAGCTAGAATCTTTGAATTCAAGGTTCAAAAGAAAAAGCTAGCCTCTGCCAACCCAGTGAGGGCTGGCTGACTCCTGGAAAAAACTATGGTTCACTGTATTGATTGTGAGAGTAAAGAACAAAGATCCAACGTCAAGGAACCTGAATGGAACAAGAAAGAGACAGGAAGGGCCAATTAGGTAAGTTTTCACACAGAGAAAACATTGGTGTTTCTTGACAGCAACTCAGAAGACAAGATCAAGAGGTCAGGGGAGCAGTTTAGGAAATGATAGATGTGAACTCAGATGGAAACTAGATGGAAAAGGAGAGAAACGTTCATCATGAAGAAGCATAGCACGGGGCTTCCCTGGTGGCGCAGTGGTTGAGAGTCCGTCTGCTGGTGCAGAGGATACGGGTTCGTGCCCTGGTCCGGGAAGATCCCACATGCCGCAGAGCGGCTGGGCCCGTGAGCCATGGCCGCTGAGCCTGCGCGTCCGGAGCCTGTGTTCCACAACGGGAGAGGCCACGACAGTGAGAGGCCTGCGTACCACAAAAAAAAAAGAACTAGCATCCAGGGAAGCAAGAGGTAGAAGACTTAATAACATAGAACTCCAGAGGGAGGATCTGGCCCTCTAAACAAGAAGAAATATGACCCAAAAAGCCTGGCCTTGATCATTTTGCGACTACAAGTGGGAAAAGGAGGATCTGCCTTACCAGACACTCGTAGAAGCAGCACTGTTGGTGGCAGAGAGCGGAAGCTGGGATAACTGGCCCCAAACTAGGTTAACCAGAGCAGAGAACTAGAAGGGAGAGAGAGGCAAGAAGGTGGGGAGTAGTGCAGAAGGAGACTGAGAAGGAGACTGGGGAAAAGGGGGTGGGCATCTACCGAGTGAAGTTATAAGAATTGGCAATGGTGCTAAAGCCATGGATGAGTTTGGAGAAAAGGCAGGGCGGCCAAAGGACAGATGTCTCATCTGATCCAATCATTATCCGAGGAGAGAACATCTTTGTCCGTGGTCTCTCCAGCAACAGGTGGATGGGCCCTGGGATCCTGCCTCGTGTGGCCTCCATATGTTATCTAGTCCAGCAGTATTCAAGGTGAGGAACTCACACCAGAATGTAATCACGAACAGCCTCCTTCGTCTAGAGCAGAGGTTGGCCAGCTGCAGCCCCTGCTCCACCCCCAAGCCACATCCAACGCACTGGCCACTTCCTGCTTGTACCAGGTTTTGTTTATTTTCATTTATTTTTTTAATCACCCTTTTTTTTTAAACTCTTTATTGAATTTGTTACAATATGGCTTCTGTTTTATGTTTTGGTTTTTTGGCCACAAGACATGTGGGATCTTAACTCCCCGAACAGGGATTGGACCAGCACCCCCTACATTGGAAGGCAAAGTCCTAACCACTGGACTGCCAGGGAAGTCCCCCAATTTTTGTTTTAAAAAAAAACAGTTGGGGGCTTCCCTGGCGGCACAGTGGTTGAGAGTCCACCTGCTGATGCAGGGGACGCAGATTCGTGTCCCAGTCTGGGAAGATCCCACATGCCGCGGAGCGGCTGGGCCCGTGAGCCATGGCCGCTGAGTCTGTGCGTCTGGAGCCTGCGCTCCGCAACGGGAGAGGCCACGACAGTGAGAGGCCCGCGTACTGCAAAATAAAAAAAGACAGTTGGGACTTCCCTGGTGGTACACTTGTTAAGAATCCACCCGCCAGTGCAGGGGACATGGGTTCAAGCCCTGGTCTGGGAAGATCCCACATGTCACGGAGCAACCAAGCCCAAGCACCACAACTACTGAGCTTGCGCTCTAGAGCCCGTGTGCCACAACTGCTGAAGCCCGTGAGCCTAGAGCCCGTGCTCCTCAACAAGAGAAGCCACCACAATGAGAAGCCCGCACACCGCAACCAAGAGAAGGCCCCGCTCGCTGCAACTAGAGAAAGCCCGTGCACAGCAACGAAGACCCAACACAGCCACAAATAAATAAATAAATAAATAAATAAATAAAATTTATTGAAAAAAAAACAAGTTGTATTAGACACAGTCACACCCATTCGAGGTGCGTTGTCTGTGGCTCTTTTAGCGCTACCAAACAGCAGCATTGACTAGTTGTGATAGAGACTGTCCAGCAAAGCCTAGAATAGTTTCTATCTGGCCCTTTACAGAGAAAGTTGGCCAACCTGTGATCTAGAGGTCTTATTCTAAAATGGCAGTAGAACCTAACAGTGTGCTTCGTGGCATGGGCGGTCGACGTTTTGGTGCAAGTTCCTTTACTGGTGGTAGACCTAGACCACTAAGGGTATGTGGACTGGCCACTGTGGACGCTTTGAGTAGAGCTGTCAACCGAGCAGTGGGCAAGGGTCGCTACTGCCCACGTGTGGGTTCAAAGCTCAGGCTCCAAGGAGGCAGAACACCATTTTAACCCCGTAAATGCCGTCACCCAGCACTACAGGCGCCTAGAACAACCTGCCATCCTAGACGCCATATTTAAAAGATTGCGGTGTTCAGAAGCCACAGAGCAGAGGCCCTGTCTGGAGGTTATTTTGATGAGAGGAGCACTTACGTGTATTTATGCTTGTCTGTCTTCATTATAATTAGACTGCTCACTCCTCAGGGTAAAACTTGTTTAACCATAAACTTCTGAGTGTATACTTCATTCCTAAGGGTAAATAAGTTAATAACAGGAAACCACCAACCTTCTTAATAGAAGAAAAATATTTAGTTTTATTCTATGGAAACTTTTGTGAAGTGATGGCCAATAATAATAATATGGGGACAATTTGCCCAATTTCTCCCAATTTTAGTATCTAATTGATTTCTTGGATTTGACTGTGTGAGGAGTTCTAGAACAGGTGGGGTGTTGTTTGCTTTGTTTCTTGGTGTGTGTGTGTGTGTGTGTGTGTGTGTGTGTGTGTGTGTGTGTTTTAAATCAGGAAAGGCAAGTAGTTTCAGAAATATAATTTAGATTGATTCTGGCTCTGGTTCTAACACTGGCTCTACGCTAGCTGTTCAATTCAACCATCTCTGGTCTGCTGGGCCCAGGGTTCCCTGACACAGAAATGACCCCGCCGGAATGCTGTCCCATTCCAAAATGATCACTCTGCTGGGCCAGACTCATCTAGCTGCCGTGACACCCCTGGTGTACTTGACTCATTCCCACAGCCAGGCTGCAGCAGGGTGTGGATGCCCAAAGGAGCTCTCCCACTGCCTCGCCTCCTCCAGCCCTTCCGGAAAGGCAGCTCAAGGATTCCAGCATTCCAGCAACCAGCCCTTCCAGTTGCGCAGAAATTTCCTGCCTTGGCAACCAAGAGACATTAGGTTTCGTTTCATTTTAAATGCACAGTACATCCCCAGGCTCCCCCACCTCTGTTCTAATTCCATTCAGTCGATTCCTTTTGGCCCTTTGTTTTTGCGCATTAGAAAGGGGGCTTAGATAGCTAGTGGGAAGCAGCCACATAGCACAGGGAGATCAGCTCAGTGCTTTGTGACCACCTAGAGGGGTGGGATAGGGAGGGAGGGTGGGAGGGAGACGCAAGAGGGAAGAGATATGGGGATACATGTATATGTATATGTATAGCTGATTCACTTTGGGTTTTTTTTTTAATTCTTGAATTTTACATTATTTATTTTTTTCTAAAGCAGGTTCTTATTAGTCATCAATTTTATGCACATCAGTGTATACATGTCAATCCCAATCTCCCAATTCATCACACCACCACCACCACTCCTCCGCCACTTTCCCCCCTTGGTGTCCATGCATTTGTTCTCTACATCTGTGTCTCAATTTCTGCCCTGCAAACCAGTTCATCTGTACCATTTTTCTAGGTTCCATGTATATGCGTTAATACACGATATTTGTTTTTCTCTTTCTGACTTACTTCACTCTGTATGATAGTCTCTAGATCCATCCACCTCTCAACAAATGACCCAATTTTGTTCCTTTTTATGGCTGAGTAATATTCCATTGTATATATGTACCACATCTTCTTTATCCATTCGTCTGTCAATGGGCATTTAGGTTGCTTCCATGACCTGGCTATTGTAAATAGTGCTGCAGTGAACATTGGGGTGCATGTGTCTTTTTGAATTATGGTTTTCTCTGGGTATATGCCCAGTAGTGGGACTGTTGGATCATATGGTAATTCTATTTTTAGTTTTTTAAGAAACCTCCATACTGTTCTCCATAGTGTCTGTATCAGTTTACATCCCCACCAACAATGCAAGAGGGTTCCCTTTTCTGCACACCCTCTCCAGCATTTGTTGTTTGTAGATTTTCTGATGATGCCCATTTTAACTGGTGTGAGATGATACCTCTTGTAGTTTTGATTTGCATTTCTCTAATAATCAGTGATGTTGAGCAGCTTTTCGTGTACCTCTTGGCCGTCTGTATGTCTTCTTTGGAGAAATGTCTATTTAGGTCTTCTGCCCATTTTTGGATCGGATTGTTTGTTTTTTTAATATTGAGCTGCATGAGCTGTTTATATATTTTGGAGATTAATCCTTTGTCCGTTGATTTGTTTGCAAATATTTTCTCCCATTCTGAGGGTTGTCTTTTCATCTTGTTTATGGTTTCCTTTGCTGTGCAAAAGCTTTAAAGTTTCATTAGGTCCCATTTGTTTATTTTTGGTTTTATTTCCATTACTCTAGTATGTGGATCAAAAAAGATCTTGCTGTGATTTATGTCAAAGAGTGTTCTTCCTATGTTTTCCTCTAAGAGTTTTATAGTGTTTGGTCTTACGTTTAGGTCTCTAATCCATTCTGAGTTTATTTTTGTGTATGGTGTTAGGGAATGTTCTAATTTCATTCTTTTACATGTAGCTGTCCAGTTTTCCCAGCACCACTTATTGAAGAGACTGTCTTTTCTCCATTGTATATCCTTGCCTCCTTTGTCATAGGTTAGTTGACCATAGGTGCGTGGGTTTATCTCTGGGCTTTCCATCTTGTTCCATTGATCTATGTTTCTGTTTTTGGGCCAGTACCATATTGTCTTGATTACTGTAGCTTTGTAGTATAGTCTGAAGTTAGGGAGTCTGATTCCTCCAGTTCCGTTTTTATCCCTCAAGACTGCTTTGGCTATTCGGGGTCTTTTGTGTCTCCATACAAATTTTAAGATTTTTTGTCTAGTTCTGTAAAAAATGCCGTTGGTAATTTGATAGGGATTGTGTTGAGTCTGTAGATTGCTTTGGGTAGTATAGTCATTTTCACAATATTGATTCTTCCAATCCAAGAACATGGTATATCTCTCCATCTGTTGGTATCATCTCTAATTTCTTTCATCAGTGTCTTATAGTTTTCTGCATACAGGTCTTTTGTCTGCCTAGGTAGGTTTATTCCTAGGTATTTTATTCTTTTTGTTGCAATGGTAAATGGGAGTGTTTCCTTAATTTCTCTTTCAGATTTTTCACCATTAGTGTAGTGTATAGGAATGCAAGAGGTTTCTGTGCATTAATTTTGTATCCTGCAGCCTTACCAAATTCATTGATTAGTTCTAGTAGTTTTCTGGTGGCATCTTTAGGATTCTCTATGTATAGTATCATGTCATCTGCAAACAGTGACAGTTTTACTTCTTCTTTTCCAATTTGTATTCCTTTTATTTCTTTTTCTTCTCTGATTGCCATGGCTAGGACTTCCAAAACTATGTTGAATAATAGTGGTGAGAGTGGACATCCTTGTCTTGTTCCTGATCTTAGAGGAAATGCTTTCAGTTTTTCACCATTGAGAATGATGTTTGCTGTGGGTTTGTCATATATGGCCTTCATTATGTTGAGGTAGGTTCCCTCTATGCCCGCTTTCTGGAGAGTTTTTATCATAAATTGGTGTTGAATTTTGTCAAAAGCTTTCTCTGCATCTATTGAGGTGATCATATGGTTTTTATTCTTCAGTTTGTTAACATGGTGTATCACATTGATTGATTTGTGTGTATTGAAGAATCCTTGCATCCCTGGGATAAATTTCACTTGATCATGGTGTATGATCCTTTTAATGTGTTGTTGGATTCTGTTTGCTAGTATTTTGTTGAGGATTTTTGCATCTATATTCATCAGTGATATTGGTCTGTAATTTTCGTTTTGGAGTATCTTTGTCTGGTTTTGGTATCAGGGTGATGGTGGCCTCATAGAATGAGTTTGGGAGTGTTCCTTCCTCTGCAATTTTTTGGAAGAGTTTGAGAAGGATGGGTGTTAGCTCTTCTCTAAATGTTTGACAGAATTCACCTGTGAATCCATCTGGTCCTGGACTTTTGTTTGTTGGAAGATTTTTAATCACAGTTTCAATTTCATTACTTGTGATTGGTCTGTTCATATTTTCTATTTCTTCCTGGTTCCGTCTTGGAAGGTTATACCTTTCTAAGAATTTGTCCATTTCTTCCAGTTTGTCCATTTTATTGGCATAGAGTTGCTTGTAGTAGTCTCTTAGGATGCTTTGTATTTCTGTGGTATCTGTTGTAACTTCTTCTTTTTCATTTATAATTTTATTGATTTGAGTCCTCTCCCTCTTATTCTTGATGAGTCTGGCTAATGGTTTATCAATTTTGTTTATCTTCTCAAAGAACCAGATTTTACTTTTATTGATCTTTGCTATCATTTTCTTTGTTTCTATTTCATTTATTTCTGCTCTGATCTTTATGATTTCTTTCCTTCTGCTAACTTTGAGTTTTGTTTGTTTTTCTTTCTCTAGTTCCTTTAGGTGTAAGGTTAGATTGTTTATTTGAGATTTTTCTTGTTTCTTGAGGTAGGCTTGTATAGCTATAAACTTACCTCTTAGAACTGCTTTTGCTGCATCCCATAGGTTTTTGGATCATTGTGTTTTCATTGTCATTTTTCTCTACGTATTTTTTGATTTCCTCTTTGATTTCTTCAGTGATCTCTTGGTTATTTAGTAACGTACTGTTTAGCCTCCATGTGTCTGTGTTTTTTCCTTTGTTTTCCCTGTAATTCATTTCTAATCTCATAGCGTTGTGGTCAGAAAAGATGCTTGATATGATTTCAGTTTTCTTAAATTTACTGAGGCTTGATTTGTGACCCAAGATGTGATCTATCCTGAAGAATGTTCCGTGCGCACTTGAGAAGAAAGTGTAATCTGCTCTTTTTGGATGGAATGTCCTATAAATATCAATTAAGTCTTTCTGGTCTATTGTGTCATTTAAAGCTTCTGTTTCCTTATTTATTTTCATTTTGGATGATCTGTCCATTGGGGTAAGTGAGATGTTAAAGTCCCCCACTATTATTGTGTTACTGTCGATTTCCTCTTTTATAGCTGTTAGCAGTTGCCTTATGTATTGAGGTGCTCCTATGTTGGGTGCATATATATTTTTAATTGTTATATCTTCTTCTTAGATTGATCCCATGATCATTATGTAGTGTCCTTCCTTGTCTCTTGTAACATTCTTTATTTTAAAGTCTATTTTATTTGATATGAGTATTACTACTCCAGCTTTCTTTTGATTTCCATTTGCATGGAATATCATTTTCCATCCCCTCACTTTCAGTGTGTATGTGTCCCTAGGTCTGAAGTGGGTCTCTTGTAGACAGCATATATATGGGTCTTGTTTTTGTATCCATTCAGCGAGCCTGTGTCTTTTGGTTGGAAAATTTAATCCATTCACATTTAAGGTAATTATTGATACGATGTTCCTATGACCATTTTCTTAATTGTTTTCGGTTTGTTTTTGTAGGTCCTTTTCTTCTCTTGGAGAACTTAGAGAAGTTCCTTTAGCATTTGTTATAGAGCTGGTTTGGTGGTGCTGAATTCTCTTAGCTTTTGCTTGTCTGTAAAGCTTTCGATTTCTCCATCAAGTCTGAAGGAGATCCTTGCTTGGTAGAGTAATCTTGGTTGTAGGTTCTTCCCTTTCATCACTTTAAGTATATCATGTGACTCCCTTCTGCCTTGTAGAGTTCCTGCTGAGAAACGAGCTGTTAACCTTATGGGAGTTCCCTTGTATGTTATTTGTCATTTTTCCCTTGCTGCTTTCAATAATTTTTATTTGTCTTTAATTTTTGCCAATTTGATTACTATGTGTCTCAGAGTGTTTCTCCTTGGGTTTATCCTGTATGGGACTCTCTGCACTTCCTGGACTTGGGTGGCTATTTCATTTCCCATGTTAGGGAAGTTTTTGACTATAATCTCTTCAAATATTTTCTCTGATCCTTTCTCTCTCTCTTCTCCTTCTGGGACCGCTATAATGCGAATGTTGTTGCGTTTAATGTTGTCCCCGAGGTCTCTTAGGCTGTCTTCATTTCTTTTCATTCTTTTTTCTTTATTCTGTTCCACAGCTGTGAATTCCACCATTCTGTCTTCCAGGTCACTTATCCGTTCTTCTGCCTCAGTTATTCTACTATTGATTCCTTCTAGTGTAGTTTTCATTTCAGTTATTGTATTGTTCATCTCTGTTTGTTTGTTCTTTAATTCTTCTAGGTCTTTTTTAAACATTTCTTGCATCTTTTCAATCTTTGCCTCCATTGTTTTTCCGAGGTCCTGGATCATCTTCACTGTCATTATTCTGAATTCTTTTTCTGGAAGGTTGCCTATCTCCACTTCATTTAGTTGTTTTTCTGGGGTTTTATCTTGTTCCTTCATCTGGTACATAGCCCTCTGCCTTTTCATCTTGTCTATCTTTCTGTGAATGTGGTTTTTGTTCCACAGCTGCAGGACTGTAGTTCTTCCTGCTTCTGCTGTCTGCCCTCTGTTGTATAAGGCTATCTAAGAGGCTTGTGCAAGTTTTCTGATGGGAGGGACTGGTGGTGGGTAGAGCTGACTGTTGCTCTGGTGGGCAGAGCTCAGTAAAACTTTAATCCACTTGACTGCTGATGGGTGGGGCTGGGTTCCCTCCCTGTTGGTTGTTTAGGCCAAGGCAACCCAACACTGGAGCCTACCTGTACTCTTTGGTGAGGCTAATGGCAGACTCTGGGAGGGCTCACGCCAAGAAGTACTTTCCAGAACTTCTGCTGCCAGTGTCCTTGTCCCCATGGTGAGCCACAGCCACCCCCCCACCTCTGTAGGAGACACTCCAACACTAGCAAGTAGGTCTGGTTCAGTCTCCCCTGGGGTTACTGCTCCTTCCCCTGGGTCCCGATGCACACACTACTTGTGTGTGCCCTCCATGAGTGGAGTCTCTGTTTCCCCCAGTCCTGTCAAAGTTCTGCAATCAAATCCCACTATCCTTCAAAGTCTGATTCTTTAGGAATTCCTCCTCCTGTTGCCAGACCCCCAGGTTGGGAAGCCTGATGTGGGGCTCAGAACCATCACTCCAGTGGGTGGAATTCTGTGGTATAAGTGTTCTCCAGTCTGTGGGTCACCCACCCAGCAGTTATGGGATTTGATTTTACTGTGATTGCGCCCCTCCTACCATCTCATTGGGGCTTCTCCTTTGTCTTTGGATGTGGGGTATATTTTTTGGTGAGTTCCAGTGTCTTCCTGTCAATGATTGTCCAGCAGCTAGTTGTGATTCTGGTGTTCTCACAAGAGGGAGTGAGAGCACATCCTTCTATTCCACAATCTTGGTTCAGGGTCCCTGATTCACTTTGTTATAAAGCAGAAACTAACACACGATTGTAAAGCAATTATACTCCAATAAAGATATTAAAAAAATATAAAACGGGAGCTTGGGAGAAAGGTAGGGAGAGAAGCTAAAAAGAAGAGGGTCCTCCATAAACAAATGAAAATTTGGGGTCCCTTGTACCCTGTGCTGTCTCTTTACTTTCTCCTTTCTGGAATGTGTCACTGCCTCTCATCAAAGAGCAAGCTTGTGCCTGGGTCTCCTCACCCCCAGGAGTAGTAGGCTGCCTTAATTGAGCTGAAATGTATAATGTCACAGGCATTGGCAATAATTAAAGGATAAAGCAGACATCTGTGTCTTCAGAAAATAATACATATGCATACTGCTCTTAATTTCAAACTAATAACAACGTCATGCTGATATGATTAATGCCTCATTTATTAGGTCCAGTGGGAAATGAACTGTTCTACATAATGGATTCTCCCAGATTCCTGGAACCTAAAATTTGGGGAATCAAATCATTTAAACATTTTTCATTGGTATGGAACTCTTTCTAAATATATGGTAGCATTCTCTATTTTTCTAAACAGAACTGACCCAACATAATTTATTTACCCTCCGTAAAGACAGAACCATTTCTGTCATTACATACCCAGTACCTGGTGGTGTACTCAGGGTCCCAATATACATTTGTAGAACAAATAAACAATTAAAACCTCCAATACTGAACTTTGATGTCGAAAAGTAATGAACTCTTATGCCTTGGAATTATAGAGATCTATTCGCCCTTACCTCAGACTATGTTTCTTGCATTTTTATTTGTGCTTTTGTAATTCTTCTTTCTGCTCCTTCATCATAACGCTGCCAGCTTCTTGCTTCTGTTTCCAAAAGTTCCTCCCTCCCCCATTAATGCACTGATTCTAATCTGCTGTAGAGTAGAATTAAACTTATTATGTTATGCCGGAAATAAAAGGAAATAGTCTCTAAGAGAGTGGATTTTTGATGCCCATGTTGGTCACCCAAAGGCCTTTTTTGCTCCCTTCTGTTTTCTCAGCTGTGTTTCAGAAGGCTGTATCTGCTGGATGAGTGACTCCCAGGTAAGTCAAGCATTACCAGAAGAGCTATGATAGAAACTCATGGTAAATGAGTCTTACATGGGCTAGAACCTCAAAGCTTGTCATCCAGGAAAAGAATGCTTCTGATCATAGGATCTGACATCTAAATTAACTGGTTCCTCCACCTTTGTGAATCAAAACCAACAGAAGTCACACCCCAGACAACAAGGGGGGCCCTGATACACTACATAATTCCTCAAAATTCAGAAGTAAACCAAATCTTCCATTTGCTGGTGCTTTTAGTCTACTAGGCTTTCCCTCCCTGGGTCCTGGAGGTTCCAAATTTATTGTGTCATCAGTCCAGCAGGATTGAGCATTTCCCAGAGTTTCCACAGAATTGAGAGAATCTCTACTTTGTGTGAAAACACAAAACGGATGAAAAGCAAATGGGTGAAAATCCTGATTTTGAGTTTACCAAGAAATCATTTAGCTTTCAATAACACATTCTTTCACTCACAAAGAGTTCAATGAAGACAGAAGAGAACTGGTCCAAAATAGTGAGGGAGGAAGTGAGATTAGCATCACACTTGTTGTAGATCACAGCCTTGTTGTGCCTCAAATACCATCTTGGTTCCAAAGCAAACTGGTCAAGGCATGAGTTTTCTTCCCCCTCCATGGTCTGGTTTAGGGCCAGAGAATTTCTTGTTATTTGGAGAATGTAAGGGAAGGGCCAGGATGCAGAACTCAAGCTTCTGCCCTGTGTCAGCAGCTGCCCCACCAGGGGACCCTGGGCTGGCTGTCTTAGCACTTTTGGAGTCCAATTCTCAGTCTATAAAGGGAGTGACGATTGTACCACTCTGCTCCCAGGATGGTGTGAGACTTTGTTAATTGGTGTTTGGAAAAGCTTATATCGTTGGATGAAAGCATTTACAAGTTTTGAGCTCTGTTCTTAGCTGAGTCTCTGTACAGTTGGATTTTCTCGACTATGGTAAATGGGACTTCTATAATTTCCCTCTGGAGAACTAATTCTATAACCCTAAGAGTGTCATGGTGAACAGATACATTTACAAACCTCTTATGTTTCCCTCGGACTCATTTTTCATCTCATAGATGATCAACACAAACTCCTTAAACTCTAAGAAAAATTCTTTAAAAGATTTTAATTCTAAAAATATGTGGTATAAACTGGATTTTTCTAAATCAAATCATGGATTGAATGCGGGAGTAAAATTTTGCTTGCTAAAAATTTTTAATTTTGACTCTTTTAGAAATGATTATGTTTTTCAAAGTGAATAGCTACCTTCTGATATTATCTTTTATTAACAGCTTTATTAAGGTATAAATGACGTGCAAGAAAGTACACTGTTTAAACTGTACAATTTGAAAAGTTTTAACAAGGATATATGCCCATGAAACCATCACCCCAATCAAGATAATGAACATACCCATCAACCCCCAAACTTTCCTTGTGCCCTTTTGTAATCCCTCACTGTTTCCCCTTCCCCCATAGTTTGCATTTTCTAGAATTTTATATTAATAGAATCAAAAATCGTGTGCTCTCTTTTGCCTGGATTCTTTCATTCAGTGTAACTATTTTGAAATTTATTCCATGTTGTTGGGTCTACCATAGTTCATTCCTTTTATTGCTGAATAGTATTCCATTGTATGCATATAACACATTTGCTTATCTCTTCACATATTGATGGACGTTTAGGTTGTTTCCACTTTGGGGCTATTGTGAATAAAGCTGTTATGGACATTCATGTACAAGTTGTTGTCTGGATATATCCTTTCACTTCTCTTGGCCAAATACCAAGGTGGAGAATGGCTAGGTTATATGATACAATATTATCTTCTGAGTAGATCCTAAATAAATAGAGATTGTGTTTGGAGAAAAGCAGGATATATGTGAACTCCTACATATAGTTCTCTTGATGCCTGTAAGTGTTTACCATGGAACCAAAAACAAAAAAATCATACCTTCTTTTTCTTTCCTTGTATTATGATAATGATAGAAAGCATTTGCTTTTGTGTTACACAAGGGGATTTACAAAATGCCTTTGCATATATTATCTTAACATATCCTATTAACAAATAATTTCTTCTTCTGTTTCTCCAATTCACTCCAATTGATTACTCTCCCTACGCAACAGTAACATCTCCAAGACTGAATAAAATATTCTAGATGTGTTCTCAAAAGAACTACATGTTCCTATGACTAAGTCGCTTTGCTGTGCACCTGAAACTATCACAACATTTGCTATATTGACATTGATAATCAGCTATACACCAATACATAATAAAAAGTTTTTTTTAAAAAAAGAGCTACATGTTCAAATTGCTTTTGCTCCCTTGTTTCTCAAACTCTAGGTCATGCCCCCTTACCAAAGGCTACATTGTCCCAACCTCAAAAGTGAATCAGCAAGATGTAGACCAGATCCCCCATATGCCTGCTCTTGGCTGCTATCTTCTTTCTCTCTCTCATTTCCATGTCTGTAGAGACTCATCAATCCCTAACACTGCAGTTTTTATCTTACAAACTTCATATCTGGACTCTAACTCATTCACAGATATCTCCACTAAGAAGATACAGAAACTGCAATTCCCAAACCCTGGATCATCTTACCATGTTGTTTAAGTTAGAAAATAGTATTATTTGGGAGATGCTGTCAAAAACTAGCCTTGCATGTTCACTCTTTTATGCCAGAAATCATTCTACTCAATGGTTGTAGAAAATTTTAGTGACAACTTTAGAATCATCACTCCAACAATCTCATCCACTCTCTCTCCATCCCCTTCTGCCCTACCTTCTGCTTTTTTGCTGCCGTTTCTCTCTTCACTCTTCCAATTTCTTCTAAGGTTTGGAGAAAACTCAAAGACTATAGGAGAGAATTCTAAAAAGAGTGTTTGGCTTTGGGACAATTGGTTTCCCCACTGCAAAAGCTATATTATATTCCTCCCTACACAAAAATATAATTTAATGTCGATTTTAAACTTTTTAAATAGAACTACCAAAGCACTGAAAATATGGAATTCAAAAAGTAATATTAGGGGACTTCCCCGGTAGTGCAGTGGTTAAGAATCTGCCTGCCAATGCAGGGGACATGGGTTCGAGCCCTGCTCAGGGCAGATCCCACGTGCTGCAGAGCAGCTGAACCCGTGGACCAAAACTACTGAACGTGCGCTCTAGAGCCTACAAGCCACAACTACTGAGCCCACGTGCCACAACTACTGAAGCCTGCGCACCGAGAGCCCGTGCTCCGCAACAAAAGAAGTCACCCCAATGAGAAGCCTATGCACTGCAATGAAGAGTAGCCCTCGCTCACCGCAACTAGAGAAAGCTATGCACAGCCACAAAGACCCAACGCAGCCAAATAAATAAATAATTTTTTTTAAGTGAAAATATTTCTGCTTAAAAAAAATGGTAGGTCTTCCCTGGTGGCGCAGTATTTGAGAGTCCACCTGTTGATGCAGGGGACACGGGTTCGTGTCCTGGTCCGGGAAGATCCCACATGCCGAGGAGCGGCTGGGCCCATGAGCCATGGCCGCTGAGCCTGCGCATCCGGAGCCTGTGCTCCACAGCGGGAGAGGCCACAGCAGTAAGAGGCCCGCGTACCACAAAAAAAAAAAAAAAAAAAAGGTAATATTAGATTGGGAGATGTCTTCCTAAGCAAACATAACGCTTAGAATGAAAAAAGAAAATTATTGATAGATTGACTATGTAAATTTTCCATTTCTGTATGTGAAAGATATCATAACAAAGTTAAAAATTAAGAGGCAGCTTGGGAGAGAATACTTGCAATATATATATAAGGGGAAAGATTGTTACTCTTTTTTTTTTTAAACAATGAAACATGCAACACCTTTAATTTACTTTATTTTTGGCTGCGTTGGGTCTTTGTTGCTGCACGTGAGCTTTCTCTAGTTGCAGCGAGCAGGGGCTATGTTTTGTTGCGGTGCATGGGCTTCTCATTGCGGTGGCTTGTCTTGTTGCAGAGCATGGGCTCTAGGCGCTCAGGCTTCGGTAGTTGTGGCACGTGAGCTCAGTAGTTGTGGCCCGTGGGCTCTAAGGCACGTGGGTTTCAGTACCTGTGGTTCATGGGCTTAGTTGCTCTGCGGCGTATGGGATCTTCCCAGACCAGGTATCGAACCCGTGTCCCCTGCATTGGCAGGCGGATTCTTAACCACTACACCACCAGGGAAGTCCCAGATTGCTACTCTTAATATATAAAAAGCTCCCTACATTGTATTGTACCCTTAAGATTTGTGCATTTTACTGAATGTAAATTTTACTTCAAAAAATAGAAAGGACTGTAAATGAATATCAAAGTCTGTTATTGATAAAACTCTGGAGTATTTAGTGTATGGATATCAACAACTTAATTTTGAAATGCACAGAAATAAGGTGGCTTGATAAATGAATAAAGGGATGGATAGATGGAAAGATAAGTGATAAAGTAAGTATAGCAAAATGTTAAGTATCAAGTCTAGATGGTGGGTGTGTGGATGTCTACTACACAATTCTTTCAACATGTCTGTATGCTTAAAATTTTTCATAATAAAATGTTGGGGGAAAGTCCTTAAAAAGGAATAAGAAAATACATGTAACTCCTAAGAAGAATAAACAAGGAAATTTACAGAAATAATTTCTTTGAAATAAAGAAAGACAAATGGACAAATAAAACAGGATGTTCAATCTCACTTGGAATCAGCAACAACTTATAAAGCTTGATAACATGCAACAGAAATATATACACATGGGAAAAAATATATGTGTAAGGACATTTATTGATTTTTTTGTTTAATATAGAAAAATTTTTTAAAAGAAAAGAAAGGGAAAAAAAGAAAAGAAACAAGCTGAACACCCCTCCCTGGGGAAATGTTTAAATTAATGACAATGTGTCCATGGTACAGAACCTTAGGCAGCAGCACAGAAGAGTGAGGTAGCTTAGGGTGTACTGACATGAGATCTCCAAGGTCTATTGTTCATCGGAAAAATGAACATCACAGAGAGAATTGTATAAAATGACCATTTACATTAAAAAAAAACAATAGAACTATGAACGTATGAAGATGCACAGAAAAAAAAATGTCCCAAAAGATGGTCAATCTCTGATTCATCTTAGGAAACAGTGAAATTGGAGGGAGGGGAAAAGACATTAGAAGGACATTTAAGCTTCTACCCTGTAGACTCCCATCTTACCTGGACTTTTTACAACAAGTAATCAATACTTTGGTAACTTTTTAAATTACCTAAATTGATCCAAGATGCTAGTAATGACTCTTATCTAAATATTCCTAAAACACCCTGTGGAAGTTGCAAAATTCGGACAAGAATCCACATATTTTTCCTGCCTAACATCAAAAGCCTGAAGTCTTGCAGACAAAACATCTGGTGATCTTTTAAGGGATTTTTCTTTTCTTTTCCTCTGAATGTCTTAGCATTCACGTCTATTAAGCCAAATGGTCACAAGCCTATAAACCATGTGAAAGTTCTTTCTTCTCCCAATTACTTCGCCCGAGGGTTTAACCCAACCCTGGACACAGAGCCTGATCCCAATTGAAGCTCCGTTGAGAGAAAAGGGTTCTTAAATATAATGGAACGTATTCTGAGCTAAATGCCAAAGAGTAGATGGGTCAGGGAGGGGGAATTTTACAAAAACACTGCAAGCCAAAGGAAAGAGAGGCAAAGATGATATGTGAGAAGAAACAGAAAGAAGATGGAAGTAGAGAGAGCAGAGAGTGAGGAAAGGGTTTTGATTTTAAAGGTTGAAACATTCTGATCCGTGAAGGAATTCAAGAGGAATTTCACCACCTAGGCTCACATGTGTATTTGCACATATGGTTCCATTCAGGAAACCAGAAGAGACTTTCTGGAGGCAGACAGAATGGTAAATCATTTAAGTGAAGTTTCTAGCTATGCAGATATGCAGACATGAGCAGAAGAGCTGAGTTGGGATACACTCTCTGAAAGATTATATGCCCATGACGAACAGGCTCCCTGCCCACGAAGACCCTCAGAGCTTTCCACAGATATTTTGTCATGAGTAGGGAGGACACTCAGCTTCTTGCCCCTCTGTGACTTCTCTGGTGCAGACTAGATGACTTGCATCTGGAATCCAGCAAAAATACCCGTGTCCAGGTGAAGAGGTAATGTAACCGGTACCAGAATGCCATTCCCAGAGCATGTGTCTCATTACCTCTGCTGTAGGAAAAACTCCCCCTGTATTTTTGAGGGAGGCAGGGGTGCCCTGGTCAGTATGTCCTCATGTTAAACCTCAGTTCACTCAACACACATGTACTGGGGACTTAATTAATGCCAGACACTGCTCTTTGCTGTGGAAACGCAGAAATGAGTGGCACGACCCTCTCCCCCAAAATCTCACAGTCTGCTGGGTAAATATTTACAATACAATGGATGTTTGTAAAAGGCACAGTGCCGGTACAAAGTCAACAGAGATCAACTGCTGGGGAAGGGAAGAGACAAGCCCAGTGTCACAGAAAGTGAGCACTGAGCTGCACTTTTAAAATGAGTAGAAGCTCAAGAGAATGAGAAGATAAGCCAAAGACTGGGAGAAAATATTTGCAGAAGACATATCTGATGAAGGACTGTTATCCAAAATACACAAAGAACTCATAAAACTCAAGAATAAGAAAAGAACAACCTGATCAAAAAATGGACAAAAAAATCTTCTCTGACACCTCCCCAAAGAAATACAGATGGCAAATAAGCACGTGAAAAGACGCCCCACATCATATGTCGTCAGGGAAATGCAAGTTAAAACAACAATGAGGTACCACTACACACCTATTAGAATGGCTCAAATCAAAAACTGACAACACCAAATGCTTGCAAAGATATGGAGCTAAAAGAACCCTCATTCATTGCTGGTGGGAATTCAAAATGGTACAGCCACCTTGTTTTTTTGTTGTTTTGTTTTGTTACTTGTACTTTTCTTCATTTATTGAGGTTTTTAGCTGTGTTCATGAAAGCCTCTGTGACACTTGGTGCAAGTATAGCAGAACTGAGGAGAGGGCCATTCTCCTAGCCTGTCACCACTACACCACAGCCCACAGGTAGAGCCAGTTTGGATGACCGTTAGGCAGATCCTTATAAAACTAAACATACTTTTACCAAATAATCCAGCAATCACAGTCCTTGGTGTTTACCCAAAGGAAGTGAAAATACATGTCCACCCAGGAACCTGCACACAGATGTTTACAGCAGCTTTATTCATAATTGCCCAAACCAGGAAACCACCAAGATGTCCTTCAGTAGGTGAATGGAGAAACAAAGTGTGGTACATCCAGAAAATGGAATATTATTCAGCACTAAAAAGAAATGAGCCATCAAGCCATGAAAAGACATTGAGGGACTTTTAAATGCATATTAGTAAATGAAAGAAGCCCATCTGAAAAGCCTACATACTGTGTGATTCCAACAATATGATATACTGGAAACGGTAAAACTAGAGACAGTAAAAAGATCAGTGGTTGCCTGGGTTTGGTGGAAGAGAAGGATGAATAGGCAAAGCACAGAGGATGTTTTAGGGCTGTGAAACTACACTGTATGATTCTACAGTGGTGGATACATGTCATTAGACATTTGCCAAAGCTCATAGATTGTACAACACCAAGAATGAACCCTAATGTACACTATGGACCTTGGGTGATAATGATATATCAATGTTGGTTCATCAGTTATAATAAATGTACCATTCTGGTGTGGGGCATTGATACTGGAGGAGGCTAGGAAGGGAAAGCATGGAGTATATGGGAACTCTCTATAACTTCCACTCAATTTTGCTGTAAATCTAAAACTGCTCTAAAAAATAAAGTCTATTTAAAAGGAAAAAAATGGGACTTCCTGGTGGTCCAGTGGATAAGCCTCCACCCTCCCAATGCAGGGGGCCCAAGTTTGATCCCTGGTCGGGGAACTAGATCCCACATGCCTACCTCAACTAAGAGTTCGCATGCCTCAACTAAAGATCCCGCACGCTGCAACAAACACCTGGCTCAGTCTAAATGAATAAATAGTTTAAAAATAAATAATAAAAGGGGGCTTCCCTGGTGGTGCAGTGGTTGGGAGTCCGCCTGCCGATGCGGGGGACGCGGGTTCGTGCCCCGGTCCGGGAAGATCCCACGTGCCGCGGAGCGGCTGGGCCCGCGAGCCGTGGCCGCTGAGCCTGCGCGTCCGGAGCCTGTGCTCCGCAATGGGAGAGGCCGCAACAGTGAGACGCCCGCGTACCGAAAAAAACCAAGAAGAATAAATAGATAAATGTCCTGAGATTTCAACAACAACAAAAATGATAATTATATTTGATGAGTTGGGGAAAGGCAGATTATGAATGTAAAGCACTGAGCCCTGAGAAGAGTACATTGTAAATTCCCAGTACACGTTGGCTGTTATTACCATCCTCCTCTGCTTCGCCGTCCCCCTCATCATTAACAGCATTCCAGAAAGGGGGAATGTGTTTAAGGCACAGAGACAGAAAACCACACAAAGCTGTTGGGAGTTCGCAAACAGTGTCACGTCTCTGGTACACCTGAATGGGGGCAAGAGGAGGAGACCACCCAGGTCTTGCCGAGCCATGATTACCCCCAAAGAACTTGGGGCTTCATCCCGAACCTAAACAGGGATAGCCTTCAGCAAGAGAGTCCATGAGATCAGATCTGCATTTCTGGAAGATTGGCGAGGGGAGCCAGCCCTGGGGCTGCTGCCATGGTCTAAGAGAGGAATTATGCTCTTCTGGGTCAAGTAGCAGGGGTGAGAGCAGTGGGAATGGAGGCTGAAGTGGTAGCACTGATAGACTTTTGAGACCGCTTAGATGTTAGAGGTGAGGGAGAAGAAGAGAGAGGCAGCTAGGATGGTCTTGGGTTTCTGGTTTTAGTGAACAAGAATGATGGGGTCAGTAAGGGGACGCACGGGTTGGGACAGGGCAGTGAGATGGGGGGAAGTGAGCAAAGGGCATAAGAGTTCTCTGCTCCTGAGCTCTTCCTGGATGGCCGTGGCCATCATGGTACCACCGATGATGGAGAGAGGCAGAATTTAGGAAGCACTGAACATGGTCCTGCCACTCTGCGAGGCTTCTGCCTGCATCATCTCATTTAATCCTTCCACCAACTTTATGAAAGAGATATCGTCATTATCCATTTTTTTTTTTTACAGAGGAGGAAACTGAGGCTTCCAAACTCGCCTACAGTCACACAGTAAGTGGTGGAGCAGAGATCTACACACCTGTCTCCTTGGCTGCAAAACCCACATCTCCTAAACCAAAACACTCCACAGACGCGGTGAATCAAAATCACCTCTGGCCCTTTCTCCTCCGTGTGACCTAGAGACACGTGGCCTTGTCTTCCTAGCAGAGCCAGTTCCCATCTGGATGCATAGCTAGGAGAGAGAGCTCCCTCCCCTTAGGTGGGGACCCCTGGGCATGGTGCAGCCTGCACAGCTGAACATGGGGTCCCTGTGCCCCATTTCCTCAGCACGGTTCCCTTGCTGTCCCCCTGGGGCAGGATAGGGCCCATCTGAGGACACCATAAATCCATGAAGACATTTCAGCAGCTCTAAGGGTCACGTTTCACTCTGGTTAAATGACACTTCCCAGAGGAGTGCTGCTTTTCTACACATACTGCTACTTCCCTTGCCTGGATGGGATGCACTGTCCTGCGAACTACATAAGCCCTGGCGACAAAGTGGGGTTTTTATTAAAAAAAAAAAGTAGAACTAGGGGTAAAAATTGGACCAAGAAGAAATAAAAGATGGATGTATATTTGGCATCATTGTAATGAAAACCTTTGGGACTGTGAAATTTGCTTTCCTCAGCAATGTGGAGCAATGAAAATTGCTGCAGTTAATTAATGGCTGTGACTTTTAGCATAGCAGTTTCCAAATGCCAGTCCTTGGGCCAAGTAAGTCCACGATGAAGTGTCACGGCAAGATGAAATGGGAAAAATAAGGGCAATGCAATATGCTTGTGTAGGTGGAGACGTATACTGTGTAGATTACATAAATTTATCCATGTCTGCATAACTTTTCCAATTGCCTTTCTTGGGAAAAACTCTCCTTTCTTCTGAGACTATTACCTTCCAATTTTGAGAGTACTTTTTACACTACAAGCAGCAACGCCAAGATTCTGGAACAACTATTGCAGTTAGCAAACCTAGTTTAATGATTTAACCAACATTCATTAAACATCTACTGTCTGCCGAGCTCTGGGGATGTCCCGGAAAACAAGCTCTCACAGAGCTCACCCAGCGGAAAAGGAGGGTGCTGGTGATGTCATAAGGAGCAGAAGGAATACTGTGAAGGAGAACACAGGGTGTTACAGGAGCACATGCCGGGCAAACTGGCCTCACTGGAGCTCCGGGAAAGCTTCGTTGAGAAAATGGCGTTTAGGCTGAGCCCTGCAGGATGAGTAGGAATTAGCTGGGTGAAGCGACCCTGAGTGGCAGCAAAGGATGAGGTATTTCTGAGGAATGGGGGAAAGTGAGTGAGGCTCACGTGCTAGGTGACTGGCTATGTCGCAGGAGCACTTTACTGGTTTACATGTAGATAGTCTACGGCTAAGAAAGGAAAGTTCCCCTGCACAGGGTAAGCCAGAATCAAACCCATGCACCGTTTCTCCAGAAGATGCTCCCAACTGCTTGCAGCAAAGTCAAGTTATAAATGTGGGACTGCACGCTCGCACGCACTGTTTGATAGGTAAGTGTCCAATGAATAAGATGCTGTAACTAGTTGGCAAGGCTGGGCAATCAGGTCATTCTTCTGACCGCTCTGTGCCTTGCTTTTCCTTGTGTGTAAAATAAGAGGGTTAGACCGTACAAACTACTATATATAAAATAGATAAGCAACAAGGACATACTGTTGAGCACAGGGAATTATACCCATTATCTTGTAATAACCTGAAATGGAGTATAATCTGCAAAAATACTGAATCACTATGCTGTACAGCTGAAACTAACACAATATTGTAAATCAACTATACTTCAATAAATAAAGTAATTAATTGAATTAAATAAGAGGGTTGGATTAAATAAGCTCTAAGGTCTGCCCTGGGCAAACATTCCATAATGAGAAATGCAGAATAGCATTTGAAAATTGAGGTCAGGGTGGTAGGTGTTGCATGTGTGTTAGCAACAATCCTCATCGCAGCCCCATGAAATAGGTGTTGTTACTACCATTCTACAGATGAGAAACTGTGAGACAGAGAGCAAAAGTTCCAAGGTCATGCTCGAGTACACAGCAGATCCAGGATTCAAACCCAGTTCTGTTTGATTCCCAAATCCATGCTCTCTCCATCAAACCGAGCACACTACCATCAAGTTTTACGATGCTCTATGATTTAGCGGTTGCTGCATCAGTATTCTTCAGCCTGGCATTCGGAGTCTCTTCTGTGCCACTCTTCCCCTTGGCTCTAATCAGACTGGCCTCCGGGCTGGCCCAGTATCGCCATCACCCGGCAGCACCCTGCTCATGCTGTCCATCTTCGAGCTCCCCGTCACCTTCTCCCTCTCCCACTGGAATGAAATCAAGTGAGCAACTGGACGATGACCCAGAAACAGAACACACTGGACATGGTCGTACAAGCACCTGGGAGGAGATGTTACAGGAGAGGACATCTGAAGCCCAACTAGGCCTTCAGAGTAGCCTTAGTAGAAGGAATGACACACTAAAGCTCTTGGTAGGCAGGTCACTGTCGGGAGTTCCTGCAGCTGTGACAGCTACACCAAGTACAGTGGGGTAGAAGACACGCAGATCCAGGCATGACGCTGACCCGGAGTGGCCCGGAAAATGGCAGGGGAATCCAAGACAGGCACTTCAGCCATGAGAAAAACAAGGCAAGAAACACCGCGAGAATGGAGCCCAAGGTTGGGACTTGGCTCCAGAGGGCATAAAAGGAGCCCAATCATTGACGAGTGATGCCTCGTATGAGCCAGACCAGCAACAAAACTTCCCAAATTGGATGAGGGCTGGTCCCAGGTGTTGGAGCAAATCTGAGTCTGATATCTTGGACAGGGAACCAGTGAGACCATTTCAAGGATCTTGGCTGCCTTGGTTCTAATCCTATCCCTGAAGCTGACAAGCTGGGTAATCTTGAGACAGTAATGAGAGACAGTTCTCCTTGGGTCTCTCATAAGTTTGCATGTCTTATGAGAGAGGCACTGACTACTCTTTGTTCCAGATTTATTGTTTCAAAGGCACTGGTATAATAAACAGCCTTGGAAGACAGAGTCTCCCTTCGGAACAAAAATCAAGGCTTTTACCCCCCATTATAAAAGATTTGGGTTCCCTAAGCTCAAGATTCCTCTTCTGTGATGAAACCCACTTCGTGTGCAGGTGTCATCTGGTCCACTTAGCATATTTTTCAACAAATTCTATTCCTTCCTTCCACCACCCATCTCAGAGAGGTGGTATAGGGATCATAAAAAGAACTCACTGTAAATGGTAATGTGCTCCATTATTATAATTATTATTAATAATACAAATGCTACAATTTTTTCAAGTCCCAGCTCATGTCTGGATCTCCATGATGACCTTCCCCAGCACTCCGGGACAGAGGCTAGTCACACAATCTGTACATATTGTCAAACATTTTTATGCTTACTTCTTGAGTGTTATTTTTAACTCCTGGACTTTCCTATTAGTGTTTGAGGGCAGGGACAACATCTCCCACCTCTTTTAGATCAGGCATCTACACTTAGCTTTATGGTAAAGGTGCCCAGTAAACACATAAATTGATAAGTCACATATGTCACCATTCTACATACCTATTACCAGAAGAAGCATAAGAAAAGTCAATAGGAAGGAACGTTAATTTGTTTTTAATTAGTTTTACTGTCTCTGTGATACAAGTTTTGTAGCCTGGAGAGAGGGCAGGCTGTTCAAAACTGTCTGTGGGATGACAAGCCCATTGAACTTATCTGAAAGGCTGATTTAGCAGTTCATGTGTTCATAAGACATTTACATCAAGGATATTATTAAGCACAGACTTAAGTATTTATATATGCAACGCAGAATACAATAATTCATATAAGTTCTTTCCAACAACTCATCATGTGGAACAGACCACCTGCCCACCCACAGGAAACCGTCAGGGTCAAACTTCAGAAGCCACATCTTCACACTGTTCCTGGGATCTCTGAGCCACAGGGTGTGTCACCTATTCAAAAAAGATGTTAATGGAATTAAGTTCTGAGCTATTATGGTCAGCAAGCAATAACTCCTATGAGCAAAAGCAAAACTAAGGCAATAAGAACCAAAATTAAGCAGATACAACAAATAGTTATCATGCTATTGACATCATTATACATGTTCAGGGTATCCAGTGAGTTTCTTTTCTCCGAGATACTTGTCCTGCAAGATGGGTAGAGGTACCTTGGTCACGGCCTGATCATCTAACAGCCATGCATCTCAGACACATGATTTAAGAAGTGCTGAGAATGTTCTGTCAATGAGTTATGCTAAGATGCTAAATTGTTTCTTCAGGGTCACCAGTACAAATCCAAAATGCTACTGCCATTGGGTATGACAGTCCACAAAGTAATATGAGCCTATCATTTCACAAACCTGCAGAGGAAGATTTGCACTCCCCAAAAGTGCCCAAATGTGGAAGTCTATCAGTGTTAGAATCTGACATCGTGTCAGCATTTTCATCTCCTGTGAGCAGAGAGAACTGAGAAGGTTCTACAAAGAGAATCCTCCTGTCCCCTTATCTCCTGTGTTCTGGTCTGAAGTGTAGACCATCCGCCATGTTCCCTAACATGGATTTTTCAAAAACACCAGGATTCTCAGGGAATGTTACAACCTGTGAAATCATGTATGTAACGCGTCTGATTCATTATAAGGACTCACCGAATGTTAATTCACTGCTCTCTGTCCTTCTCCCTAAAGAAACCAGAAATTAGGAATAAGAATGTGCTACCAAACCCAAGAGAGCAGCGACAGAGACTACAGATCACTTCATCAAACGCTTCCTCCATCCCACCAGCCACGCGTGGGACAGAGGGCAAGAGGAAACCCAGGCACGTCTGTTGCCACTGGAGATGGGAACACACATCTTTGCAAGTCTGTGCTGTGAAGAGATTCTCCCAGATTAATAGATCCTAATCTTCCCAAGAGGTTCAGGTTATCCCTAGGCAGATGACACACCCTATTGAGAGTGTTCACGTGACCATCAGGAAATGGAATTTTAGCATCTCTTTCTTTCACCAGAGCATGAGGGATTTGCAATGTGATTGAATGCAGCCTTTGACCATTCACGGTTGTGCGTGTGACAACCTCTAAATTACCCACTCTGTATGCTGTAGGGAAGCAAAATTTGCCACCCCAAAATATGCCTTTTGGGCCTGAGGACTAATTTAGGCTGATTATTTTTAAGAAACAGAAGACTCAGGAACTCTGACCTTCCCCATAATTTCCTAAAAGAATTTAGATGGAAGGCCTGTTCCTGGAATACAACTGTCACTAGAGGGATCTGCAGAGAGTAGGGCTGAGTGTAGTGGGGAAGCTCAGCAGGGCCTGGGGATCAGAGTCCACTCTGTATCCCACTGTCTCTGGATGGCCCAGCAAACATTCATTTACCAAACATTCGCTTTACTAACTCCGTGTGAATTGCTTTCCTCCCCTTCCAAATCCCAAACCCCTCTCCCCAACATTTTCTTTCGTCTTTAGCTGAAGGTAGTATCGAAGGGGAGGGCTTTGGCCAACATTGTGGTGAGTTACCCCATTTTCCTGGGTCTCTTCCATGTATACTTGTTATTAAACTTTTGTTTGATTTTTCTCCTGCTAATCTGTTCCATGTCAATTTCATTCTTAGACCAGCCAGAAGAGCCTAGAAGGGTGGAGGAAAACTTCCTCCCCAACAATGCAGTCACGCCCATGCAGGCGGCCAGGCCAACCATGCTGCCCAGAGCTGGGACCAGAACAGACCTCCAGCACCTCCTTGATTAAGGAACTTTGCAGAGTTAATTAAAAATCAGAAACAATGGGACTGATTTCACAAACCAATATATCGTTTTTGTTTTTGCTTATGCCTAAGAGGTGAAATTCTAACCATGGGCAAGTCAAAACACTCTCTACCTAAATTAAGTACAATTATGTCTGACTGCAGATACAGAAATATCAAGTATAAATAGCTGTGAGATCTTAAGATGAAAGGTCCGATTCTCTTTGCTGTTTGTGAGTGATTTTGCAGGAATCCCATGTTACTGCCCTTTTCCTCTTTTGGCCTGTACCTTCCTCTTCTCCCATCTGAGGAAATGGAGCTGGAAGGAGTGCTCAGAGCCTTTGTCTCTGGTTTGCCAGAAGGGAAGGGAAAAAAAAGAATGGAAAGGAGACTCTGGGTTGAGCTTTGAAATGTAAAGTTTACTTGGAATAAGCCCTTAAAGCCCAAACTTCAGATAACGAGCAATTACTACAGATAACAGGCTGTATCAGAATGACTTCTTGTACCTGCCATACAAATGTCCAGAGTTTTAATGATTGTTTTGGCTTCATTTACTCAAGGGCCTTGGAATTCTTTAACATGAAAGGCCCCAGGAGACAGAAAGGGATTAATGACAGGCTTTCCATGTTACTATCCTCCCACAGAGACACCTGCAATCTGGAAGGCAAAGGTGAGTCTCCAGCCTGAAGCACTCAGGTGAGTTGTAGTTTTTGCTGCTTCAGAAAAGTTCTCCAGGAGTGACCAACAGCACCAAGAAAAAAGGGCAGCAGAGAGGGTAACAGCACTTATAACACTAATAGCATGGGGGAGACTTACCTGTCACCAGGGGCTCTCCTCAGCACCTTTAATTCCATCCTGACAACAGCAATATGATCTTACATTTTCCAGATGAGGAAACTGAGGCACAGAGATTAAGTAACTTGCTCGAGTTTAGACATCTTATAAGTGGTACAAGACAGGATTTGAATCTAAGTCTGAGTCTGGAAAGTAAGCCTTGACAGAAAGTCAGCCAAAACTATTTAATCCTGTGCATTTCGTAAAAGGCTTGACCAGCTCAGGTGACCTTTGGCCCCTGTTCCTCCTTCTGCACCTGTGGTCTCATCACTGATGCCTGCCCACCCTTGCCCACCATGTCCAAGAAAGTATGTGGAAAGAAGCTCAGGAAAATAAGAGGGTATCTGCTGAGCATCTGTTCCTCGGGTCTGTCTAAGAAGCTGCTGTGTCAGGCCGGGTTGAGAGATCTAATAGCTACAGGCAGAAGGAGAACTGCTTTTGGCTCCGGGCAGACACTTTCAAATACAGACAGAGTGGAACTCTTTCAGAAGAGCAGCCCGGAGGGCAAAAGCCCCAGAGACTACACCAAATAAGGAGTTGCTGAAGGACCCAGAGAGATTTAGCCTGAGGAAGAAAAGACTCAGTAGACGGGAGAACTATCTTCAAACATCAATCTGTTCTTGTGGGAAGAAGGATGAGGTCCTGCCTGATGGCTCAATGGAGAGAATCTACACAAAGGCAAAGAAGCTGATTTCAGCGAATGCTCAGAGCTGTCCAGAGACTACTGCACTGCCGAAACCGAGCAGGACCCTGTGGGGCCCTCCTGGGTACAAAAGACTTTCCATGTCTCAGTTTCTTGTTTGTAGGGGAAAGACCAGCCTCCTACCTTCTCTGCATTCCAAAGGGCAAATTCAAGCAGTTACTAATTATGGAAGTAAGGGAGAATGGAAACAAAGTCAAGAAACAATAGTGCAACGATGGGGCAGGATCCAGGCCCTCCTCAAGGGATAGACATAAAAATATCTTTGAGTCCTTCTGCAGGAACTAAGGATCCCGCCCAGGAGGAGGATAGTAACTTCGGGCTGAGCACAAGTGCAAG
The DNA here is from genome assembly GCF_949774975.1 of Lagenorhynchus albirostris. Lineage (NCBI taxonomy): Eukaryota > Metazoa > Chordata > Mammalia > Artiodactyla > Delphinidae > Lagenorhynchus > Lagenorhynchus albirostris. The sequence continues at coordinate 94,271,859 of NC_083105.1, forward strand.
ATCCCTAGAGTACCACCCTGTTACCTCACCACCAACCAATCAGAAGAAAGTCACACACCCTGCAGCCCTCACTCCAAATGTTGCCTATAAAAACTCTGCTCCAAAAACCATTGCAGAGTTCAGGTGTTTTTGAGCACCAGCTGCCCATTCTCCTTGCTTGGCCCTGCAATAAAACGTTCTCTGCTCCAAACTCTGACATTTTGGTTTGCTTGGCCTCACCACGCGTCAACACACAAACTTGCATTCAACAACACTGCCTAGTCTTAGTAAAGGTACTTAAGTACAAACTAGAAGACCACTGGCATCCTCGTTAGTAATGCATCCTTTCACTCTCAAATGAGTCCTGGTTTGGGTCTAATTGTTAATAGAAGGGGGATCCCTTCCAGGGCCCAAGAGTGGGGTCTTGTCTAACACTCAGAAGTGAATTATCTGAGGAGACACGTGTACTGACAAAGCAAAAGACTTTATTGGGAAGGGGCGCCCAGGCAGAGAGCAGTGGGGTAAGAGAACCCAGGAGAACTGCTCTGCCACGTGGCTCACAGTCTCAGGTTTTATGGTAATGCGGTTAGTCTTCCTGGTGGTCTCTGGCCAATCATCTTGCCCATGCCCATATTTGGTCCAATTCAAGACCCTTCCTGGTGGTGCACACATCTCTCAGTCAAGATGGTTTCCAGCGCAAGGGTTTCTGGAAGTTTGGCAGGACATATTATGGGCTGGCGTCTCCTCCCTCCTTTTGGCCCCTCCCGAATTCTCCTGGCTAGTTTCCCAGCAGCAGCATCATGTTCCTTATCAGGACCTCCTGTTGTGAGACAGCTCACACAAGCAGTTATTATCGTGCCTGGCCAAGGCAGGCAGTTTCAGTCAATGGTTCCCTAACAAAATTACTGGTCACCAGAAGAAGGGAACAGAGCCCTTTGGCTCCCAGATAACTTGGGCAGGTTCCAAAACATTTCCAAGCTGTAATTTTAAAATTTGCATATACAAAATTTTTTGAGATAATAATCCTATGAGTGATTTGTAACTACAGGGATTATACTTCGTACCTACTTTTCCAACATTTCCATTGTGGAAATTGAGCCTATTCCTTCACAGGCTTGCTCCACTTTCCTCTTTTTGTGAGTCCGCTGCCAGCAGAGAAAACAGTCCTGGAATGTTGTGCTGAATGGAAACGGCAGGAAAGCACTGTTTGACTTGGAATTCCGTAACGTGTGGCAGACAGGGTAGAGGACAGACTGGGCTCTCTGAACAGGGTGTTCTTTGGGGTCTAGGGAACTTGGTGAAAGAATCTGAGTTCAAAACAAATGGGAGGGAAGAGCAGAAGGGATGAGCAGGGGCCAGCCTGGTGTCCCGATGTGCCTGGCGGAAAGCAACGTTTGGGATACAGTTGCCTTTGCCACACGGCAGCCCTGCTTTGTTTTCCTGTGTGCCTTTTTTTTCCTTAAGAAAATACATCACAAGCCTAGGGACTAAAATAGTAATATTTAATTATAGTGTATAGGGAGGGAGGAATTAAGAGAAAAAACAAGCAAAAAAGACAGAGTGAAAGACAGACTTATAAGAGACCTCAGTGAAAGAACATCACGTAGGAAGATGAAGTAAATAGATTTGCGTACAGTCTGGGTGCCAGGCCAGTGCTGCCTCAGTCAGGGGGCTAGAGCAGAAGCTCGCTCAAGTTTCCTTCTAGTTTATGATACTTTGTTTATTGCAAAGAGGAATTTCAGCTCCATGCAGTGTGAGAGAGCAGGGAGCCTGCAGCTGGAGCTGCCTTGCCCCTTAAATCCCCTCATCTCTTTGAGCCCCCAGGTCCACGTGTGTCCACATGAAACTCTTAAGACAGCGGTTTCCAAGGCCTCTACTGACTCTGAAGTTCAGTGATTCTGTGATTAAATTGTAAAGGAAGTTATAATTGCCCTGGAAATGTCTTTCTCCGGGTAAAGTGAGAAGTGGAGGGAGTAGCAGGAAGGGAATTTGTCCATGAGCGTCTTGGAGTATTTGTAAAAAGGAAAAGAGCCGATGAGAAATGTAAGCAGGGAAGCCTCTAGACTTTTCCAGAGGATCAATTACCTCTGTCTACTCACGTCTGATGATTACCAATGCGAGGGGCAAAAGCAATCTCAGATATACCCCTCTCTTCTGGAAACTTCCTCAAAAAATGAGGTGATGGGTAGTAATGGTCATAACCGATAATGTCCCTTCTCCTGAGGGACCTGGGGAGACATAATTGACCTATGACGCACCAGCCAACGATTTTGTCATTGGCCAGATCAAGTGTCATACTCCAAGGATGAGGTGTACAAGTGGGTCGCTCAACCCCAAGAGTTAAAGCAAAGACTCTGGAAGGAGAAGTCTGGACAAATGTGGAAATACTTATAGAAGACTCTGGAAGCACCAGGAAGCCGGAACAGTGGGGGAATGGTTACCCTCCCACAAAGAAATTCTGTTCTGGGGTCCTCGACTGCACACCAAATACAGCCAGTTGCTGTCTAAATGTCTGCTCGTGGCCGCAGGCAACTCTGGGCGGAACAGCGACTGGTCAGTGCTGACAAATGAGTGCTGGAGCTGGGGGAACGGATTCATGCACACCTCCTGCTTCTGGAGAGCCAGGTTTGGGCCCTGGTGGCTTTGGAGAAATTGACAGCACAGTCTGTGAGCTGGAGGATGAGGGCCACTAAGGGGGCGCAGCCCCTGAAGCGCTCTGGACAGCAGCCTCTCCTGGAAGCCAGTGGAGTGAGTACTCAGTGCTTCAGATGTAGCTGACTGTCATCTCTGGGCAAGAAGCCACCAAAAGGTGCCCGTAGGGGGGGTGACATCATAATAGTACCCGTGTGTACCCAATCCCGTGTATCGGTGTGCATAGCTTTTACGTATGCCTTCTCATCGGTGCTTAGGACAACCCCATGAAGCAAATAGAACTGATATTATCACCCCATTTTACCTTCTTTTATATTTTTTAAAATTAATTTCTATTGGAGTATAGTGGTTTTACAACGTTGTGTTAGTTTCTGCTGTACAGCAAAGTGAATCAGCTCTATGTGTACATATATCCCCTCTTTTTTTGGATTTCCTTTCCATTTAGGTCACCACAGAGCACTGAGTAGAGTTCCCTGTGCTATACAGTAACTTCTCAACCCCTGTTTTCAAAATAAGAAAATTGAGGCTCAAAGTGACCTAATGACACACTCCAGCTCCCACAGCTAGGAAGTATCAGAGCCTAGACTTTGGCGTCTAAATTAATGTAAGCCACTACTTCAAAAGAGAAAGCAAGGAGCCATGACCAGCCCTCTGGGCTTTGCTTCAGAATTTACTTTCGTTCATACCGCTGTGGATGGAAGCCCCAGGGAGAAAAGCATGTGCGCTCTCCTGAATAAGAGGCTCCCAGTCCTGGCAAATCATTAGCATCTCCCCTGCTCCGTGTCCCCTACGCGCAATGCCCCAGAATCACACTGGGTGGAAATGTGAACCATTCCTGCCATGCCCCAACACCGATTAGTACTTAATGTATGGAACACCCACGCCGTCCTCACCAGGGCCCACCCGGCTCAATGGCCACGGAGAAAATGCTGTCTTTATTCTCAAGGAATTTACAGTCTTAGGAAGTAGAAGATGCATATCGAGTTACACATGGAGCAAAAGGCTTCACAAAATGCCAGGATTAGTAGAAATACCTGAAGTCGAAATATAGGTGGACAATGTCTCAACTGGCGAAACATCATTAGGGCTTGGTCGTACTTCTATGTCTAAAGCTAATTGCCCGAACAAGCATATTTGCCTTTGCTCACTGTCATTAATAAATAAAAATGCATTTGCATATTTCACAGGCATGCTTAGATTTTGCGAGCCTTGTACCAACTACTACTGCTACTATCAGTAAGACGATGCACAGTTCCTTTTAACCTTTTAAATCCTTTGTATGTCAATTATGACTCAATATAATCAGAGCTTCTATGAATGAGATGTTTACTCTATGCCTGGCACTATTAAATACTTTGTACTTGTTATCTCGTTTAATTTCCTCTAAGACCCTATGAAGTAGCTAGCTGCTACTATCTCCACAGTTCAGACTCAGAAACTAGACTGGATTTTGAACTTTGAACCAGACTAGCTCAAAGCTCTCTAAGTGGAAAAAGTAGATTAGAACCAAGATGTGTCTAAATCCAAAGCTCTTAAGAAGTTCACATTTCCTCATTTTAGCTTTACGACATCCTCATGAAATAAGTAGGAAAGATTTTATTAACCCCATTTTAGAGATGAGGAAACAGATTTCTTCAAAGTTTCAATGACTTAACCTAAGAGTTTTGGCACTAACCCTTCAATTCCATTCTACCTACCATCCATCCCGTCATCTTTATATAGTGCCAGCAACTACTTACATCAAGAGGGAAAGCCAGAATATTACAATTGGCTTGGAGACTGAAGTAACAGCTGCATTTTTTAACCATGCATTTTTTAAACTGTTCTTTGCCACATGGGTAATATCACCTCCAAATGTTCAAATTCTACCCGTTACCCAGTAGAGAATGCAGATGGTTTAGAATCTTCACAGCCAAGATAGAAATGACCTACATTCAAGAAAACTCCTGTCCTGGACTCTCTCAAAGTCACATGATACCAGAGACAGTTGGAAACCTAAGCAGACTTAGTTATGTTGGAATCACTGATGACTCCACCAACTCCAAATTCCACCGGAATTCCTGTCCTCGAGCCCTGTCAATTCTGTTTGCCTCCATGGAGATTCACCTTCTCTGAACTTCTGCCATATTTGCTAATCACCCCAGTAAGTTGGGCAAAATGTGTGTCCAGGCTGTGCTTGCATAGAACTCCCCTTAGATCTGCCATCCTACCATAACTTATCAGAAAGTCATGAATCATCATCTGTAAAGTCACATCCTCAAGGTCATCCTCATCAGTAAAATAATATTAATAAACCTACCTGGTTGCATTATGGGGATTAAATGAGACAATGAACCAAATTAATGATGAGGAGTTTAAGTGCATTAAATTTTATTAAGGGGAGTATGACTAATAAGTACATGCAATTGGATTTCTTTTTAAATTCTGAATTAGATCCTTTCTCAGTCAAATAATGATTTAAGAAAGAAAAAGACAAGAGGTAGGATTATTCATATAGTCAATTTGGATCACCTTGTGCCTGTGATATCTGGATGGATCAGAGAGAGATGGCAAGGTTGGGAACACCTACCTTTCCGTATTAGAGGAAGGAAAGGCTTCCTTGATGAGGTTGTATTTCGCAGACCTTTGCTCCTTTACTCTCAGTATCCCTACATATTCTATTTTTCTATGTTGTAAATTAAAAGCAATAAGGCTCAGGGAGGACACACCTTCCTGAAAGAATATGTAATGGGCTGGAGGGTGAGGACAGAAGTTGAAGAAAGTTCAGTTTCTACCACTGTGTTAGTTTCCTAAGACTCCTCTAACAAATTAACACAAAACTTGAGAGCTTAAAACAGCAGAAATTTACTTTCCCAGATTTCTGGAGGCCACGAGTCTGAAGGTTGTTTCACTAGGCCAAAATCAGGATGTCAGGGGCCCACGCTCCTTTCGGAGCCTCAGGGGAGAATCCTCCCCTGCCTCTTCCAACTCCTGGTGTGACTGCCAGCATTCCTTGGCTTGTGGGACATCACTCCAGTCTCTGCATCCATGGTCACGTTGTCTCCTCTTCTCTTTGTGTCTAATCTCCCTCTAACTCCCTCTTATAAGGATACATGTGATTGCATGTAGGGCCCCCCCCCATGATCCAAGGTCATCTCCCTATCTCAAGGTCCTTAACTTCATCATACCTGAAAAGTCCTTTTTTAGCATATTAGGTAACATTCACAGGTTCCAGAGATTAGGATATCTAATATCCTCTTTTGCAGGGAGGAGTGCATTTTGAGGCTATCACAACCACTTTATCTGCTCAACACTGCCCCCAGCACTGTTTACACCACTTTCGCCAGATCTTGGAGCTGCTGCTGACTAGAGTACTCTCCTTGATCTGAAGAGGTTTTTCTCCAGACCACCACACAAAAGTCTCAGATACTACGACAAGCTGGGTTCATTCAATCCATTTCAAGTCTGCAAATGATAACTGAGCAAGTACACTGTGGGTATTTCAGAGATGAGTAAGGTTTGTTCTTTGCCCCTAGGAATGAACCAGATGAACTAGAAGGAACTGCGGTTCCACTTTCCTTTATGAACAATAACACAATTAACGCGAGATGGATAAGAACGAAGACCAGGAGCCACACGGGGACAAAAGTCCTGGTCCCGAAAGGATTTAATGCCAGCTCTGGATGTGTTCACAACTATTCTGTAAGCATAGCTGAGAACTGTTTAGGAGTCTCTAGACACTTTCAGTATTTTTTGGAGGGGTGAGGGCAGGGGACAGAAGTAATTTAAAATTCATGGGAAAATTGCAGTACAAATAATACAAAGAACTGTTATCCTTCCCCCAATTTATCTATTGTTACAACTTTACCTCATTTGCTGTATCATTTGTGCCCTCTCCCATTCTCTCTCTCACAGATAGATAAATTTTTCTGAACCTTCTGATAATAAATTGCTCACATCAGGGCCCGTTGCTCCTAAACACTTTATTGTTTATTTAGTAAGAATAGGGATATTTTCTCACACAATCATAATGCAATTATCAACTTTAGTAAACAGTTAGCACGAATACAATACTTTTATTTAGTCAGTTGGTATAAATTGACTCAATAAAATCCTTTATCTTTAGTTTTTTGCCTCCCTCAGTACAGAATCCAGCCTAGGAGCAGGTATTTCATTTAGTTGTCATGTGTCTTTTTTTTTTTTTTTAAACATCTTTATTAGAGTATAACTGCTTTACAATGGTGTGTTAGTTTCTGCTTTATGACAAAGTGAATCAGCTATACATATACATATATCCCCATATCTCCTCCCTCTTGCATCTCCCTCCCACCCTCCCTATCCCACCCCTCCAGGCGGTCACAAAGCACCGAGCTGATCGCCCTGTGCTATGCGGCTGCTTCCCACTAGCTATCTATTTTACATTTGGTAGTGTATATATGTCCATGCCACTCTCTCACTTCGTCCCAGCTTACCCTTCCCCCTCCCAGTGTCCTCAAGTCCATTCTCTACGTCTGCGTCTTTATTCCTGTCCTGCCCCTAGGTTCTTCATTACCCTTTTTTTTTTCTTAGATTCCATATATATGTGTCAGCATATGGTATTTGTCTTTCTCTTTCTGACTTACTTCACTCTCTATGACAGACTCTAGGTCCATCCACCTCACTACAAATAATTCGATTTCATTTCTTTTTATGGCTGAGTAATGTTCCACTGTACATCTGTGCCACATCTTCTTTATCTATTCATCTGTCGATAGACACTTAGGCTGCTTCCATGTACTGGCTATTGTAAATAGAGCTGCAATGTCATGTGTCTTTAATTCCTTTAATCTGAAATATTTCCCTAGCTTTTCTTTGATTTTTGTGACATTGACATTTTTAAGGAACACAGTCCAACTTTTTAAAATAGAATGTTATATATTTATTTGTTTATCTATCTGCCTACATATTTATTAGTAGGGACTTATTAATTCCTACTTTTTTCAATGGCTTATTATTCAATGCTATACTTAATTATTTTGGTGCTCAAACTGTACCAGATTTAACCAGTAGGAATCCCTTCAAGGTGGTTCCTGTGTCCTTGTGAATGCCCCTCATCATTTTTTTTTCATGCATTTCTTTACTTTCTGGCCAAATGTTCCAAGCTCATCATGTACCTACCTTGTCCTAGCTCCGGAACTGGCCATTTCTTTGAGGAGCTCTTGGAATTAGAGGCCAAGATTTGAGTTGTAGGTGCTCATTGCTACTGGGGTGTCTCTGCTTCTAGGCCCTTTCAGTAGACAAAGCTAGAAAAAATATACATGTATTTATATATATACATAAAAACATAATACCATATACATATTATATATACACACACGCACAATACGTATACATGTATACATATTTATGTGCACATGTGTATATGTATACATACATATGCATGTGTGTGTATGTATGTATACATGAAATCATGAGTTCACATTGATGCCTCTAGTTCCGATCCAGCCCCACAGGGTTCCTTCTTGCCTTCCCCATTCCACATTTTGATATCCATTTCCCATATGGGACTTCTCACTCCCAATAGCATTAACACATTTCTTCATTTGCCCAATGCCACAGTACATTTAAAATAGTTTCCAAATTTCTTGACACCTCTTACCATGAGATGAATGAGATTATATACTAAGAAGAGTTCGGGAGTTGGTTACAATTCTCCTCCACTCAACCGCAGCCCAGACAGAAGATAAATAGTCAAACAACGTGTTCATGAGTTACTTAGATTTGTTCTTTCTTTTGTGTGGTTGAAATACAATTGGATTCGTTCGTTTCAGTTTGTTTTGTTTTAGGCTTTTCTTTCCCTTCCCATCTTGTTTTAATTTTATTTTTGAATATGCGGAAGATTAACATGCTTCCAAAAGTCAAACTATACAAAAAGTATTATTCACGTAGAAGTGTCACTCCCTCCTGAATCACTTCCATCCCCTCCCTCTGGTAAGTAATCAAGTTTATTGCTTTCTGATTTATCTTTCCTGTGTTTCTTTTGGTAACAATAAGATATATGTATGTTTCATTTCCGTTCCCTTTTTACACAAAAGATGGCATACTATATATCCTCTTCTGTACTTTCCATTTTTTCAGCTAGTATTTCCTGGAAATCATTTGATACTAGTTCAGAGAAAACTCCCTTACTTTGTTTTTTGGGTTTTCTTCATACAGCTGCACAGTACTCCACTGCACGTATATACCATATTTTATTCAACCCATCTCCTATGCTTGGAGATATAGGTAGTTTCCAATATTTTACAATGACAAAAAATGCTGCAGTGAATAACTTTGTGCATATATATTTTCATACCGTGCGTGGGAGGTGCACCTTCAGAGTAAATTCCTAGAAGTTGGATTTCTGTGGTCAAGGGATAAAGCACATGCAATTTTGTTAAATACTGTCAAATTCTCCTCCACAGGGGTGGTACCATCTTGGATTCCTGCCAGCCATGAATGAAAGGACCTGTTTCTTCACAGCCTCATCAACAGAGTATATTGTCAAGCTTTATAGTTTTGCCAATCTGACAGAGAAGAAATGATTTCTTCATAGTTTTAATTTGCATGGCTCTTAAATGAAGTTGAACATCTTTTCATATGTTTAGAACCATTTCTATTTCTCTTTCTGTGAACCATCTATTTCTGAATTTTGTGCTTTGCTATAGGAATTTTGGCCCTTTTCCCCCCTTAATTTTTAAAATTACTCTCTATATTAGGGATATTAGTCTTTTTATCTGTCATACGTGTTACAAATATTTTCTCCCAGTTTGTTTCGTTTGTTTGGTTTTTTAGTGTAGTCAAACTTATCGATCTTTTCTTATCTAGTATCTGGATTTTCAGATCATTAGGAAGCCTTTATTCACACCCAAGTTGTAGAGGAATTTACCCATGCTTTCTTCTGGTACTTGTATAATTTCATTTTTGCATTCAGATCTCTAGTTCATTTCGAGTTTATTCTTATATAGGGTACAAAAATGAATCCAATTTATATTTTTCTAAATGGCTATCAGTTTATGCCAGCACCATTTGCTAAAAGATCATCTTTGCCCCAGTGATTACAGATATCACCCTTGTCAGATACTGGATGTCTACTTGTAGCTGTGTTTATTTCTGGACTTTCTCTTCTATTCCACTGGCCTGTTTGTCTAGCCATGCACCGGTAAATACCATATTGTTTTAGTTACAGAGGCTTAGCATCCTTTAATATGTTAGGGCTAATGCCCCCTCAGAGCTCCTTCTTTCCAGTGTTTTCCTAGGTAGTCTTGGGCATTTGTTTTTTCACAGGAACTTTAATATCAATCTCTCTCTTTTTAAATGCTCATTGGTATTCATATTAGGGTTCCATTACATTTATAAATTAACTTAGGGAGAACTGACATCTTGATCAAATTGAGACATCCTGAGAACGAGGCATGTTATTCCTTTTGTTCAAGTTATTGGTACTTTGAGATCTGATGTTCTCTCTTGGACATTTACTTAGGTATCTTAGCTCATTAAATCAAATAATATTTATTGAGCAGCTATTACGCCCTTAACGCTATATTAAGCACAATAAAAGTAAAGAAGTAGGTCTGTCCTCCAGCAGTTTAGAATCTCATGAGAGAGACAGGCTAACACACCTAACGCATAGCAAGCAGCTCAAAAGCCCATGGAAAGCAGCTCCCCACAGTGTGCAGCTGGGCCATCCACGCTATGCAAGCTCAAAGGAAAGGGAGAGAAATGAGGGCTAGAATAACAAGGCAAGACTTTTGGCTGAATTGAGGCTGGAATCGTGTACCCTGAAGGTCGTGTAGGATTTACGTGGGGTGACAAGGAAGAAAAAGGAGTCCCAGTGAGGAGCACCCAAGTAAAAGCTCAGAGGCGGACTGAGCATGACATTTCACAGGGCAGAAAGTCCCCAGCCAGACCCTTGGCTGGAAAACCCTCTTCAAGCCTCAGAGTTACGTCTCAGTGTTAACAGCCCCCAAATCCTCATTATGTACTTATTAAAATAGTATTAGTGAACACCTACTAGTTTCCAGATACGAGTCCTTTAGAGTGCTAATTTCTGTACATCACTATCTTTTCTGGGAATGGTCTAGAGCTGAGCTGTCCAGTAGCCCAGCTTAGCCACATGCAGACACGCAGTCCTCAGAGTCCTTGGCGGAGTGCAACTGAGGCACTGGATTTCTAATTTTATTCCATTTTAATTTAAATTTTAAAAATGGAAGCAGGATTGCCCTGGCGGTCCAGTGGTTAAGACTCCGAGCTTCCAGCGCAGGGGGGATGGGTTCAATCCTTGGTCGGGGAACTAAATCTTGCATGCCGCAAGGTGCGGCCAAAAATAGTGAATAAATAAATATAAAGAAATAAATAAAAATGGAAACAGTGTAAATTATTTTTCCATTGAACCCAACTTTATCGTTTGGGGGAGGACTGCATTTGACTTTGACGACAGCACTGCATAAGATATCATTGTTGTATTGCAGGGTGTGTGTCCATTTTACTTTTTTTAATGTGGCTACTAGAAAATTTTTAGTTATGTCATATCTCATTTCTCTTTGTCAGCACTGGTCTAGGGTCTTACAGCCCCATGTGGTCTGGTCACTTTCACGTGGGAACCATCCCCCACCTTCAGAATCTGATCGTTTACTAAGATGCCCAGGTGATTCTTATGCATAGTAATCAAAGCACTGATCCAGATGACAGAGAAGACACCCAGGCCTCTGATAGGTAACCCCAGAGTGGCCCCAGTCCTTCTGAGAGTGGGGGGATGAGGCAGAGGGAGCAGCAGGGAGACCCCTGCTGCCGCTGTGATGTCACAGAGGCAGCCTCCTGTGTCAGCCAGCCCCACCTACATGGGTGTCCTGGCCGCAGGATATCCTCTTCATCATCTCCAGCCCACCTCACACCACCTGACCCCTCTGCTGGCAAGAGGGGCCTTGATTCATCTTCAACTCCATACTCATCCCATGCAACCGATTAAAACAGAGCAGAAGAAACACTGAAACCCCTTTGCCTCAGAACTTCAAAAGTGAATGAGCAATTCCTCTCAGCTGACTCAAAATGTTTGTCTCACCCGGAAGGTAGGTACCTCGAATTCTGAAATCTCAGGACTATCTCATGTATAGTACTCTTAATGTTGGATTGGTAATATTGGTAATTATACAAATTCATCAATTTATTTCACACGCTCAGGGTAAGGAGCTTGAGAACACATGGCAGGATTATCCGAAATGCAGTAAAAATTTGTTACTCAAGCCCAGTTTTTATTGATAAACTTGGTGATGTCCCTACCTTGGCCTCTTGTTTTCTCATCATCTTCCATTAAAACTTCCATTTCTTCCTCCTTTGACTCTTATCATACTTTCCCTCTCTGCTCCCAGGGCAGCTTGTGTCTTCTAGCTCTTCTTTCCTCTCCATCTGTATGATTCCTGTTACAAAATCTGGTCCCCAGTAGAAGGCCCAACGACCATGGCAGCGATAAAGATGTGTATCACTCTAGTGAACAGAAAGAGATGATGAGGCACCCATGGTCCCACTGAAAGCCAGCTCTGATTGGAAATCTGCTGGAACTAAGGAGGACAGCATGACCTCAGGTTCTTTGTGGTCTCAAAGAATCTGCAGAGATGCTTCCAGACCCAGAAAGACACTCACAGCCAGCGAAGATGTCTTGGCTTGTTTAGGGTAGAATCCACATCTGGAAGGGACTTGCCTCCCATTTTGAGAAAGTTGGGAACTACCAAATTGCAGCTCTCAGGGTTACTAAAAAAAAAAAGGCAACGTTCATTCTCCTATATCCTGCCTTTCTCAGGAAAGAAAAATGAAGCTTACAATTAGCCAGAGAAATAAAACACACAGAGCAATGGGGTGTGCTGTTCATGGTCTGGAATTTAGGGATCTCAGAAGAAAGGATAGGACTGGTTCTAGGAAAAAGACCCTTCTGGGGCCGCGGAGAAGAGCTCATGGTGGGCTCAGCCCGCTTGCCTGGTTCAGAAGCTCCCTAAGTGAACAGATCACAAATAAGAGAACCCTCAGAAGTGGATAGGCATAGGACAGGAAAGCCAGCCACAGGGAAAAAACATTTTGTTGTTTTATGAGGAGAGATACAGAGGAAATATGGGAGAGTCTGTTTATCGGTATAAATCCGCGAAGTTTACGCAACCCACCGCCTCATTCTGTGTGCGTTCTCATAACTGGGCCTCAATCTGGGCGATGGTTAAGGTGACTGGGCCTTCCCTTTGCTGCGGGGCGGCCAGGCCATGGCTCAGGACGTTTCCAATATTTACGAGCCGTGTGGCCTTGAGCGAGTCAGACTCTGGGAATCTGACTCGCGTCTAGAACGGAGCGGCCGCCTCTCCTTCGGGCTGGTTGTGAGAATTAAACGTCTGTGGAGGGACTGGTAAGCCGTCCAGGACACGGACGGGGTCCTTCCTCTTCCTTTCCACGTTCACTCCACCGCTTTTGATCTTCACAGCAGAACCGTGAAGGTCAAACTCTTTCTAATTCGCCTCTGAGAAAACAGTCGTTCGGGCAGATTAGAGAACTTGGCCAAAATCTTTAGCCCCGTCCTGGGGTCGTGGGTGGAGCAGTGACTAGAACTCTGATCTGCTGAGGGTTCGTGGCCCCGAAGTTCAGCCTCTTGGACCCACGAAATGAGGCGAAGGCACGGCCTTCCTGCAGAACCGGAGCCGGGAGAGTAAGTTCAGGGGGAGGGCAGGGGGCGGGGAAAGCCTTGACTCTGGATTGCACGGCACCCGGCTCCTCCCGACCCTCGGCCCACCAGCCTGTGCTCGGAATTCAGGGGATGGGCAGGGTCTCCGCACTCCCTCCGCCCGCCCCGCCTGGGAGGGTCCCCGGTTCGCCGCTCCCGTCCCCGCAGGAAGATGGAGAGACCGAAGGGCCCTGGCGGGGCGCCCCACCCTCTCGGGACCTTCCGGGGCTCGGCCGCTGGGCGGAGCCTAGCCAAACAATTCAAAGCACGCTCCCGCGCGTCGCCATGGCAACGCGCGCCCGCTGCTAGGCGACCGGGAGGCGTAGTAAACCTTGGGCCGGGGTGTTACTCCGGGAGGGAGGGGGCTGCGGGGTGGCGGCGGGGACTAGCCTACGCTCGGGCCTCGCGGCTGCCAGGGGGAGAAAGAGAGGGCAGGAGAGAAAGGGACGAGGGAGGCGCACGCGGGATGGAAACGGGGCAGCGCAGTGCTGCCAGCCCGGGGCCGCGCCCTAAGCACCCCTCGAGAGGCCTCTCGCGTTAGACCCCCGCCCCACCCGTCGGTCCCCGAGACCCACCCCCCCCCACCACCCTCTCACCCCCGCCCCAAGCAGGCCACGAGGGCTCTGTCACCCCAGCGTGAGCGATTGCCCCACAGGATGTGCAGATGGGCTGCCCCCCTGATTCACTCCAGCTGCTTGCGGCATGGAAGAACGGCGGCTTCCTCTCCTGGAAATGACTGCATTAGCAAAAGCCCTCAAACAATTCCATTAAAAAGCGGAAAGGGAAAAGGCACAGAGAGGAGAGGCCCCCAGATGCTTTTCTTTGGGCCTTCCCACTGCACATAAGTAGGTGTTCCCAAAACTCCTGGACCCATGTTAGGAGGACAGGAGTCGTTTTTTATTCTGGGAGCCCCTAGGGTCATGTGGACATAAAGCATGGTTACATGAGAATTAACCTGACGCTAGGAAACCCCAGAGCTCGGTGTCCTAGAGTGCTGTTAGTATTTTGGATACTCGGCATGGGCATTTTAGTGGCATCGGTCTTCCCTTTAGGGCTGGGAGGCAGATATCAAAAATGCCCTGTGTGAACTGTCTTTATCTTCGTTAATAAGTGAGTCACATGTCAGGCATTGAAGTAAAAATTGGAATTTAGAGCTTCGAAAGCTCGGACGGCTCAAGATATGTCAGCCGAAAGGGCTCCAATCAGTGGGGGATCACCGAGCTTGGGAAAGGACATAACATTTCCAATCTGTCACTGGCTTGTGAGCAATCTGATTGTACCCTGGTGTCTGTGAACTGAAGATAATACTGGTTCATGAGATCATTGCTGTTTTCTGGGCTTGGCTGGTCAAACAGCAGGAGTGTTTCCACAGGTGGGAGGAAATGTATTGGCAGAGGGTCTGTGTGATGAAACGCTGGGTGCATCTGTATAGAAAGGCATAGGGTGTTTCTGTGGACCTGTGGACACTGCTCTTCTGTATGTGAAGCAGGAGGATTCGTGTTTCCTCTACAATAGAAGGCTGTTTGGACACTTTTCTTCATTATCTTATCTTCACCCATTGTCTTCCTAATTGTATTCTAATTGTATTCATGAGCCTGGTTTCCATTTCACACTTCATTCATTCATTCCATTCATTTGTGGCTGTTAGGGCTAGGCTCTGAGGATCAACAATGAGTAAAGCATAGTTGCTACTGTATCTAGAAACTTAGCCAAGTGGGCAGAACAGCGAAGTAAACCATATGATGAGTTACATGAGGGAGACACACGGTAGAACACGCGCAGGAGCAGAGAATAGGGTGGTGTAGGTCAGAGCCAGTGACAACCGAGAAACATTTACGTACTCTCCATTCCAGCCTTTTGTCTACTGAGTAACAGAAAGGAGTTAGTTAACAGAAACTGGGTCAGAAATCTGACACCTGGGAGAAGGACAGAGATACTACTATCTGTCCCAAACAAACCTCTCTTGGGACAAAATGCCAGAATGGATATATTAAAAAAAAAAAAAAATGGGGATCCTGTAGCCCCAGGCTTGGACCTGAGGGAAGCGGTATGCTATACAATCTTCCACTGCTCAGCAGCTCAGCATTCTTACGCATTGTTTTAATCACTTCTAATCTTCAGCATAGTCACAAAGCAAACTGAATTCCTGTTTATAAAGTAAATATGGGTGTCCCAAGACCAGTTTCTCTTCATTCATACCTAGTAAATGTGGTTTTCCACAGTGCAGGGCGTGGTAACTTAAGACCTTAGCAAGACTAGGTTAGTCCCAGCCCTTGGCTTTGCGATGTCATAAATGTTCAGTTGCACATACATCCCTGTGAGGTCAATCCTGAGATGGTAAAAGTCCAGCACACAAAAGTTCAATATTGTTGTGTTTTTTTGTTTTTTTGTTTTTTTGTTTTTTTTGTGGTACGCGGGCCTCTCACTGCTGTGGCCTCTCCCGTTGCGGAGCACAGGCTCCGGACGCGCAGGCTCCGGACACACAGGCTCAGCGGCCATGGCTCACGGGCCCAGCCGCTCCGCGGCATGTGGGATCTTCCCGGACCGGGGCACGAACCCGTGTCCCCTGCATCAGCAGGCGGACTCCCAACCACTGCGCCACCAGGGAAGCCCTTCAATATTGTTTTGAGATGTGGAATCTTCTCGTCTGTCTTGAATTCTGAGCCTAACCAAATTATATTTATGTGACATTGACTAGTGATTACTTTTTCTGTCCTAAGAGAAGAAAGAGAAGAAAAAAAATATATTAACATGCCCAAATTACAATGAAAGGAAGTGAGTAGGATGCTGGGCTCTGATTTTTGTGGCCAGGCAGAGAAACTCATGTTTTGTCAAAAAGAGGAAACTAGACCTCGTGGCCCAGGGTCCTTGGGGAGGGAAGGGGGGTGCTCTCAGCACTGAGCACAGCTAGGAGGCAGCCAGCCAAGCACACTAAATGCACAGCCTCCTAAGGGGTAGATCCAGGCTTTGGGAAGGGCTAACATAATAAAATTCGAGAGGCCCTCTTTAAGAAAAAGAACACAAAATGACAAGTACAAATTAGGTAACAGCGTCTTGGAAGGGGCCTGAGTAAGTGGGGGACCACGAAGCTGAAGTTTCATCAGCTACGCTCTCGAAATCCGCCTCTAGACCTCCTCGTGCGACCCACCTGAGACTCTGCCACTCCCATCCCCTTTTCCCTGGAGAAGGCACACTTCGGGCTATTAAGACACAGAGGGCATGGTTTATGAGCAGAGGCAATAAAAACCCAAAGACAGAGCACTGTGCCAAACGGTGACTCAAGCGGGATATGAGAAGTGTCTCCAAGTATTTGAAGGGTGGAAGTAGAGCGAAGGGAAAAGAATTGCTCACTGTTCTGGGGTGGAAAGGGAATGAGGATACGATTAAGTAGAGAAAAATGTGTGCAAAACTCATCAGGAAACATTGGCTAATTGTGTTTTCTGTTACTGCGGAGCTGTATTTCCCATGGGAAGTATATGAGGACCTATTGAGTTACTGAAAACTAAAACTGGCCACCAAAAAAATGTGCCACAGCACAGTCTTACAAGATGTCCTCAAGGGAGCAGCTGGATGGCCCCGGAGTTCGTTCTGAGCCCTGAATTCCAGAAGGCTGACGTACGGCTTCTATAGATTCGTGTGTGGGGAGGAGGCCAAGGGAAGAACAAAGAGCAAGAGCCCCAGCCTGCCCAGCGGGCAGCCACCTCCACCCAGCTTTGCCAACTGGGGGTGGGGGGGGGGAGCTTGTGTCCCGAAGAAGGAAAATATGGGGAGACAGCGCCACCCAGCGTTGAGATGAAAACTGCAGCCTAGAGACCAACAGCCAATTCAGGGGCAAAAAGTGACCACAGGCATCCCTGCTCCCTTCTGCCAAAGGAGAGGGAGTTCTGTCACCGTGCAGAAAGGGCCATTTGGGTGATACAGACATCACGCCTGGACAGAAGTACATGTGTAAAACGTGCTGTTAAGAGTAGAGAACATACCCGGTGACAGTCTCATTTGGCTGGAGTGTGGACCAGTTCAAATGCCCCGAGGGAAGCCTGCCTTTGATTCCCTAAACCAGCTGCACAAACATAGGATGGGAAGACCATGACTTGGTCGGTGGCAAATCTGGATGAGGTGGCAGAAGGGCAGGGCAGGGTAGAGAGGCTTTCATTAAATGTCAACCCAGAGTGAATCAAAGAGGTGTGATTTTATGGTACATTAATCCCCTGGCTATATAGTTTTCAGTCTGTTCAGATTTTTACTTGTTTTTTGGTCAGAGGGGCGGCTCCCAAGGTCCTCACATGCAGAAACGGAAACCAGAAGTCCATCTCTGGTTGGGTACCAAAATCCTTCTAAAATTACAGCTTCCTGGGCCTCACCCCAGAACCACGACGGCCGCTCAGGATGGAGCCCAGGAATCTGCATATCTTCCAAAGTTGCAAAGATGTTCTGATGCTCAGTCAGAATTGAGACCTACTGCTCTTGAACAAGCAGCAGCCTTTGAAGACTTTACAATCAAGGCAAACAATCAGAATGGAATCTAGAAAACGTCATGGGAGGGGTAGAGTGTGACAAGGACAAAGAAAAGGGAACTGTTCTTAGGAAGCAACATTTTCAAAGAATGAGTGACTTTTATTAACCTTGATGAGAAGCAGATCACCAGGTAAAAGAGAAGACATACCAAGAAGAAAGAGTATCTTTGTTTTTATTTTTTTAAGTTTTAGAAATCATTTTTTAAAAGATAAAAAATTTCATCCCTTTGCCCAAAGATTGGGAGAGAAATGATAGATAGCTGTAGCATTGCTGACCCTGGGATTTATTTCTCTCCAACCCTCCTCCAACTGCATCCTCACCCCCAACCCTACCTTACACTCTGATGGTCTCAGGATGTTGTAATAATCCTTACTAATATCGCTAACTGGACGGTGGAGACCGCCCACGACACCAGAAAGCCTTTTCATACCCATGGCTCCATGAGGCCCTGACACTGCAGGTCACAGAGCTTATTAAAGGGATGGAAAACCCAACACAAGGGAATGGGAGCTTTTGTAGTAACGGTGACTCTGGAATATTTTGTCTGCCATAAAATCAAGACCAGTCCATTCACACTAGTTACCTAGGGAATGGCAGTGAGATGGAAACTCAGTGATCAGGTACTCTTTAAAGAAATTTCCCTCTGCACATGCAGAGGTCCAGGTCCTTGCTCCTTATGCTGAATCCCGGATCCCCACTGGCAAGCTCTCCTGTGTAATCTCCCAGAACAGCTGGGTCATGGTTGCACTGGCAATTATTAAATGCCCAAGTCCCCTGCAAGGCAGCATTTAATCATGAGGTACTCCAAAAACTATGAGCTAGAGGGGAGGGGTGTGGGAGGGGGAGGGAGGAGGGTGGAAAGGGAGTTTTCCTTCTTTCAACACTAAACCAAAGGGATTTGGAGCACAGATGGCACCTGCGGTCCTTCTGGACAAACCACAAGATGCTGACCACAGCCAAGGTAACCAGCTTCGCTTTCTTTTGCACCTGATTCTTTTAAGAGATGTACTAGTCTCATCAATTTGCTCTCCGCACTAGCCTAAGTTAAATCTGAGGGCTTTCTGTTAACCTATGTCAGTGGAAGAATTACTGACATTTTCACATCTATGTACTTCCTAGTAGATCTGAGCAGGGAAGCCACACTCTGTCCCTTTTCTAGAGACTAAAGAGTCCCCTTGGCTTGGGGCTCATCAGTACCTGCAAAGACAGAACTTGTCTTCTAGCTGCTACTTCTCCATGATCCCCTTAAGGAAACCGTCACCAAATTAGATTGTTCTTCCAATTCAAAAAGTGTCTGGATCCTAGTGAGAAAAGGCATATTTTGGGGGGAGGAATAAAATATGTGATGAAGGGCATGGCACTGTGGGTGTTGAAGATAATTCTTGAAAAGCCTTTTGAATGGATTCTCATTCGATGATCAAGATAATTCTTAAATGAGGCTCCTTGGTGGACACTCCTGGAAACAACCTCTTTGGGCTTCATTCTAAGCTCTTCTTCATCCTCTGTTTCTCAATTCCTTCATTTGGTTGTCAGCTTAGTGCTGCTACAGAGTGGTTGTACTGTGGCGAGGGGTTCATTATTCTTATTTCGGAACAACCTGAAGAGTAACTTACAAATATATATGATCTGAAATGGATTGAGGGTAGCATTAACATCTGATGTGATGTGATAGTAGATAAATCTCCAAGCCGTAGGTGATTGAAAATAAAGTTGTCAAAAATGTAGACTTGCGTAAACCCTTAGTTCTGCCTTTATGCAGGATGACTGATGAAGATGTTTCACCTTGAAGTCTATTTCCTAGTCAAGCAATGGATACAAAAAAAGAAAGAATAACTAACTCATAGTAACAGAACAATGACAAAAACCAATAGGATTTTCATCACTAAAAACAAGAATAAAACGTTCTTTTGCAGGAAGAAGGGGGCCTCATAATGACTCCCATATCTGGCAATATAAGATCACCCCCCTTCCAGATGCCATGGCTTTTGAGTCCTCAGCAGGGTCCCCCAGAAAATTCTTGATGGAGTTAATTTGTTGAGTGCTTAAAAAAAATCATATTAGCAAATTGCTTTTCAGAAGCTGTTTCATCATACGTTTTGCTTACTGGCTTTTTATACACATGAGAATCTGGTATATTTCTTATTGCCATTAAAAAAAAAGAAAACCTGCACTTTGTGGTATGCACGGTTTTAGTGCCTGGAAATTCTGAAGAACAAACTGTTATGTTTCTAAGAGAAAGTTCCCTGTTTAACGTAGAAAACGTTAAGCTGGAGACGATGAGAGGAGATGGGCCTGTCTCATTTAGCGATGGTTTTATTTACATCTCTTAAGCTAAGCAGATTTGGGTCTGATTAATCCTGATATGAGCGATCGCCTAGAAAGCTCAAGATGGCTTACTTTAAGAAGTGTCTGTCAGCAACTAAGTACGGGCTTCTTCTCCATTCAGTACGTATTACTATAACAGTACAAACTGCTTCGTAATGCAAACGTCTCAAAATCTGAGACCTGTCAGATTTCCTTCTGTTTCTAAATCAGCTTAAACCTGGCTGCAAGCCACCTCTCCCCAACTTTGAAATAACTAGTAGTGGACTTTTGCAGCTCACGCTTCTCTTCTCTGAGGCTAAAAACGATGAGGTCGGGGCTCCAGCCAGAGCTACCCGGGCCACACTCATTCTGCATCCACGCACTGGGTTACCCCTGGGAGTCAGGCACTGCGGCTGCATCAGGCTGTGGGGCCGCCCCTGCACGTTCCTTGTCCCCACCCACCAAGGGCACCCTCCCGTGTCTCCAAGGTCACAGCACTCGGCGTCCAGCCTCCATGGGTACCATGCAGCCACCTGGCATTTGAGATTCTGTCATCTCGGGGGCAGTGGATGGAAGCTGGACCCACATCGCCGCCTCTCTGAGAACCCATAGCTTCATCTCCTCTCCAAAGGTTGCAGCATCCCCACATCCCGGTTGGTCCACTGCCCTCTTATCCTCAAGGGCCCAGTGCCTCTATCTGCTCCCCCAGGGAGGATCCACTTTAACCTTCGTTGATAGGATATATGCCCCTTTACTCCTCTCGGAGAAATCTAATGCAGGGAGGAAGACATCCAAAACTTACGTTGTCACAATAACAAATACCTCCACAAGTCAGTGCTGCTACCTTTCAAGGAAGACAAAGCCAAAAATTACCGGCAGGAGCATTTGGAGAGCTCCCAATTCTTTTTCTCAACCAGATATATACTGGCTCAGTGGCTTAGTCTCATATTATCCGATGCTTATTCAGACGATCCCCAATAAGCGTTTTAATATAATAAGGTCCGGCTTAAATAAACATCATCACTACGGTGCCTACTCTGGGCCACTCCTGGAGCCCAAGCTTCCTCACGGCTACTTGGAGAAAACTCCCAGTGGCTCGTCGTGCCCGTCTTGTTGGAGGAAAGTGGCTCGAGCTTAGGGAGCTGCGGGGGAGGGCACTGATCTCCGAGGAGGCTCTGAAATCAGGCTCCGCTCTTGTGTTTGTCTGTTACAGATGGAGCTCCCGAAGGCCTTTTCTGACCTATGGACATGCCTATCTGCCTTCCTCAACATGCTGTCACGCAGCCTTTCCACAGCATCCCTGCTCAGCAACTACTGGTTTGTGGGCATACAGAAGGTGCCCAAGCCCCTGTGCGGGAAAGGTCTGCCAGCCAAGTGCTTTGATGTGCCACTGCGCTTGGATGGGAGCAGCACAAATGTATCATCTCTGGAGGTGGTGCAGTACAGCTGGGAGACTGGGGATGACCGCTTCACCTCCCATGCCTTCGGGAGTGGCATGTGGCTCTCCTATGAGGAAATCATGCAAGACCCAGGTGGCCCCTCACCCCACCCACCTGATATCTTTTCCCCACCAGGGATCTCATGCAGGCAAAGAATCAGTGGGATTCTTTGTACAGCCCTCACTCACCCCTGCAGGGCCCCACCTCCGCCTCGGGGTCTCCCCACTCTGCATTGGGTCCCTTCCCCATCAGACTCCCTCATAATAAGGTCCAAAGTCCAACCATCTGACGTTTCACCTCCAGTCTCGCTGGTTTCAAATAGCATTACCCTTAAAGGGTTTCATGCAGACTTTTTTTTTTTCAACTGGGGTAGAGTGGTTTTACAATGTTGTGTTAGTTTCCACCGTACAGCAAAGTGAAGTAGAGTTCCTGTGCTCGTGCAGACTTTTAACATTATGAGAATTTCCATCCCAGCGAGCTAGAGTTGCCTAGACAAAACGAGGAGAATATCATAGAAAGAGCGGGGACTCTGCCCAGCTGTGACCTTATAGGAAGATCTTCATTCCTACAGGTCTGGATTTTCTCATTTGTGAGATGCAGGGATCAGAGTAGATCGCCTTTAAATAAGACCCCAAAAGGGTGTTCTCATTCTAAGTGTTACTGCTACAATTGAAAAGGTAGGGGAGGGCTTCCCTGGTGGCGCAGTGGTGGAGAGTCCGCCTGCCGATGCAGGGGACGCGGGTTCGTGCCCCGGTCCGGGAAGATCCCACGTGCCGCGGAGCGGCTGGGCCCGTGAGCCGTGGCCGCCGAGCCTGCGCGTCCGGAGCCTGTGCTCCGCAGCGGGAGAGGCCACAGCGGTGAGAGGCCCGCGTACCGCGAGAAAAAAGAAAAGGTAGGGGAACTGAAGCCCAGAGAAAGTAACTAGATTGTGGAAGTGGGACGCAGACAGACCCTCCCATGCCTCACGCCGCTGGGCCTCACACTCGCAAAGCAGGCGCTGTGCCAGCCCCTTAGGTAAGGGTCGCCCCGGGCGGGGAGCAGTGGGTTGAGGGCATCCCCTCCTCCCTGCTCAAAGCATGCACGGATTCCCCTGGTCGGGAAGCTTTTCTAAAGCCCAGAACTGTGTACGATTTGCAATCTGCTCTTCTCCCGATTTAGGCTAAGGGGAAGAGGAGATGGGACAGGATTATACTTCATGTGTATTTACATTTATACTCGAGTGATTATTGTGTCACTTAGCACTGCTCCAACTCCAGTCCCGGAAACAGTTTAGAGCCCTGCAGCCCAGTGGTACATCAGGAGCAAAAGGTGCTGGTGAACCGATGCTGGGGACATTCCCCGGGGTGACTCAGGGAAGTGTACCCTTCATTATCTGGACTTGAGAGAGAAATTAATCTTGGATGACTCTGGCCTATTTTGTTCATCCATCCATGCATCCTTCCCTGCTTCCAAAGAGACATTTATTGCCTGCCTACCATGTGCGGGGCAGGCCTGTGTAGGACCAAATGGAGCAGTACCTGGGATGGGACTGGGGGAAAGTCTGCATCCCTCGTCCAAGGCAGCACCTCATCACCCTGTACCTTGTCTGTTTCAGGGGAGAGGTGCCGAAGTTTCCTTGAACTCACACCACCAACCGAGAGAGGTGAGAAAGGATTACTGGAATCTGCCACGTTGCAAGACCCATGTCACCCCTCTCTCCGATTTGGAGGGAAGCGGTTGATGGAGAAGGCTTTTGTCCCCCACCTTCCCTTGGGGCTTGGGGCAAGTATGTGGCTTTGATGACAAATTTAGTTGCCATTGAGTTGGGCCTCTGAGTATCTAAACTGTACTGTGATCTCTTGCTTTGCTCTTCTTCTGAGCCCCACGGGGTGACACAAACTCCTGCTAGGCTGACCCTCATTCCTATGCAGGAATGCAAAAAAGGAACAGCAGGGACAAATAAAGTCCACAAATAGAAATCCAGCAACAGCTCTAACCTACTCCAGTTGCCAAGTAACCATGTAGAAAGCTTGGGTCTTTCCTCCCCCCCCACCCCGATAATTTTATCGTAACATAGAAAGAAGGGAGTCAAAGAGGGCAAGGGGGGGGGGAGGAAGAAGAGGAACAAAATGGATTGCTCCAAGATTAAACTTTAAAACAAAGGAGAAACAAAAATGATAACTAGCAAAGTCATATCCCTGCAAGATTTGGTGAAACTTGGATGATTTCTTCTCAAACGTCCCTAAGAGCCTTTACATGCAGTCAAGTGTACTTGGCTATGTGTTGGGTACTGAGCAGAGGGAGAACAAAGAGCCCCAGGCTAAGGGCTGTCCCAGCTGCTTTCACCTCTATCTCCTCCTCTGGTGCTACGAGGCTCTGCACTTCTCACGGGCAGCATTTGTTCACCGCCGGTTCAGTTAGTTAACTGTCAGGTGAGAGTTCTTCTTCCTCTGGTTTCTGACAGAGATCCTACGGCTATCACTGGGAGTCCGATTCGCCTCCATCGGACTGGGACTCATCAGCTTCCTCCTCCTACTGATGGACTTGCTATTCACGGGGCACCCCGGCTGTGGCCTCAGGCTGAGCACCTTCACCGCCATCTTCTCCGTCTTGTCAGGTGAGCATCTCCAGAGCTGGAGAGGAGGGGGGGTGTTCTCTGCTGCCTTTGAAGCACTAGCCGGAAGGCTGCAGTCTCTGTCCCAAGGGAAGAAGGAGCCCCAAGGAGGTCTAAAGAATGGAGCCAGGAGATAACAGCACAGGCGTCTTTAATTTTAAATGGAAATAACATGCGAAACATTATCTTAGATCATTATGTCCTTTGCTAAATGATTTCTCTCTAGGTTCTTTTTATTTGCAAGTTTTCTCATTATGTACAATACAGTTTGGTTTTTTTTTTTTGGTTTGTTTGTTTGTTTGTTTGCGGTACGCGGGCCTCTCACTGTTGTGGCCTCTCCCGTTGCGGAGCACAGGCTCCGGACGCGCAGACTAAGCGGCCATGGCCCACGGGCCCAGCCGCTCCGCGGCATGTGGGATCTTCCCGGACCAGGGCACGAACCCGTGTCCCCTGCATCGGCAGGCGGACTCCCAAACACTGCGCCACCAGGGAAGCCCCTGGTTTACTTTTGAGTCGTGACATCCACACAGCTTTTCCACCCTCTGCTGCATAAAGTGAGAGATGCGTGTAGACGAAGGATAGGGCCCATACTGGGGGTACAGGTGGGAAAGAAGTAAAGGGAGCAGCAGCCTGTGTGCAGCCTCGACTCAGAAATGTTCCCACAGCTTGAAACCAAACATCTGGGGAAGCGATTGCAAACACACCTTCAAGGAGAAGCCCCCACTGCAGAGTAGTCCCCCCGGAGTGTGGTGGCATCGGGGTAATGGAACGCCTCGACACAGGTTGTACCTGATGCCGGATGAGGAGGTTGCTCCCAAATCGTATTCCCCGTACATGGCAATGCCAGCCTGTCTCTAAGGGAACTGCCTTCCTGTTTCCTCTGTAGGCCTTCTGGGGATGGTGGGCCATATGATGTAGTCACAAGCCTTCCAAGCAACGGCCGACTTGGGTCCAGAACACTGGAGGCCCCATGCTTGGAATTACGGCCGGGCCTTTTAGTAGGCGCTCCTCCACCTTTCTCCTCTTCCCTGGTCCACCTCAGCTAGATGCTTGCTCTGTGTCCTTCTGCCTTCTCTTCATCCCTCATCCCAGATGTCCATTAGTCACCCAGAGGGCTGGACCAGCAGGCCACGCCCATTCTTCCCCCCACCTTCTGAGGAGGTACAGAGTGGATTCCTCGGGCTTATTTTTTCTGCTGATAAAGCTGTAACAAGTGCTTCTTCACCTGTTATGTAGGACACCCTTGGTAAATGAGACTAATTTTGCATGGCTGACGGAAATGATGCTCTCTGTTTTATATATTTTATGATCCAAGGTATTGGGAGACAGAGAAATGAAGAATTAGCCTTGCAGTCTGGATCGGAGTCCATTCCTGTGAATGGCTCACTCTTCTCCTGTGATGAAGAGTGGCTTCATCCTGCTTCCATTCTTATTCCATCGAACTGTGTTAGAAATGAAACTTCCCCTACCAGTCTCTCTCTAACCCTTAAAGAACTAAGGGCTCAGTTAGTCTAGATTTCTCTTTAAAGAGGGAAGCAGCGACCATGATGAAACACACACATTCAAGGGAAACACCCCCTTTGTTTGGGTTCCTCACCGTCTCCCTTGAGGAACGCTCTCCATTCACTGCGCAGGTGCCGACTTGGACCTACATGGACCGTCTGGGCTGAGTGCTAAGCACTTAACGGTGCTGGAAAGACAGTCCGTGCTGCAGAGGCATATGGAAGCCTGTACATGTCCGTCACAGGAGCTCCTCCCCTTTCCTCATGGTATAATATGTGCTATTGGATTCAGGGGCCTTTGATCTCTCCATCAGCCACCCGATCAGTTTAGCTCATTTTCCAGACTCATCGTTTCTCACCCTTTATCCATTTTCAAGCCATTCTGGGCATTTCAACTGCAGATCTCAGACTTCAGAACTGCCATCAGAAGCATCCTCAACCTGAGTCTAGTCCATCAGAGGCAGCAGAAAGGAACACACAGTAGCAGCGCGTAGCCTCTGAGCATCACTTGGCCTCGTGAAATACCCACACACACAACCTACACCACTCCTGGTGTCCTGGGCTTCCCGTGATCATGGAAGACTTAAGGGTTGGACTTCCGCAGTTTTTAGGAATGTGTTTGACACAGTTCCCTGGTGTCTTTTTCTCTTTGTTGAATCCATCCAGCTTCTCTTCATCTCCAGCATCTCTTCCATCCTTTACAAACTCCCGTAAGCCAAGAACCACATTGTTTCCACAGTAGGCAAATTCCAACTAGAGCTGCCTAGGATAATACCTGTAGATGTGGAGTCAGTGTTTCCTGAATGCCTCTCAGAGGCTCAACGTCGTGGACCCTAAGACAGCTAGGTGCAAAACCAAGGAAGATGGAAGAGGTATCTGGCAGGAAGTATGTGTGTCAGGGAAGGGAGGAATGTAGTGTCTCGGGCTGTGTCCACTGTGTCCAGCTGAGCTACAGCTCTATGGAATCTTGGGGATTATACAAGGTTAACTGTAGCTTGGGAAACAACTGTCCAAAAAATTGTATGGCAGGGCGGGAGTGAGTGAGTGTGTGTGTGTGTGTGTGTGTGTATACACAAACATGAAAAATACGCCACCAGGTATAAAAGAACACAGCACTTACACTAATCAGTGCAGTGAAAATGAACCCGTTAAACTCCTAGCCTGACTTTAACACTATACGAGTCATTGTCTTTTACTAGGAAACATTCAGAACCTACCCTAAGACAGACCAAATTCAGTCCTCTTGCCCACAGCTCTTTACCTGCAACGTGGTGGAAGGCAACACCATGAGATCCTTAAATCCCTAAGGCGGCATCGGCCCAGCTGACTAGTAGGAAGGGATCCCGGTATTTTTCTTTCAAACCCGTAAGGAAGTCAGAGTCTTACATTCCAGTTTTTTTTGTATATTTGTCCCTAGCACGGCCTGGGGTTCCTTCACCTGCTGCATGGCGTCAGCTGTCACCACCTTCAACACATACACCCGGCTAGTGCTGGAGTTCAAGTGCAAGCACAGTAAAAGCTTCAGAGGAGCCCCCGAGCTGCCTACTGCATCACCACCTATGTTTCCTCCAGGAGCTGGCGTGCACAGCCCACCCGAGGGGCCTTTGACCAGCCACCCCCAGTACCACCATCAGCCCGTCCGCTCCGTCTCCGGAGGAGTGGACTTCTCCTCAGAGCTACACACAAGGAATTTCAACACGGGACCAGCTGGGAGCCTCAGGAAGAGGCGGCCGGGTCATCTGTAGAGGAAGAACAGTGTTGGGAGTTATGGATTTGCAGAGCAGGCTGAGCCCTGCCTTAAACGTGTTGCTTTGTCATCAACACGTGCTTAAGCCAAAGTCTGTTTCTTGAGCGTGATTTGCAGAGGTTAAGAACAAGGGTATTTAAAGTCCAAGTCCGGGGGGCATGTGCCCGGTGCCCTCGCTCCCTTTTCTGTCACAGCTTGGTCTCACTCCAATCTCCCACCCCCGCCCCCCGTGTCACTCATTCAGAAGTCCCTTCTCGCCTTTCTGATTGTTGGTTTTATGCCAGGTTCTGGGAGATAAAAAGAGGAGCAAAATATAGTTCCTGCCCTTTAGAGGCCAACCAACTTGGCCATCTGTCCTGGATTTGGAAGAATGGAGGTGGGTAGTTGGTGGTGCCTCAGCCTTCCGTGGTGCACTTGACTTTTCCTGGAAGCCACACACTGGAAGGCTCTCCTAGGAGCTCTGACCTGTAGAACGGGCATCCTCTGCACTGCCTACCACGGTGTCCTGCATCCCCGCGATAGGGAACATATCACATCACGTTAATTACACATTATCCTCAGAGCCATCAGGAGACTAGGACACATGAGAAGGCTCCTGCAGCCTGCGGGGACAGGCCACCCCCAGAACGGCCCACTGAGGCCACGTGGACAGGATGGCAGCCCCCCAGCAACCAGGCTGCAGCCTACACTCCCCTCTGAGCCCCACCTTGCGTCCATCCACTCGCCCTTTCTCTTTTCCGTCAGGGAAAACCCGCCATCCTTGATGGCTGAGAAGAAGGAGAACAGCACACACGTATGCTCCTATACACAGTGTTTATTTGTTCTGTAACGATTCACATTTTAAACAGCGCCTCCTGACAACGTACCAGCTGGCTCTTCTCTAGCACAGGCAGTAAGGGCGGCCATTCACAGTCGACGTGGGGGGAACCACACTAGAAGGGGGAGCAGAGTCCCTCTGGGGGTGGGAGGATGTCGTCTAGGGTAGAGGGCTTGCACGGGAAGGAAAGAGGAGAGACTGGGAGAAGGAACACCCCGGCATTCACGGAAGTCAATACTCTTTCTAAGTAGCGCTTGATTGGCTCTGCTGGCAACCCTGAAAGACAAGAGCACTTCCTATCTTTGACGTCCGGCTGGGGGGTTGCCCGCGAGGAGAAGGAAGTTTAGGGACACACTGGACGAGACCAGCACCCACACCGATCAGGTGAAGCTTCCTCGATCTTCAGCCACCATTTACTCCCCCTGTGCTGGCTGCAGGAGGAAGAAGAAACCTAGAGCTTGTGTCCTGTGTTTAGCAAGAGAGATTCAAACTGATCAGAGACCAAACAATCTATGTGAAGTTAGTCTGCAAACACACCACAAAGAATGTAGGGCCGCTGTCTTCCCTAGCTGCTGCTTAGGTGTTTCTGGGACTCTCCCAGCATAAATATAGTCTCCTGCCCCAAACAGTCCCCCCAAACCAGATGCTCCATAAACAGCTTTGCGTTTGACTCCTGCCTGAAGTGGCTGGCAGCCCTGAAAGCCTCCACGTGGTAGAGAACGAGGTGGCCCAGCCCAGGCCGCCACTCAGGCTTCAGGTATTCGGGTGACTGTGAATCAGTCCTTAGAATTCTCTATTAGACTGAACTAGATCCTACGCCCTTCTACCCAGGCAGATTCAAACCCTAGAAGTGGATCTGGAATCAATCCCAGACTCTTGGGTGTGTCCTAATTGTTCTCCCAAGTTCACAAGAAGCTGAACCCACACGTGCCTTCCAAAGTGTTGAAACCAAATTTGCTTTCAGGGACTTCAGGCGGGAAGGGGGCAGAAAACTGGCGAGGCCAGTCCACAGGCCAGGCAACATGCCTGCTTACAGCTCCGGCTACCAACCTTCGGTTACGTCACAACGCCTACCGGTGGGCAATTCAGACATACCCCTTTAAGTCTGGCATCCCGATTTTCCGGAATCTCTTTAGTAACACAAGCTAAAAAGACAAGGGCTCAAGTAAAGAGAGAACCCGAGTGCACTCAGGGATGACCTATCAAAACTGTTCGAGAAGAACAGCGGTTCTCCCCCAGCTAACGTGGGATT
Organism: Lagenorhynchus albirostris; assembly: GCF_949774975.1. Classification (NCBI taxonomy): domain Eukaryota; kingdom Metazoa; phylum Chordata; class Mammalia; order Artiodactyla; family Delphinidae; genus Lagenorhynchus; species Lagenorhynchus albirostris. The sequence goes on from NC_083105.1 coordinate 94,301,352, forward strand.
CTCTGCTATATAAGCAATGGCCTAGAAGTTTAGGGGAGAACCTGATAAAGTAACATATTCATACAGAAGAAGGAAGAAATAAGCTCTGGAGATAATTCTAAAGAACTTCTCCATTTATAAAAAGTTATAGTATTTACACAGACATATTCTCAAAATACTCTGCTTCAAAGGCTCTACAAGGAAGGGAGGGTACAGGGCAGAATGGTTGCATGCTGGACTCAAGGAGCCAAAGTCCAGAAACAGCTTTGCTCTCATGCAAGCAAAGCAAAAATATCCCTGAATAAAAAGCAAAATGAGAGGCAGAAAGGAGGATGCCCACTAGGAGAAGATGCTGAGAAAGCAGGGCGGAGATAAAGGGGATGAGGCTGCCAGCCTCAGGCATTCCTGACTTGAGTTTTCCTCTAAGCTGTGGACGGTGCACACCTGAGCACGTCCGAAGTGACACGGTAAAACGCTCGTGACTGGAGGAACGACCCGAACCACGTCCATAATCTATGGACCTTGTCAGAGGTGGGCGTTTAAACTTCTCCTGTTCCCCTTCTGATAGGAACAGGGTTATTGTTATGGTCACTGAATACAGAGCAAAGGAACATGTGAGGAGAGAGGAGACAGGAGCCACGAAACAAGGAAGAGATGAGGATTCTGGGTGGCTCGCGCCACATCCCCGGGTCCGTCTTTCTCGCTACTGCAGCCGAGGTACAGGTAGGGGGAGACGAAGGGGAGAAATGTTGAGGGGTCCTCCAAGTCAGAGGTAGGCTATCTGGGAGTCTCAAGAGGCCCAAACCAACCAGATGTGTTTCGGACGGATGAGAACCTGGGTCCCTGGAGCTTAGGACATACTTATCTAGAGAAGGTTTCATCACCACACCAACAGATACACACTCAGGGCGTAACGCACAACAAAATGTTCCAGGGAAGGACTTCACTGGAATTTCCCAGCAAGGGTTCATAAATTAGACACACAAAAAATAACACAAGATTCACATTTCCAAACTATCCACACAGAACACCTAGAAGGGGTTAATTAGGGGGTTGGAAGGGCAGCACCCCAGCCAAACGGATCATGCTGTTATCCAAGACCTCCAAGTGCCTTCCAGAGTGTTTGGCAACATTCACGCAGACGTGGTGGAGTGGGTGACAGAAGTCGTCCTCTCCAGCTGGAGAGAGACAGTACCATTCAGTTCACTTCTTCTGAAACTGAAGAGTCCAGCAGCCTAGATCTAGGGAGAAGAGTGCAAGTATCAATGACTTTAATTTTTTTTCATGGGAGAGACATGGAGGGACCCTAAATGTCAGAATATCCCTCTATTTTCCTGTCCTTTTGTCTAGCCCCAGTGGTTTGTAAGCGTCCCTCCAGAAAGGCCCAGAGACTTTACCTTTTTCCATGATACATTCTTAAACACTGAACTAGACCGTAGGATTTTCAGAGGGGTGGGAGGGAGCGCTGCATTTTCAGCAAGATAATTCTTCGTGGTGCGTAACTGTCACAAGCCCTGCACAATGCTGGTACAACGAGCCCTTACCCGGAAAAGGCCGGGTAGGGGCTTCCCTGGTGGCGCAGTGGTTGAGAGTCCGCCTGCCGATGCAGGGGACACGGGTTCATGCCCCGGTCCGGGAGGATCCCACATGCCGCGGAGCGGCTGGGCCCGTGAGCCATGGCCGCTGAGCCTGCGCGTGTGGAGCCTGTGCTCCGCAACGGGAGAGGCCACAACAGTGAGAGGCCCGCGTACCACCAAAAAAAAAAAAAAAAAAAAAAAAAAAGGCCGGGGTAACAGTAGAAGCCAGGAGCCCACACCGCCAAATGTCTCCTAAGAGAGACGGTACCATTTCCAGCTCAAAACAGCTGAGCAGTAGTTCATGGTCGTGAAGTACCCTTACAAAATAACACGGGTTGAAACTAACTGTTTCCTGATACCTGGCTACTCAAGAAGGCTCCCACTCCCCAAATCTTCTGAAGAGCAGACTCGGGGTTGGTATGATGTGTCTTCAACCCTCAGTAGTAACCAGACATTTCTTTCACAAGCTCTTCACCTGGTAGGGAGAGTCAACGAACTTTATCCTAGAGAGGAATCTTCGCAGCTCCCCGCGGCCAATTTTGGGGGCCGCCTCCTTTAGCTGGATCACTTGGCCCTCCATCAGTGCCCACCGCAGACTAAGCTTGCTGACCACCAGGGGTGCGGGATGCCCTTCAGAGCTTGGCCCTGTGGTCCTGGTAACATAAAAGGCATCTTTCCAGAGGTCGTTGATCCCAACTGAGGAAAGACAAAAACAAGAGCAGGTAACAAGGACAGAAGACTTCAGCTAACAGGAGAGTGGTTTGGTGCGGCAACTGGATTCATTCGCTCATTTCCTCCTTCGCTAATTCACAGAAGAAGTTTACTGAGCACCTAATCAACGCAAGGCACTGACTAGACGATAGGTGCCCAGGGGTGCAAAGCAGCAAATTCTCAGCCTCTGTAGCTGTGCTTCTCCGAAGCTACTTCTAAGAAAGCCCCAGATCAGGAAGGGAGAGGAATGGCCAACTATGGCGACAATTTGGTAGAAAAGTGAGTACAACAAACTAGAAATTCTGAGAATTCCTAGACTGTCAGTAGCTGGTGGCATAAGCTACGTACATAGCCAGTGTTTATTCTGCCTCATCTATAAACCAGGTATTGTAATAAAAATGGTCTTGATTCTTAACTACCATTACGTAACGTTCACTGAATAACAATTTATGCTACTATCGAAAAGGAGGTCATTTAGATCCAGTCACAGGATTTTGCAAACTCACACCTCCCCACCGCCGCCCTGCTGCGCACAAAGCCAGTGGGCAGGGGTACTTGCAAGTTCCAGATGAGCTGTTCTTCCCAGTGCAGCCCAGTGGGCCCAGGGTCACAGCAGCAACCTCACCTTCAAGGCAAACGAGTTTGTAAGGAGACAGCAAGTCTCTGAATGGCAAGGGAATACGGAAAAGAAGTAAAGAAAGGAACCCTGGCCGGCCTGGCCGGCCCCCGCAGGACTGCAGACTCCCAGAGGCCAGTGTGGGACGGGACCCTCCAAGGAAGGGACCATCGGACGATCCCAGACCAGCTGCGGTGGCCGACCTTCCAGGGCTTTGCATTACAGGTCTCTAACATGCGATCCCAGTCTTGCTCTGTGATATTATTTAGATGCACATGTAAAGTAGAGCACTTGCAAATGTGAACGGCGGTTATGAGTGCTCAGATTACGGTGGATTTTTCTTTTTCCCTTTTTCTCCTGGCGCCAGTTTCTAGGCGATGCATGTGCCCTTTAGTCCAAAGAAAGTCTCTACTGAGCCTAAACGCATGCCCTGAGGAAACGTCCTGCCTCTGCTTTATCCTTTGCAGTGAGTTCCAGGTCCTAAGCTTCTACGAGGTCGAGAAACTAGTCTGATTTGTATTCCCAGCACCGGGCATGTATGGCTGATGCCCAGTAAACATCTGCTGAAACATCAGCTCCGTGGACCCCTGGGGATGGGATAACACTGCCCGCAGCTTCCAGCAGGTGTGGAGGCTGTGGGCCCTCACCCCGTGAGCCGGGCGCTGGGAGGGCGCACTCGGGCGACGGCCCCGGGGAACCAGGGCCACCAGGGGAAATGCGCGGGAGCAGCGCGGCGCACTCGCCCTGCTGTCATCTGCAAGCACACACCCTCCCCTCGGCGGGACGATGGTATCACCCTCACCACGGCCAGCACATCCGCTCCCCTCCTCTGTGTACACAGACCCCACCGTCCCCGGGACTTACCCTCTGAAGCCGTCACGGTGCCGGTGGCATTGGCCAGATCCAGAAGGATGGAGGGGAAGGCTGGATGCAGGAGGTACAGGTGGTGAAGGCTGGGTGGCTCGGTTCCTAGGACGACATCCTGACAACAAGCACCAGTGAGAGCAAAGGTCAGTCCACACACCTCGTACGATGTCACTCAGATGAAAGGGTGGAGGAGACGGTGGTGATTACTCATCCCCTGCGATCCCAACTATGAGGGTGTGTTTGAGAGAAACTCCCACATACGAGAGACGTGTCACTTCCAAGAGCTGAAAACACTGATTAAACAAACACTGACTTCTTCAAACCACTAGAGCTAGAAGATGCTTTCTCGCTTATAAGAAAAAGAAAGGAAGAAAGGAAACGGGCATGCCCCAGGACAGAAACTGAAGGGGGCCCTCGCAGTCTGGTGCCAACGGAGTATTAGGAAGAGGTTCTTCCCTGACAGCAGGCAGGGGGGCTTTGTGGAGGCAAAATCTGCATATTAAAAAAATATATATTGAGCCAAAGACATTTGCTTTCACTGGATATTGAAGCCAATCTCAAGAGTCAGGCTAAAAAAAAAATCACAAAAATCTTACCTGTTCCTGAAATAAACAGGAATGGACCAAATAGAACTCACTAATCGTAATATAAAAATTCCAAGGCCTGAGTGTCAATCTCCTGACCCCCGACAGCAGAAAAAAATGCACATCAGGGACTTCCCTGGTGGCGCAGTGGTTGAGAGTCCGCCTGCCCGTGCAGGGGACATGGGTTCGAGCCCTGGTCCGGGAAGATCCCACATGCCACGGAGCAACTAAGCCCATGTGCCACAACTACTGAGCCTGCGCTCTAGAGCCCGTGAGTCACAACTACTGAGCCCACGAGCCACAGCTACTGAAGCCCGCGTGCCTAGAGCCCGTGCTCCATAAGAAGAGAAGCCACCACTCGACACAACTGAAGTGAGTGTCAGCCCTGCTTCCACACTGTCAGCAGGGGAGGGGACACGTGTGCGGGAAGCTCGCGGTGCGCTCCCACCACTGTCACAGAGCAGGAGCGGGCTTTCCCACACACCTCAGTATCCCAGCACCGGCTCAGCTAACATGACAAGAAAATAGCCCAACTCCCTCCTCACTGCCTATGGCATGGTGCCCAAACTCCTTAGCGTGAAAACCAAGGCCTTAGGCCTTTCAACCCCAATCTGCCTTCCTTGGCCTCCTACGATTATATGCCTATGCACCCCACGCTCTAAGAACACCTGTGAAACAAACACATGCTTCACTTGACTTTACCTGACCTTGGCCAATCTTATTTCCCCCTTAGACATCTTCCTCGTGAGCCCATTTCCACACATTAAAACACTTCTTGTCTGGAGGTCCCCAACTTGATGCCACCTTGTTCAAGAAAAGCTCCCTAATCGCCCCCAACAAAATGACTACCCCCCTCCCTTTGTGCTTCCATCTAAACTTCCTATGTGCACCTCTATCACAGCATTGGTAATATGCCTTTGTTTTGTGGTCATTTATAGACACTTACATTTGAGAGTCATCTGATCCGAGCCCCTCATTTTATTAAAGGAGGAAACCGGGAAGTTAAATGTTAGGTAGATTGCCCACATTCACATGTCAGGGAACTGCAGAGTTAGGACAACCATTTATGGAAATCTGATCCGAAAGCCAGGGACCATATTAGCATCTTCATTAACGGATAAAGAGCACGAGACTCAAAAAAGTGAAGTCCTAGAGCACAGGGCTAATGAACGCAGGACTCTCCCTCTGTCAGGCTACCCGATGGCCAGGGATCATCCGTCTTCTCCTGCAGAGGGCAGCACTGTTCCTAGTCTACCCCGAGGTCCCTGGCACACAGTAGGTGCTGGTCAGCTGTGTTTAACTGGACTAAATCAGGGTGAGTCTTACTCAAAATCCCCAGGCACCTTGCAGAGGTGGCCCCGTGCCTCCTCAACCCCGTTAAAGTGCTGCAGGACAGCATTTACGACATTCTCAAACCTGCCTTCCGTGTATCGGAGCTTCTCTCCCATGATCCCCCAGGTGAACCCTCACCTTCAGCCCAGCGTCCCCCCGCCCCTGCTTTGCCACCCTGCGGCCCCGCCCATTTCCGAAATCTCAGCGTATTCACCTCCAAGCCCAGCCTCAGCCCCCATGAAACCCTCCCTGCCCACTGCAGACCAGGCAAGGCAGCCCCGAGAGCTGCTGCCATCTGACAAAGTGACAGAGGGACCCTCCCAGGCTCACTCACAGGATTGGGCGATGCAGCTGACAGCCCTTCAGCCCAGAAGAGGAAGACAGACTTCTGGTCCACAGCGGCTGCTGAGGTGGCCGGAGTTTCTTCCATGTGACACGGAATGCTGTAACTCCAAGCGACCATTCCAGAGTCCCCATCCACCACCATCACCTGCAAAAGAGAAGACGGTGAGCACAGGCCATCCTCAGAGAGACAGCGGAAAACTCACGCGCACCCGAACAAAAACCCATGGACATGCAAACACCACATACGTTAACAGGCGGAGCTTACCAGATGCAAACAACGGGGTGTTCAGAGAGCGCTAAATAGCAGCTAGGCCCAGGACCCTAGATAGAGTCTAAAGGACTGCAGCCTTCCCAGGTGAGAAGGGACATTATAAGTCATCTCGGCCTCCTCGCCTCCTCAGATGAGGGGACGGAGGCTCAGGGACAGGAAGTGACGCTGATTATTCTGCGTTCGGGACAGTCCTGGACGGAGCAGACATCCCACCGTGGAGGGGCTGAAACCCGACCCTCATCCCTTCCCTCCAGCAATGCCACTGCCACGATTGCCATACGGGGACATGATGCGGCGACAGCTCTGTCCCGCCCCCTGGGCTAAAAGCTTTACAAGTTTGACTCTGTCGTGTGCAACCTGGCAGGTGCAGCTCAGCCCAAAGGGAGTCTCAAATTCAAAAGAGCATAGTCTGAACAGGCACAAAAACATAAAATTAAGAGAAAAATTCACTCCTTAGTTGCATCTCTCAAGGGATAATTAAGGGGATTAGATTTATAATCCCCGGCAATACTGGTATCTCCTGTCACCCCAAATACCTCACACCGCACAGTTCTAGAACAAAACAGCCTCTCCTTTGCCAAAATCCCCAAGAAACTCCCCCATCACCTCCAGCCCCAGCATCTCCACGGCCTCTCTCCTCAGTGTCTCTGCCCTGCACCTCCTTCGACAGTCCCTTCCCTGTGCCCCCAGTGTCCTGGGCCTGCCATTCTCTGCCCAGGATCAGACTCTGCTTCGCTGAGAGCAAGCAGAGGGGAAGCAGGCTAGCAGTCCAAGATTCCCTTCATTAGTCTCGGGGAGAAAAGAAGTCTAGAGACACTGCACTAAAACGCTTTAGCCAGTGACACATATTATTCCACTTAACTGTCACGACAACCCTATGAAGGCAAGTGGTCTTATTACTCCCGTTTCACAGATGCAGAAACTACAGCTGGGTGAGACTGTGTCATCTGCCCACGGTCACCAATTAGTAGTGGAGCCAGGGACTAAAACCCAAGCCTAAACCCTCAGCATCTCAGCTCTAAACCAACCCATATGTACCCTTCCTCCTTCATCCTGCTGGGAAAGCCAACGGACATTTCAGTCTCTACCTGAATTCTCTTTGAAACACACTCAGACACTGCTTCCTTCCTGTCTGGCACTGCCTGAAGACTCTCCCCGAAGTGGTCCTTGTGTCCTCGGATCTGTCCCCTACTCATGACTAAATAACCCTAGGCTCTACGCCTCATCTGAATTCCGCAGCCTGGCTTTCAGGCCCTCCAACAGCTGAGCGCGTCCTGACCACTCTGTTAGGAAGGCCCCTCTGCCCAGCCTCCTATATCCATCCAGCAAACCTCTTCTCTGCTCTCGTGACTCTGCACATCTAACGCCCAAATGACGGGAAGCATCTCTCGACACCCTTCCCTCCATCTGCTCCCCACGTCCCTGTGGCATCGTGCGAACTTCCGTTCCAGCACTCACCACGACGTCCGAGGAACAGGCACCCCGGTGACTGAACCACACGAGGCAGTGGCTTGTTGTCATTGATGCTGTGTCTCCACAGCCATCATCTGCGCACCTGGCACAGAACCTGGCATACGTGAGAGGCAATGATTAAGTGTTTGTTGAAGTCACTCTCAGGGAACAGGGTATAATCGTATATAAATACATATTTCATGCTGAGGATAAACCAAAACGCTCAGTCGATTATAAAAAAAAGAAATTTTAAAAACTCGAATTCTGCCTGTAACGTTAAAGGAATGAAAACTGTCTATCCAGTCATTAAATCCTTACAATGTACAACCTGACATAAAATCAGAATGACCTATGTGTGTCCTTGGAACACACCCTACCGTCTATCTCAGGGAGCTGGAGCCCCTGCCCCTGCCTGCCTGCCCACCCTCCTCCAGAAACGCAGTTCAGCTGCAAGGCTCTGCTCACCTTTCCCGCCTTTATGAAGTCCTCCGTAACATCCTAGCCACCCCGGCTAGCCCAGCTTCTGTGAAATCTAGGAGTACGTGTACTGAAGTGGTACATTTATTTATACCTGCCTTTCCCCATCAAGAGACTTCAGAAGGCTCCTGTACACTGAGAACCCAGAATGAACTGCATAGGAAGGAGGGCAGCTAGAAAAGCTTCTGATGCTGTAATTGAGCACTGCACTGTGACTTTTCATTTTATCCATTCTGCTAGACTTGGAGCTCTTTGAAGGAAGAGACCATCCTTTAGGTTCTTTTTATTTCTCACGATGCCTAGCGCAGGGCTGGACACCAGGTTTATACTGGATATATGTTTCGACTGATCTTGAGTCCCCAGGTTTTACCTTTTTCAGCCCGACTCCATTCGGTATCTGCAGAAGGAAGTCTAACGTCTCATCATCCGTGAAATACCCAGGAGTAGGCTGGCTGCACGTGAGAACAACGTGAGTGATCAGAAGTGAAGGAGAAAAAGAGGAGAACCTCCCTCCTTCCCGCCCCCTTCCCTTGCACGAGCCCCAGATAGCAAGCAGTCATTCTGGGTGATTTTGAAAGGTGGGCAAGCGGAACAAGAAGCAGACGTGAGGAGCACACTGCCAACCTGCGCAGGCCTTGGAGGCTCAGGGTCCAGGAAGGTGTGAGATTCTGCCCCTGGAGCAGGACAAGGCCTCGTCTGGTCGTGATCAGGAGGTCGCTGCTGTTGGAACCCGGCACCTTCACCGTCTGGAGGAGCTCCACCCCGTCGCTGAGTTAAACAAGACCCCGACGGTTAGTCTCAGGCTTGGATGAGATGCCTGCCCTGCTTACTTGGGCTTTTCCTCTTGGCGTACATGTTTGTATAGACCCTTGCGTTTGTCTTCCACCAGGGTCTCGTCAGGCAGGGCGCTCTGCCATTCCAGTTGAATCTCCTTTTCTTGGTTTCTTTAGAAACCAAGGAGCCCTAGAAAATTCAGGCAAGTTCAGAAGGAACTGACAGGAGAAGTGCATCTCACACTGGATGCTCTGGGAAAGATAACAGAGCTGAGGACAGTGGCAGGGAAGGAGCCGGAGGTCGGGACAGGATGCTTGAAACTGTCATTAAGCTCGGACAGCTGCTCACGCTGTACGCTGCATCCAATTACTTCTCCCTCTGTACAACCGGGACCACTCTATGTAACATCTGTCAAATGCACGGACACAATGTGATACTGCCTGAGAAAATGCTAGAAAATGATTTGAAGCTTCTGGGAGGAAAAGAACGAAGACAATTATTACCCAGGCCTGGGGTGAAATGAGTAAAATCCACGGTAGATAACCAGCAACATGCTTTTAGTTAAGAAATAAACAAGAAAAAAAAATAAGAGTTCATGGATGCTGCCCTTGCTTCTGCCAAAGTGATTCTTCAACTAAGAGAAAAATACGGGCGAAGAGTAAGGCCGATCCTTCAGCACAGTTTTACAAGCAGTTGTGTTACATAAATCTATCTCCCTGCCTGCGGTTCCCCAGTCTCACCCTGCCCTGCTCTGACTGCCACGCCAAACAAATATCCTTCTTCGCCGCCCAGGTGCGAAGTGATCACACGCTATGGTCACCCACACGTAGACGCCAACGCTTCATGTCACCAAGAGAAGAGCCCTTGGAACTCCCCTTAACCAGGTCAGAAGGTGGTACATGAAGGCCAGCACTGTTTCCCCCGCAAACGTCTGCCCACGTGTTCACCAGCCCAACCAGACGATGACTCGGTTTCACTGTGACGGGGCCAGACGGCTGCCCACCTGTAAATGTCAATGAGCTCAGACAGGTTGATGGATCTCCGCCTCTCCCACTCGGGCTCGTCTATCTGCAGGGAAGGTGGTAAGCTGTCTCGATTTTGGGCCTGAACAAAAATGTCCCGCAGGGCGACAGCCTGGATATTTCCTAGCGGCACAGAAGAACCAACACGGAGAAGGTGAACTTTACGGCATTTTCCCAGGGTGAGGATGGGAGTGAGAGACCCAGAGCCTGGGCAGGGGGATGGGTCCAACACAGCCCGCCCGGCCCAGCAGGGAACGAGTGGGGAAGTGCTTAAGTGGACGCTGGGCAGAGCTTCTCATTGGAGAAGAGTGAATGCCGCGCGGCAGGGGGCCCGGGCAGAGGAGGTGACGGAGGGCTGGTGTCAGTGACTCCAGGCTTGCTGACTCCAGGCTTTCTCTACGTCACATAAGGAGGGCCTCACCATACACCCATGGGGACAGTAGCAAAAATGAGCCTTGCTTCTTACCAAAGCCAAACAGGATGTAGGCAGCCCCATTGGTGGTGATGTAAACCTGAGGGCCGATCAGGTTCCCCACTCCGACGATGTTGTACTTCACGGGTCGGCCCACGGGACTCCCTGTCCGGCCAGACACCAGCAGGAAGCACAGATCTGGCTGACGAAGTGAAAGACGGGGGTTGAATCCATAGACGCCTAATCGTTTCCGAATCAAATCGTTTCTCTAGATAGGCACTGCTTGCTCATTAGCGAAGAGGTCAGAAACACCTCCCAGAGTTGGAAAACCCAAAGCCAAGCCCACCTCGTTCTATTTCCCTGGAAGTTAGAAAGTGGGGCAAGTGCCCCGTTCCCTTGTTAGATGGTAGCTCGGGGAAGTTCTCCAAAGCACAGTTGTTGCCTCAGTCTCCTGAGGCAAAGAACTCTAGCCTAGAGCTAAACAGAGTACAGCCGACCCCGGGTCTCTGCCCCCATACCCAGAAATCCCCAGTAACATCTGGTCCCAGGAGAATCAGCGCAGGCAGTGTGCTCCCATCATGACATACACGTCTGGCCTGGCCACCATCAACCTCACTATCAAGCAGAGATCCGCAAACCTTTTCTGTGACGTGTCAGACAGTAAATATGTGATGTTTTGCCAGCAGACGGTCTCCGTAGCAGCTACTCCACTCCGCCACTCTAGCGTGAGAGCAGCCATAGATAATACACGAATGAGCAGGGTGACTGCGTCCCAATAAAACTTTATGAAAACAAACTGCAGGCCACAGTTCGCCACCCCCTGCGCTAGAGGATTTTCTTTTGGGAATAGAGTCACTGGTTGGGAAGTATAAGGACTACATCGGTATCTTGACTTCAGTAAAGCTTTGGACAGAGTTTATCATCATGAATTCTTATGGACAAGATAAAGAAATGTGGTTCTCAGTGTACCCCGAGAAAGGGCCAATGCCAACCCAGAGGGAGGTTTCAGTGGAATGTCACAGCACCCAGCTATTATCTCATTCCTGTTAATCATTCTTATCAAAGACCTGAATGAACAGAATTCAAGTTGATCACAAAGCTGAGAGCGATAGGTAATAGGCTGTCTGACAGACTCAAAATTCCAAAAAGTCTTAGACTGGAAGATGGATCAAAATCTGGAAGAAAAGATTGGGCCATTAATTAAGACGTGGGTATTTTATGGTAACAAGACTTATCGTGGTGATCATTTTGAAATGTACAGAAATATCAAATCAGTAAGTTGTTCACCAGGAACTAACACAGTGCTGTAGGTCAGTTATACTTCAAAAACAAATAAACTCATAGAAGAAGAGATCAGATTTGCGGTTACTAGAGGGAAGGATGGTAGGAGGGAGGATTGGATGAAGGCTGTCAAAAGGTAGAAACTTCCACTTATAAGATAAGTAAGTACTAGGGATATAATGCACAACATGAGAAACATAATTAACACTGCTGTACGTTATGTAGAAAAGTTAAGAGAGTCAATCCTAAGAGTTCTCATCACAAGGAAAAATTTTTTTCTATTTCTTTAATTTTGTATCAAGACGAGATGATGGATGTTCACTAAACTTACTGTGGTCACCATTTCATGATGTACGTAAGTCAGATCATTGTGCTGTACACCTTAAACTTATACAGTGCTGTATGCCAATTATAGCTCAATAAAACTGGAAGGAAAAAAATGAAAGAAGTAGGGAAAAAAGACGTGGGTATTTTAACGGGTTATAAACAAAAACTGATTCTTAGAAAGGCTATCACAGCCTTTGGCTGCATTTCTAGATAAACAGAGTCTATATCAAAAGAAGCAACAATTTCCTTATGTTGATATAACTGGTTCTAGTACAAATAGAATACTGTTTTCATTTATGGGTACCATATTATAAAAGAGATATGGACAAGGTGTAGTGAAAAAAGAAAGAAATCAAGAAAGAGAGGGGTCTGGATCATTTTGCATGAGGCACAGTGTGAGAAATCGGGACTGTTTAGCCTTGAGAATAGCAGGCTGTAGAGGGACCAGGCTTCCAGCAAAAGGGCTTTCATGTAGAAAGAGGATTGGATTCAGAGTATTCTATGGAGCTGAAGCCGGCACCATGAATGGAAGCTATGAGAAAGCAGATTTCTCACCAGTAAGAATTTTCTAGAGTGGGTCAGGAACAAAATGGACTGTCTCACAAATTAGCACTATTGCCATCAGCCTGAGGACTCAGAGGGAATGGGTGCCAATGTATCTGGAACAGTGTATCAGCGACTGTAGCACAGTGTGAGAGGGTTAACTTCATGGCCTCTAAGGTCCCTTCCCACTGACATGCTAGCCCAGATCTGTTCTCTAACCCCAACCATGTCCAGGTGTCCCAAGCCCGCCTCACTCCAGCCCCAGATCTAAGAATGCCGCCCCTCTATATCATAGACCTAATACGTCTCATTCCTCCTTCCACATCTGCAGCTCAGAGCAAACACGTTCCTCAGGTTCTTTTTTGCTGGTATAGAAGTCAGAAAAGTCAGTATGAAGATGAAGCTACTGCTCTGAACCCACCACTTCTCCAAGATTTTTCTAGTCTTGCCTATCACTTTCCAGGCAGAATGGAGACTAGTCCATACCCCTCCCTCCACCGCCATATCCCCTCCCTCTACCACCAAAAAAGGCACAGAGTAGAAGCAGGTGAGAAGCCATTCCTGTAACAGAGCCCCCTTGCTAGGGAGGGTCCCTCAGTCAGACCTGAACTGTCATCCCATCCACCACCGCTGGCTAGAAGACAGATGTGATGTCAAGGCCAAGATTTTTAAACTTGTTCGGGACACACAAACCTGTTCACTGTCTTGCTATGCTTCTGCTAACAACCATAATTCCTTTAAAAAGAAACTGCCCTATTTGTAGTGAGGTGGATGGACCTAGAGTCTGTCATACAGAGTGAAGTAATTCAGAAAGAGAAAAACAAATACCGTATGCTAACACATATATATGGAATTTAAGAAAAAAAGGTTCTGAAGAACATAGGGGCAGGACAGGAGTAAAGACACAGATGTAGAGAATGGACTTGAGGACACGGGGAGGGGGAAGGGTAAGCTGGGATGAAGTGAGAAAGTGGCATGGACATATATACACTACCAGATGTAAAATAGACAGCTAATGGGAAGCAGCCGCATAGCACAGGGAGATCAGCTTGGTGCTTTGTGACCACCTAGAGGGGTGGGATAGGGAGGGTGGGAGGGAGACGCAAGAGGGAGGAGATGTGGGGATATATGTATATGTATAGCTGATTCATTTTGTTATAAAGCAGAAACTAACACACCACTGTAAAGCAATTATACTCCAATAAAGATTAAAAAAAAATAACCTATATGGGAAAAGAATCTGAAAAAGAATGGATATAATATATATGTATAACTGAATCACTCTGCTGTACACCTGAAACTAACACAACATTGGAAACAAACTATACTCCAATATAAAATAAAAATTAAATTAAAAAAAAAAGAAACTCCCCATACTTTCCACTTTGGGGCCTTCTGAGAATCACTCCCTGATGGATGTAATCATTAAAATGTTCCCTACTCCCAGGTCTCTTTATTCACAGTGACTGGAATGAAAAAAGATTACGTGAAGAATTCCTGACATTTTGGTTCAGTCTACTTTGAGACCAGTTGAAGAGAAACAAACAGAAAGGACCCCTAAAAGCGACTAGCCTTCGGAATTGTCCCTCACCGTCTATCTTCTTTTCTCTCACCTCACAAACGTAAAGTCTCGTCTGAGGCACTAGAGCAGGGCTCCTGAAACTTGTGACTGGTGGAGCTCTCTGAGTTAGTTTATGGTGCTCTTGACAGAAAACCGTACAGTCCTGATAGGTTTAATTCCATTCTAAAGAATTTTACTTGCAGATTCTGTAACTCCACTCCGCACACACATTACAAAAATCACAACCAGGTCTAGTACAATTAAAATAAGCCACCAAATGAGGCACAACGATCGGGAGCCACATTTCCGCACAAATACTCCAGGCTGATTGCCGTCCACGAGCCTTTCCTGGCAGACTCACCCTAGACAGTCTGAGAAAAAGTCTAAGAGAAAGTTTGACAGAAGCTCTGAGAAAAGCTTCAGGAATAAAAACTTAAAATTGAGATAATTCTGTCCATTAATACATTCTTTCCTGTGATTTACGGGGAAAAAAAAAAAAACTACTATTATTTTATCTGTGCAGAGAATAACTCGTTCCAGGTCACTGGAGTCCCAGCAAAGCATAACTGAGAAGCATAATTTAGGGACCACTGTACCAGAACCACAATCTGCAGGTACAGGTTAAACAACTCTTTCTTTGGGTGCTGTTGTCGCTACTTGTTTGACTTACAATTTTTTTCTCTCTATATCTTATGAGCTTTCTATCCGTCTGTCTGTTTTATAGTTGCAATAAAAGTTAAATATATATAGTGAAACCAACAATGTGTGCGCTGGGTGGAAACAGGCACCACTCTGGGCATTTCATATATGTTAGTTCTAATTTTCATAACCATCCTGCAAGTAGGATAACATCCCCGCTTTACATACGAAATAACCAGGGCTGGGATGGGCTCTGTGGTTTGCCCAAGGCCACAGGGCAGTAGAGCAGGAAGTCAAACATAGACCTATCTGGCTCCCAAGCTCTGCCACACCGGTCAACGGAACCTGGAAAATGGGTTCATAATGGTAATTTACTCACTTAATCTCACAAAGAGAATTTATTTAAACCTAAGCCCTTGTAACGAGAAGGTTTCAAGCAGCGTTTCTAATAACGATACTAGGAAATGACCAAAGTTGACACTTTCCCTGTAAGAAACAAGGACCACCTAACACGGAGCATACCTGCAATTCCCCAATGACCAGAACTGCGAGATCTCTGATGCCATCTTCATCCAGGTCTGGCAGTACCACGCCTGGGGCAGCCAGGGTACCGTTGGGTAAGTAGTGTGGGTCTAAAGTCCAAATGGCTTTCCCTGGGGAAAGATAAGTACACTCATCACAGTTAGGGATTTCTGCCTCTGCCAAAGGCAGATGCAATGCTCCCAGGCCAGAAAAGAGACTCAACAGGCTGAATGACCGACAGCAACTCCTACACACTTTTTCCTTTCATTTTTATCTTACTGGGGAGAAATGGAGCAGGGAGTATGAACTGAAATCCTCAAGTATCTGGCTAACAAGCCCACGTAATAACTTCACACCTGGATTTTTTAGGTAACGTGGACATGCTGAAGACTCTTTAAGAAAGAAGAGCCCACTTGTCTGGGATGGAGGAATTGATCTGTTAGAGATGATTCCAACTCCTAAGGAACCAAGGGGCAGCCAAACAGAAGCCCAACTCGCTCCTTCTACCACGTGTTCATATAAGTAGAGAAATCATAAAAGGTTTTCAAGATGAATTCAGTGCTGGAGTTAACTCACACGGAAATTCTTTTCACTCAGAGGAACCCCACTCCCAAACCCCAACCTTTACAACCAGGAAGGAGGCTATTTAACTCAGCTTCCCTCAGGTCGAAGGTTAACGGGCACACTGGAAGTATAAGGCTCTGTCATCACATTATATGTGATTCTCTTCCATTCCTTTTGTCTCATGTCTGAATGTGATAAAAGAGGCCAAATCAACATGCCTCCACACACCTTAGCTTCTTCACTGGCATATTTTTCAGTGGTTAATGCCCAAGTTCACATATGAACCCTTGTATGTCAAATACTGAAAACAAAGAGAAAAAGCTCCATGGCCTTCTATACAAAGAACAGAGAAGGGAGATTACTTAGAAACTGAAAGCCTAGGGATACGTTCTGTTTGGATAACTGAGTTTAGCCCCATCCTATCACCAAGCAGGTTGAACCATGGATCTATTACTCACTCTGCTCAAACCCTTTCTCCTTATTTCCCTTAATATCTACCTTGCAGAGCAGGAAATCAGACCTCCCACCATGGGAGAGTGGAGTCCCTTCCCTACCAGACTGTTCTAACCTGAGATTAGACCTCCCAGGAACAGGGATCTCTTGTGGTCAGTGATCTTTTTTTTTTTTTTAATTTATTTAATTTATTTATTTTTAGCTGTGTTGGGTCTTCGTTGCTGCGCACGGGCTTTTCTCTAGCTGCAGCGAGCGGGGCTACTCTTCGTTGCAGTGCGCGGGCTTCTCATTGCGGTGGCTTCTCTTGTTGAGGAACACGGGCTCCAGGCGCGCAGGCTTCAGTAGTTGTGGCACGTGGACTCGGTAGCTGTGGCACGCGGACTCAGTAGTTGTGGCTCGCGGGCTCTAGAGCACAGGCTCACTAGTTGTGGCGCACGGGCTTAGCTGCTCCGCGGCATGTGGGATCTTCCCGGACCAGGCAAGAACCCGTGTCCCCTACAGTGGCAGGTGGATTCTCAACCACTGTGCCACCAGAGAAGCCCCGCAGTCAGTGATGTTTACCTGATGTCGCGTTGAATGCACTGAGCATCTTGTGTGTCCCCGTCACAAGGCAGACGGTTTCGGCCACTCTCCCTGGCATTAGATCCAGACAGGTGATATCTCGGGCCTCCTCGGGGAGGGGACTAGACCAGAGCGTACTGCCATTCATCCCCGAAAGGCACACGAGGACAGCAGGTGGCCTTGAGACACCTAAAAGCACAAAAGAGATAAGAAAGAGCAGGAGGCAGAGGACATAAGAGGGAGAGATGAGCGGGGGGCTAGAAAACCAAAAGGAAATAGAGGTAAGGCAGCAGCTCAGACCTGGGCGCTCAGCTCCCTCCTGTATTTCTGGCAACAAGGTCTGCAAACAGAGTACCTGTCACATCTGTTCAACACATCTCTCATGTAAGACGACATCCTGCAGGCAACCCGTGTGCACCTCTGCTCTCCCAACACACTTGTTGACGAGTCTGTCACCTTAGCCCCTGCTAAACAGGGATATCCTTAAGGCTAAAGCCTGTCACGTTCGTTTCTGCATCCTCAGTGCTTTGCAAAGCGCCGAGCATATCCAGCAGCCAAGTGCTTCCTGAATAAAAGGAGCAACATCAAGAATATGGAAAAGGAGGGGTTGCAAACAAACAAAAAAACGGGAAGCAAAGCTAGGCTCAGAAAATTGACACTGATCTAGAATATGTATAGAGCAGGAAGCAAAGTACCTGAATTCTAATCATCGCTAGCAAATGCTCCCTGAGAGCAGAAAACAATCTCTTAAAAAATAAACCTGGGGAATAAAAAAGGTAATGAAGAACCTAAGGGCAAGACAGGAATAAAGACACAGACCTACTAGAGAATGGACTTGAGGATATGGGGAGGGGGAAGGGTAAGCTGTGACACCGTGAGAGAGTGGCATGGACATATATACACTACCAAACGTAAAAAAGATAGCTAGTGAGAAGCAGCTGCATAGCACAGGGAGATCAGCTCGGTGCTTTGTGACTACCTAGAGGGGTGGGATAGGGAGGGTGGGAGGGAGGGAGACGCAAGAAGGAGGGGATATGGGAACATGTGTATATGTATAACTGATTCACTTTGCAGAAACTAACACACCATTGTAAAGCAATTATACTCCAATAAAGATGTTAAATAAATAAATAAATAAATAAATAAATAAAATAAACCTGGGGACTTCCCTGGCGGTCCAGAGGTTGACTCCACACTTCCAATGCAGCGGGCATGGGTTCGATCCCTAGTCAGGGAATTAAGATCCCACAAGCCGAGTGGCACAGCCAAAAAGTGAAACAAACAAACAAAAAACCCTGAAGGTTATACTTAGCAAAGATCAGGAGGTCCTCCTGGTCTAGAGTTCCAGCGAATCAGCTGATCTGGCCCCAGTCAAGAAAGACTACTTGGGCAACTTAATACCTAGCTGGCAAAGGGTTCGGGCAGCTCGCCTCTTTAACAAACCACCTTTATGTCACTCAATTAACCTATCAGAATAATAACTTTCTCTCGTGTCAGTTTCACACCCACTTACAGGATAGGGATACGGCCCACCTCACACACTTCCACTCTTCACTCATAGCAACAGCTAATAAGGACAAGGACATGTTAGAGCTTCATTGTACCTGTTCCTCAGAACTGCTAATTAAACATACAACCTAAAAACAAGTGACAAACTGGTTTGCCCTTTCAGACCTTGTTGCCAGAAGCAGCGGTTTACATGACAAATCTCAGCGATGTATGTTACCCCCCGGACTTCCCAGGGATGCTCTGATTAATAGACTGTGCTGTCCTCCCTCCTTCATGACCCCATCGACTCCACATCAGTTGCGTGACTCGTCTTTTTCCCGGTGGTGATGGGTCATCCCTTTCCCTTCACACCACGACTCCATGAGGCAGAGACCGCACTCCTCTTGTTTAGCTCAAAAGAACCAGTGCAGCTCTACGTAAGGTGCACAGCAGGTTGCTGGATGAATGAACAAATGAACAAACAAATAAGAAACACAATCCTCCTCATGTTCAGTGGCACAGATCTTTGAACCCACTGGCTGGGGCTATGGGCACAGCAATTTGACATAAGGGTCAAGGGCAGGAACGCCAGAGTCTACCGGCTATACCGTTTGGATCCCAGCTCTACCACTACCAGCTGTGAGACTGATCAAGTTCCTTCACCTCACTATCCCTTAGTTTCCCCAACTGCAAAAGGGGATAATAATATTAGTCCACATTATAGGTACACCGAGGGATAAATTCGTTCATAATATGTTATGTACTTACAACAGCGCATAGCACATACAAAGTACCATGTGTTAGTTAGCGTTATTATTGCTTTTATAATCTATAACCAAATCAGGCTGGTCCATATTGCGTCCCAACTCATGGCCTTCCCATCATGAGTCCTGATATGTAGCAAACCACGTAAAATACCAAATGACTGAAAAAAATCTCTAAAAGTGGATGGGGGAAATTTTTACTTCAAAGGCTTATGAGTCATAGGCAGAAAAAAAAACATAATTAAGGTTGAATCATATAAAAGTCAATTTCTAGGCTGGAGGTTCTTCCCATAAACGAAGCTATGCCCAAATTGCTTCTGCATATTGTGCAAGCCCCAGAAAGGTATTTCTAATAACGTCAGAGAGGCATGCAGCCTAGAATCCTCTATAACATACCTAAATGTTTATTCCAAGGGCTGAATGATTAAAAAACAGTTGGTAGGCCATCCTCAGCCTCAAACCAGAGTTCCTGTATCAGTTTACAGACTTCAGTTCGAATGCACTTAAATGGAGGCTGCAGGACAAACCAAAAGCCCCCATGTACCTATAATGAAAATGCAACTTTTTTTTTTTTTTTTTTTTTTTTTGCAGTTGACTTGTATCGGCTGGGGTCCCAAAAAAGCCCAGCTCACTCAATTAGGGTAAGTTGTGGAGGTTTAATAAAGAGACTGTTTACAAAGATGTGGTCGAGGTGTAGGGAAACCAGAAGAGATAGTACAGCCCCTCAGAACTGTTGCCATGCCCAGGCCCAAAGAGACAGGGGGAGGAAGCATTTCCTGGAATTGAGAAAAAGGAAGTCCTGTAAGAGGACCACCTTGAGAGAGGCTGTGACCTCTGATCAAGGATGTAGCCAGCCTGAGGTGGCCCGGGCAGAGGGGAGCCAGGGGAATAAATACCCGCTGGTCACTCTCTTCCTCTCCTCTAGCTTCTGGCCTGTGCTCCCCATTGGCCAAATCCAGTGGAAGTCTGCAGGCCTGGGACCTGACGTAATGCGTACGGGTCAGCCTCCCATCCCGCGGGGAGCAGGATGGAGAGCAGAGATGGAAGAGCAAACAGACGGGGTCAAAGGAAACACCCAGCCAAGAGGTATGTGTATAAAGATACGTTAGAACGTGAGCAAAAGCTTTCTGCCAGGGAGGGGAAGGTAGATAGAGTCTATGTTTATCATCATCGAAGAGGCCAGGGAGAACCGACTCAGAGAAAACTCAAGCAACCTAAGTGCTGGCGCTGTTCAGGGCAGGCGTGCGGCCAAGGAACCTCCTCCCTGGGTCTCAGGTTGGTCCCTGGACCGGGGCGCCCTCCAGCTCTCATGCTCTGTGATTCCCTGAACCAGGCGTTATGTACATGCAAGGAGCCTCCCGACGAGGCCCATAGCGTGTGCCGGATCCCCGAGGGCTTTCTCCTCACTGCAGCCCGCTCAGGAGGCAGCCCCAGCACATCCTCTGAGCTCACACCCTCCGCTCAACCAGCTTCTCCCGCCAAGGCTCCGAAGACACCCTCTTACCAGCGGTGCTCCCATTCCCTGATGTCACGAAGGAGAGAAGCACGTCGCGCAGGCCGTCTCCGTTCACGTCCGCCAGGTCCAGTGGAGACAGGTCCCCACCTGATGGACACATGAGAAACACAGGGTCCGCGGCAAGTTACACAGACCAGCTCCCTGCTCCAGGCTGGAAAGGGAATGCTCCGTAAAAACCAGACTTCTGGGTCCTAGATAAGATACACAGACCCACTTCTGCCTGTGCCTCTCGCCAAGGACAGCTAGAATCCCTAGGCATTAAACATAAAACAAACATGAGAAGACTCTGGAAGGCAGAGAGAAGGCAGACCAGCTGGGGACGGCGAGACCCAGGGAAGGACAGCTGGTGGCTCCCCTGGGTTTTCTTTGGCCTCATATCCCAGACCGGGTGCTGCGGAAGCTGGCGACCCAGAAATGCCAACAGGGACACACAGAAGGCCCCAGAAGAGCTGGTCCCCAGCCAAAGGACAGGAAAGGCACAGCCTAGCAAGAGAGAAAAGTTTTCCACAAGAACTGCTTGACTCCAACCAAACGCCACAGACAAAACTGTGGTCCCAGCCAGCCCCACAGCAACAGCCAAGAGGAAACCCTTGCCGGGCTGTAACAAGGTCCCTCTCACCCCACCAGGGTCAGGTCAGAGAAGGCCGGGTGGGGAGGCTGGACTCCCATCCCCACCTAGCAGCACTCAGGCCTCCATACACGAGGGAAGCCTACGGTTCTATCCCCACCAAGCATTAACGGGGCAGCCGCCCAGCCCTGGCGTCAGCAGAGGCCTGATGGGAGCCTGCACCTCCATCTCCACCCAGCAGTGACAAGGTAGGTAGTGTCATGCCCCCCCCACACCTCCAAACAGTGTGGAGTCAGAGGATGCTTGCCAAATTTGGAGAGAACTCACACACGGCTAGTGGAAGTGTAAACTGGTACAACCACTACGGAAGATAATTTAAGAGAAACTCCTAGGGCTGGACATGCACATACCCTGTAACCCAGCCATTTCACCCCCAGGTTTATGCCCTAGAGAAATCCTTACACACTCCAACAGGAAACATGCACAAGAATCTTCTCAGTGGCATTACTTATTTTTTAAAAAACAGAAGTCACCTAAATGCTCATCGACAGTAAAGTGGATCGATAAATCATAGGACATTCATACCGTGGAAAATTAGTGGTGAAAATAAACTCCAGTGACAGTACATTGATACGGATAAACCTCCAACATATTATTTAAATACGCTGAACAAAAAAGCAAGTCACAGACAACTACGTGATTATATCAATATTTACATGAAATTCAAAAACAGGCAAAATTAAAGAATATATCATTTAGAGATGCATATCTATGTGGTAAAACTTTAAACACAAGTAAAGGAATAGCGACACAAAACTCAGGAGAGGAGAACCCTCTGGCGGGGAGAGGGGGATACGGTCAGGAGCGACACATGGGGAATTGCAAAGACCTTTACAAGGTCCTATTTCTTAAACTCGGTGGTGGATACACCAAGAATTCATTACTAGTCTTTATGCTGTATATAAACATTACAAGAGCTAACTTAGAAAAAACAAAAAAGGAAGGAAGAGAGGGAGAGACATTCTATGTGTAGGAACATATCGTAAGACATAGCCACCCAGTTTTGCCTTAAGAGAAAGTAAAGATGAGAACGAAGAACTCATCAGAAGCTAAGTCAGCTGGGATCAGAGAAGGGTCAGAGAGAAAATGTTTCTAGATCAAGATGATGCAGGGGTGTGGGCATACTGTAGGGAAGGGAAAAGTTTTCCTCTGCCTTCTTAAGGTTTCTAGCTGAGACTGACATAAGACACATGAACAAGGGGAAAGCACTCATATTTTATTTAATAAAATTGTGCATGTGCATGGGAGTTCCCACAGTTAAATGAAAACCCAAAGACGTGGCTAAGCCGCAGTGTTTATACCCCGCATAGCACGAAGAGTGGCGACTGGAAAAGTAACTAAAATATATGAGGGAACTACAGGAAGATGAGGGTTATTCTAACAAGGTCTGTTTGTACAAATGTCTCTCTGCCTCAACCCCCTATCTCTGGTGATAAGAGTGTTCTTTCCTCCTGGAATAAGGAGGGCATCTTTCACCTGGGAGTTTCATCTCCTGCTTTTGGGAAGAATCGAAGGTCAGAGTGGCCCGCTTGCACCTGCTAATGGTCAAATGCCTTTAACTCAAAATAGTCAATACACCAAAGCGCCACGGTGGGCTGGTGTGTTCTGAGCCCCTTCAGCCTGGTGCAGTTTTCGAGGGACAGGACCGTTCAGCACCGACAGTTAGATGGGATCCCCAATCTTGACCCAGGGCAAGCTGTTTTAAAGAAACCTGCTCCACAACCTAAATGTCCATCAACAGATGAATGGATAAAGAAGTTACGGTACACATATACAGTGGAATACTACTCAGCCATAAAAAAGAAAGAAAATTTGCCATTTGCAGCAACATGGATGGATTTGGAGGGTGTTATCCTAAGTGGACTAACTCAGACAGAGAAAGACAAATACCGTACATCACTTATATGCGGAATCTCAAAAATACAACATACTACTGAATATAACAAAAAGAAGCAGACTCACAGATACAGAGAACAAACGAGTGGTTACCAGTGCAGAGAGGGAAGGAGGAGGGGCAATGTAGGGGTAGGGGATTAAAAAAAAGGGATTTACAAGAAATCATGTGTGTGAAACTTTTGAAAATTGGACAGTACGGTAAAATTTAAAGACTTTCATTCAATAAAAAAAATAATAATAAAAAATAAAGAAAAATGAGACAAAATTCCTTGGGTAGCACCATCCCAACCGTCAGGAGCAAGAAAGAAAAGTTGCGGCAAGGAAGCAACTCTCTTTTCCTTGAAAAGAAATTATTTGATAAACAACAAGGTCCCACTGTCTAGCACAGGGACCTATATTCAATATCCTGTAACAAATCTTTTCCATAGTGGAAAAGAATATGAAAAAGAAGATGTGTACAAAACTGAATCACTTTGCTGTACACCAGAAACTAACACAACACTGTAAGTCAACTATACTTCGATAAAAAAGAAAAAGAAAATTAAAAAAAAGAAATTATTTGGAAATTCAATTTAGATCAGGCTTCTACAATCAACAGAACCCCAAGGGCCCTACAGGAGCTGTGGCCTCTGGCCTGGCCAGGATGGGAGCTTCACTGTTCTCTGTAAACCGCCCTTCCCACAGCTTTGCTCTCCCCTGATGCAGCCCCGGCTGCATGGCAGGACTCAGCAAACCAGGGTTCTCTCCTCCCTGCGTCTAATTAAGACCTTCCCCAGAGACACACAGCGCAGCGATACTCCCAAGTTTTTGGAGCCATACAGATCCATCTTTCTGTCTCATTTCAAATCCTAACCTCCTAACCACCTCCACACACAGGGGGAGAAATGCTAGATGACACACACGTTAATTTGTAAAGACTTGGAGGAAATCTTCAACGTCATCAGAAGCTTGCCGGAATGACACGCGATCATGAAGTTTCACAGACTTAGAGCTAAAGGTCCCGCAGCTCACCTCCCTGGGGGCCCAAGCGGCGGCTCCACGTGCTGTGCAGGCCTCGGGGGGGACAGGGGATCAGGAAGGCACACACGAGCACCAGGACCATGGAGATCACCAGCATCAGCAGGAAGACGGATGTGCGCACGTAGGACGCGATGGAGGAGGCCGCCTTCTGCTCCAGGGCCCCCAGGGGCTCCAAGGGGTACCCCTCCGTGGTGACCTCCGAGAGATGGGGCTTCCCAGCCCCTGTGACCTCAGCATCCGAGTCGGGCTCTGGTGCTTCTCCCAGCGGACTCTTCCCGTTCTTGACCCCTCCGTTCTTCTGCTGCAGGTTAAGCACGAGATCATCTTCACTCTCGTCGCTGTCGGCCTGTGTGAGGGGGTCATACTCCCCCAGGTCCGGGCTCTTCTTCCCTGAAAAGACAGAAAGCCAGACGGTCAAGGAGAACCTGGAAGGAGGGACCTTCGGCAAACACACAGCAACAGTAAACACCTAGGAGAACACACAGAACAGAACGGAACAAATCTACGTTGACAAGCCTGAACCTTGGAGCCGTCTATAAAATAGATTCCAGCGAAAAGGGGGAAAGAATGGGGGGAAAAAAGAAAATCAGTGCTCTAGAATTATTGCTTTCATGAGCTTAAGAACATTGGAAAAGAAACAAAGAAAGTGGCAAATTTCAAATACATTTTAGCTGTTTTTTTTTTAAAAAAAGCCCTCTCTTAATTTGTGTGACTCTGACGAAAAAGACCATAGCTCTTCTATGAAACCTTCCATACACCTGCTGTGCATACTTCCTTTGATTATCTTAGATTGGTGATGTTCCAATCTTTCCTGCGACTCCTTTAAACTATATTTTTTAACATTTTTTAAAAATTTATTTATTTTTGGCTGCATTGGGTCTTTGTTGCTGTGAGCGGGCTTTCTCTAGTTGCAGCGAGCAGGGACTACTCTTTGTTGTGGTGCGCGGGCTTCTCATTGCGGTGGCTTCTCTTGTTGCGGACAACAGGTTCTAAGCACGCGGGCTTCAGTAGTTGTGGCACGTAGGCTCAGTAGCTGTGGCTCACGGGCTCTAGAGGGCAGGTTCAGTAGTTGTGGCACATGGGCTTAGTTGCTCTGTGGCATGTGGGATCTTCCCGGACCAGAGTTCCAACCCACGCCCCCTGCATTGGCTGGCGGACTCCCGACCACTGCGCCACCAGGAAGTCCCTCTTTAAAGTCTTTATTGAATTTGTTACAAAATTGTTTCTGTTTTATGTTTCGGTTTTTTGACCCCCAGGCATGTGGGATCTTAGCTCCCTGACCAGGGATTGAATCCACACCCCCTGCATTGGAAGGCAAAGTCTTAACCACTGGACTGTCAGGTAATTCCCTCCACTAAACCTTTAGAACAACTGTTCTCTGCACAGTTGGCCTGCTCCTCACAGGCCAATATGTGTGACTTCCCAGTTGTTGCTATGGAAACCACGTAGAAAGTCAAATGCTGAAAGTCATCTGGAGATGTCTTACCAAAAGCTTACTTTTGAGAACCTCCCTGCAAATCTATCGCCCTTTCAGTACATGTTTCAGTAAACAGTGGTCACCTGAAAACTGCTATTCTGAGCCTGCATCCGAGAGGGGTGGGATCCAGCCGGCACAAGGAGGTGAAGGACTTGTCTTGAGGCTGGTTTATACAACAAGTACCCTGGTTTGACTGAGACCATATCTTTGCAGGGGTGGCCAGAGGCAGGCATTACGGGGGGCTTAAGCCCACCTCCTTCTGAGCCACCCCTGGCCCTTGCAGCCAGCGACTGGATGAGTTTATGCCTTTATTTTAGGCTATAGCCAAATAAAAACCAAGAAAAAGTTGCTGGTTTTGGAAATTACCTGGTAAGCTATCACTAATGTAAACTCTATGGTTAAATCCTTTGTTAAGAAGACATATAAAAAAGAAAATACAACCCGGATATTTAAAAGGGGAAAAGGAAGAATTTCTCATGTTCTCTGGTCACTGGGACCTTCGTGATGTCACTTCA
The DNA here is from genome assembly GCF_949774975.1 of Lagenorhynchus albirostris. Lineage (NCBI taxonomy): Eukaryota > Metazoa > Chordata > Mammalia > Artiodactyla > Delphinidae > Lagenorhynchus > Lagenorhynchus albirostris. The sequence goes on from NC_083105.1 coordinate 94,327,526, forward strand.
TTTCGTCCAATAAATACTGAGTTTGATTTTTTAAGTTATTAAATTATAAGAAAATTAAGCAATTATTAGAAATTTCATGCAAAATAGTACCACCAGGATATGCCACAGAGTCAGTGCAGCTGATTCCCATAATTTTTATATTTCCTCTATGAACCAAATGGTTTTATTAATTAGGGCCCATCATTCCCTAACCATCTCAGATAACTTTATTTATAATAGTTTGCAAACAGAACCATAGGTTGTTGTAATATTAACTCTGATACTTTTTTAAGTTTTTTTTTTTTTTTTTTTGGCTAAAAAAAAGTACACCTGACAGAATGTTTTAAATGTGCTGCCTGCACATGGTGGAGTATTATTCAGCCTTCAAAAGTAAGGCAATTCTGACACATGCTACGTACAACACCAATGAGTCTTGAGGTCATTATGTTACGTGAAATGCGCCAGTCACCAAAACACAAATACTGTACGATTCTACTTATATGTAGTCACATTCACAGAAGCAGGAAGCAGAATGGTGGTTTCCAGCACCTGGAGGGAGAGGTCCACGGTGGGGTTGTTGTTTAGTGGGTATAGAATTTCAGCTTTGCAAGACGAAAACGTTCTGGAGCTTGGCTGTACAACAATGTGAGTATTCTTAACCAGACCGTGCACTTAAAAATGGTTAAGATGCTAAACTTTATTATGTGTATTTTACCACAGTTTTTTAAATTTCAAGTTAAAAAAAAGAATACACTTGACAAAGAGGAAAACCTATACAGCAGCCCCAAATCTCAGGGTTCTTAGAGACTTTGAAGGTCACATAATCCACCTCCACCCGTATTCCAAATATGCACCTCCTTACCAACGCCCACCGGGCAGTCACTCAGCATACACCTCAGCGGAAGCCTTATCAGGGAACTCACTACCCTCCCGTCTAGAAAGCAGCGCCTTACTCTGATTCAGGAATCTATGTCTGGGCATTTGCCAACTACCTGTCTTAGTTTTAATTTCTGGGACCCCTCTTCCCCATGCACAATACTTGAAGATACCAATCATAAGAAACATAAGATACGGTATTTACAAGCTCAAGTCCTTACAATAGCAACCTTAAGTCAAATCTTCGCTCCATCTCTCATTAACTGTGTGACCTCAATTAAATTTCTTCACTTAGTAACCCCAGTTTCCTTATTTGTGAAATGGGATAATTATCGTTCCTACCCCATATGACTGTTATGAGGATTAAATAAGATAACATAGGCATGGTTCTCAGTCCTGCCTTAGGGTCACACTCAGTAAATTTCAGCTTCTGTTATTATGGTTGGCATTCTATCTCCCCACTGCCTGATCCAATCTCCTCAGCCCCGGTTAAATACCTCTACCTCTTCAACCCATTACTTGAAGACGCATTGTTTCAGATACTCCACAACATCCTGGTCACTCTCCTCTGGACACAAAGTGACATGTCTGTGCTCTTTAAAGGATGGTTCCCAGACGTGAATACAGTCCCCAGGGTGCAGTGTGACCAGGGCAGAGAAGAGCAGAACGGTGTCCTCCCTAGTCAGAGAGGACACTACAGTTCAATTCCTGTAACCTAGGAGCAGGCCAGCTTCCTTGGTAGCCCCATCACACAACTGATTCAACTAAAACTCCCACGCGCTTTCTACACACACTCAAGCTGTCCTGTAATTGCACAGTTTTTAGTGAAAAATGTAGCATCGACCCTTACTGAATTCAGTCTTGCTAGTCACTTTCCACCCTGCAACAAACACAGCCTAAAACAGCACCTTTGCCAAAGTGAAATCATGAATGAAATACTGGCGAACAAAACGGTTTAAAGGAAATGCACTTTTATTATATGATATACTATCACAGGCAGGAAGAGAGCTCGACTGCACACGCTGCAGAAATCTGTAAATTCTTTAATAAATCTATAAAACTAAATTGCAAGCATTCTTTTTGTTTTCTTTTTTTTAACATCTTTATTGGAGTATAATTGCTTTACAATGGTGTGTTAGCTTCTGCTGTATAGCAAAGTGAATCAGCTATACATATACATATATCCGATATCTCTTCCCTCTTGCGTCTCCCTCCCCCCCACCCTCCCTATCCCACCCCTCTAGGTGGTCACAAAGCACTGAGCTGATCTCCCTGTGCTATGCGGCTGCTTCCCACTAGCTATCTATTTTACGCTTGGTACTGTATATATGTCCATGCCTCTCTCTCACTTTGTCATTCTTTGAAAAAAAAGCCGCTGTTGAACTGATCCCTCTAACAAAATTATGTGCTTCTAGTTAATGATGGCAAAGGAAGGCCTTTCTGTCTGTCTCTTCCTAAAACCAGGGGGCGGGGGGATAAAAAGAAATAAAATTGGGGGGGGGAGGGAAGGGAAACAGCCACATTCCCAAACTAGAATTTATGGAAAACCGTTGCCAAAGGCAGTGAAACTTGTATCCAACTAAGGAAGTACAGTAAGAACACATACATTTCAAGTCTCCAGCAATGAGAAGAGTTCACAGAATTAATAATGGTGATGACGTGGATGTCAACTGGAAATGTACTGAGAGCTACTATGCCAGGCACTGGTCCAAGCATTTACAGGGATTAACTCATTTAATCCCCACAACAACTCTAAGAGGTAGGTATTATTATTATTCCCATTTTCATCAAAAAGATGAAAATATAGAGAGAGGTAAGTTGCCTAAGATCACAGAATTAACAAGAAAAGCCGGGATTCAACCTCAGGCAATTTGATGAGAGTCCACAGTCCTAACCAATCAGTTATGCTGCCTCCCTTGTTCCATGGATATAAAGCCAAACCAAATAATCTCTTGCTCAGAAAGACAAAGTCTGGGGTCCCAGAAGCACCAATGAGCCCCATTCAACACCACAGGGTCAAAGGCGAGGTTAAGACTGAAGGAGAAAAAGCACAAGCTTCTCTCCTTATAAGAAGCAGGCTGGCAGCACGGCGGGTTAGAACAAGCGCTGGAGTACCGTCAGTTCTCGAGAGGAGGATGTTTTGGACAGTGTGGGTCCAACAGGGAGACCGAAAGCAGACGGTAATTCAAAGAGGGCAGTTTCATATAAAGAATTATTAGACAGTGATAGGAGAGTAAATATAAATATGGGAAGAGAAATCCAAAAGGTATCCTAGGATGGGGAGACTGTATCCCAGGAAGGACAAACTTGGTATTTAAAGGGTCCGGATCCACTTTCACAGATCAGGCAACAAAACTGAATGTGCAGCTCAGGGCAATAAATTGATAACTGGCACAAGAAACGAAGAGAAGTAAACACTAGACAGCACTCTAAGGCCCTGTGGCAAACGCCAGCCAGGAGAGAAACATCCGCAAAGGAAGAGCACTGATGGGAAAGGGATCTGAGCTGACAGCCTAAATTAGGTTCCAGCCTCCAGCTGCCCCAGCTCACTCAGCTCCTGCCCACGGGTCAGCCAACAGCTGGCTTTAAAGCAGCCACCCATCTAGGCATGAAGAGGAATCAGAGAGGAGCCATCATTAGTACCTGGTCCACAAGCTACTGCAAAGCTCTACAAATACCTAAGAAAGAAGTTACAACAAAACCTAGCGGACGAAGCCGGCTACAGAACGAATGCTGGACAAATTCTACCACGAAACGGAAGAGATAATGAACCTACACTTCCCCCTGGGATCCAAGAAATTCAAGAAACAGTCTTCTCTGAAATAAGGGCTCATAAGAAAAATATAGTATTTCTAAGAGTAAATGACAACGCAATAGAGAAGATGAAAAGTAAGCAAGGAGAGCTCAGGAAAACGATGGAAGAAAATAAAGCAATTTTAGGGACTTCCCTAGTGGTCCAGTGGGTAAGACTCCGTGCTCCCAATGCAGGGGGCCCGGGTTCAATCCCTGGTCGGGGAACTCTATCCCACGTGCATGCCGCAGCGAAGTCCCGTGTGCCTCAACTAAGACCTGGCAGAGCCTTAATTAATTAACTAATTAATTAATTTAAAAAAAACAGTTTTAGAAAGGATATCCTTACTGGGATCAGCAAAAAGAACCGACATGGCTAAAAACAGCGTCAGAGACTTAAAGGATAGACTGTGAAAATCAAGCAGGATGAAATGGAAATAACAACAGTGGCTGGCAGTTTTGAGCACTTACTATGCTCTCTTCCAAACCCTTTTACTGTCTTAGCTCAGAAAATCTTCACAGCAACTCTTAAAGGCAGACACAGTATTATCTCCATTTTAAAGATGAGGAAACTGAGGTTTGGAAGTTTAAGTACCTGGCCCATAGTTAAACAGCAAGTAAGTGATAGTACAAGGATTCAAACCCAGGCAGTCTGGCCTGAAGCCTGGACTAACTATCTCTGTGCTTCCCATGGGAAAGATCAAAGCTTTTAAAAGGACTAGAGAGAAAGGGATAGATAAAAAGAACAAAAGTGATCCAATAAATGCATAACTAAAGGAGAGAACAGAAAAGAAAATGGAACCAAAAATGACATTTAAGGGCTTCCCTGGTGGCGCAGTGGTTGAGAGTCCGCCTGCCAATGCAGGGGACACGGGTTCGTGCCCCGGTCTGGGAGGATCCCACATGCCGTGGAGCGGCTGGGCCCGTGAGCCATGGCCGCTGAGCCTGCGCGTCCGGAGCCTGTGCTCCGCAACGGGAGACGCCACAGCAGTGAGAGGCCCGCGTACTGCAAAATAAATAAATAAATAAATAAAAGAATAATCCATATTGAAACATATCCTAGTAAAGGCACCGAACTTCAAGGACAAAGAAGGAATCCCATGAGCAGGCAGGCCAAGGGGAAAAGAATCAAGTCACTAATGATGGGACAAAAATCAGGCTGCCTTCTCCACAGTAACGTACGTTTCTAAACGGCAGTGCGGCAAAATAGAAGAATCCTCAGAGAAAGAAGAGGGGCCGCGAAGTCCAAGAACTGACCCCACACGACACCTCTGAAGCGCAGAGGCACGCATGCAAGACCGCAGAGGCTTTCTTTAAGGGACCGCAGCAGACTGCCACGTGTTCGTGCCCAAATTACAGAGGAAGATACATACTGACTTTAACAATATATATGTTTCCAGAAAATGCAAAGACAAGCCCCAGCTTAATTATTACAGATGGCAAGTTTTAATTAGAGAAGTCCTAAGTAAATATTTTTTTTTCTGTCTATTCACAGAAAAAGAGGCAGACAGTACGCTGACTTGCCTAAAATTATACTCAGGCTGAGGGGTAGACACCAAATCCTTGCTTCAACTTTCCCACCCTCTTGTCTGCTGATTTCAGCTACCACTCGCATTTTTAGTCAATGAAAGGTTTCCAAAGAATAAAGAGGGGACACTGATTTCAGAGTAAATCAACATAAATGAGCTTTCCATGGCTGTCACTTTTCCTTATAGGAAGACTGGGGTTACTAGGTAAACAGCATTCCCAAAATGGGATAGAGGAAAATATTGGTAGGAAAGACATGCAACTGTACCACCCCCAAGTGTTTTCAGGAAAACATACTATAATGCATACTATTCTATGACATGCACTACACTTCACACAGACTATCCTACACACTCTACTGCAACTAAAGGTAACTCATTCGCATCATGAATTAGTTTATCCAGGGCCACATAATCTCTCCAAGTTACATATAATGAAACAAACCATTACAATAACATTATGCTCTTATATTCCCTTCAGTGTTTGACCTTTAAACTTTTTTTTTTTTTTTTTTTTTTTTTTTGCGGTACACGGGCCTCTCACTGCTGTGGCCTCTCCCGTTGCGGAGCACAGGCTCCGGACGCGCAGGCTCAGCGGCCATGGCTCACGGGCCCAGCCGCTCCGTGGCATGTGGGATCTTCCCGGAACGGGACATGAACCCGTGTCCCCTGCACCGGCAGGTGGACTCTCAACCATTAAGCCACCAGGGAAGCCCTGACCTTTAAACTTTTAAATGGACTAAAAATATATATTCTTAAGAGATAAGTTGCCCCACCCCCTGCTTTATGACTGTCACACTGCCCTTCTGTTATTAATTAACCTCATTCTATGCATGTGGACCAAACATCTTTCCATCTTGAGCTTGGTGAAAGGGTACGAGACTGAAATACATCCCCAGCAACTGTTCTTTCTTCACCAGGTTGATGGACATCTGTCATATGCACATTACATCAGGTCTTCCTCAAGGTAACACATTTGTAAAGATCATGGTGCTAATGATGAAGATAAGAATGGTTAATTAACACTTACTGAATACTTAACACATGTCAAAGGTCAACAGACTTCTTAAGGACATCCATCTCTTTTACGACGCCAGATAACCCTACTGCGTGGCATACAGTGAATGTTCCACAATAACATTATTATTACGTATGAAGAAACTAAAGCTTAAAGAGAATAAGTAACTAATCTGAAAGAGTGGATTTAACCCAAGTCTGTCGCATGCTCTTCACCACTATTCTACTCTGCTTCCCTACACGTAAAAATAGTGAGGATGTCATTGTGGTGATCATTTTGCAACATCTACAAATATCAAATCATGAGGTTGTATACCTGAAACTAGTATAATGTTATAGGTCAATGATACTCAATTTAAAAAAAAAATAGCGAGAATGTTAACTAAGGTAACATGATACAGTAGCCCAAACAGGACAGTAGCTTCACAGATCCAATTACAGGGTATCCAAAAAGAGCTCTAAGAAAGCAACTTCTACCTAAAAATTGTATTTGGGGTGGAGGGGAGAAAAGGGCAGGAGGGAGAAAAGCAAAAGCACAAGCAAAAAACAAAAAACCCACGTCACATAAAAGAACATACGGCCTTTGTACCTGGGCCTAAAAGTATCAAACGCTCCCGAGCGCTGAGGGCCCTGCTGCCACCCAAACACAGGCCCAACGACCAGACTGCGCTTCCCTTCCCTGTCGGCTGACCAAGTTACTGCAACTGAATACTCCAGGAGTAATAATACCAAAGCCTCCGCATGCAAAAGAGCTCAAGAGTTTCGAAAGCAGGATTCCCAGCCTTTGAGAATGACAATTACCTATGCAGGAGGGGAAGCAGGGGGGCAAGGAATCTAAAAGAAAACAAGAAATAAAGCTAAATATGTCTGACACCCCATTACCCCTTGGGAGGATATCATCCTACACTAAGGATACATAAGGCTACTCTCTTCAAAGTCAATGCTGCAGGCAGAGGGACATGTCCCCCATTTCATTCCAATGTTACATACACATTCCAAGAGAGATATTATCAGTGTTCCTTCCGATGTTCTAATGAGCACATGCGGAAAAAAAAAAAAAGGTGTCTGAGGTCATGAAATCTGGGAACAGAAATGAAAATTCATAGCCAGCCCAGTGTCATCCGTGGCACAATGTAGCAGACTGAAAACTCCTTGAGAAACAGGACCCGGTAATCCCCATGAAGCCTTATGCTGGATGTCCGCCAGACACCCAACTAGCACTTTCTACCCAAGCGGGCAAAACAACTGTTTTTCCCACTAACACCTTAAGTTACCAACAAACAAATGTTTATAGCTTAATATTTAAAACTTATTTAGGTTAAACCATAAATTTTTCTAAAGCCTTAACGTCTAAAATTTATTTGGGCAGAATAAATATACTTTTATTAAAATAGCACATTTCTAGTAGCACAGTCCCATGCCGGAGGTTTAAGAGGAAAAACAAAAACAAAAAACTTGGAGCTGCTGCCCAAAGTACTGAATTAGCTCTGGAAGTTGACATCACCACGAGTGCCTCCTGAAAGAATATTCCATCCATTATCTGCAACTTGCAGGTGCCAAATAATTTCCCTCATAAATGCTCAGGCTCCAGAGCCAGAGGCCGAACAAGTGCAACCAAAAGCCCAGGATCTAGAGTCAGAAGACCCCCCCATGTTCAAGTCCAAGCTTTTCCAATACTGCTTGTGCGACCCTGGACAGGTCAATTTGCCAAATAACGCATTTTTCAGGAGGGGAAATGCCTGTCCCACCTACCTCAAGGCAGCATCAATGTTGTCATTAAGTGGAGAGGCTGCTCCAAGGGGTCACTCGCCATCCTGCTGCTCCCTGACCCCGCCCAGGTCCAGCCCAAGACGGAAGGAGTTGGAGACCCTGCGGTACCTCCTTCGCGTAGCTCGGGAAAGGATGCTAACCTCACCGCCCTCCCCTGGGGACAGTGGCGACGCGCGCCCTGACATTCGCCGCCGCCGCAGCGCCGAGCCACCATCCACACGCGCCTCCCGCGTCCCTCCCTCCGTGTTTCCCAGGCTCGCCCAGCGCCGACGACCCCCAACCCGCCGAACGCCTCATTTGCCCCCTGGTGGCGCGTGGACCCCAGCCCGCGGGGGCTGCACCGCCTCGCCTCCCCTCGCCGGCAGCTGCGCCCGGGTTGGGGCCAGGCCCCGATCGGCTTCGCCCCCGGAGTCTCGCCTCCCCATCTCCCCAGGCCCGGCGGGGGCGGGGTGGTCGCGGGGCTGCGGTTTCTCACCCGGGAGCTTGAGCGCCCTGGACAGCACGGTCGCCATGGCGGAGGCCCCGCTGCGCGTGCGCGCTCTCACGTCCTGCCGGGAAGTGTAGTTCGCAGTCGGGGTGCGCGGGGTCAGGACCTGGAAAGGTGGGAGCCGGACCGCGAGGCAGGGCCGGGAGGAGGGGCCGGGCTGCGGCGTCCGCGCCCACGTGGCACTCCTCCCGCTCTACTCCGCCCCCTCGGGGACAGACCCCTTATTGGGCAGGTCACTTCACCACTCGGAGCCTCACTCTCCTCCTCAGTGAAATGGGGAAATAATACACCGCATAGGTTTGCGGTGAGCATGGAATGAGATAATAGTAAAGTAGGGCCGGGTTGTGAAATGCGCGTGGGCTTTGGAGTCGGACGGGATTTGAATCCTGCCCGCATCCATCACTCGCTGGGCCATCTTGGGCAAGGCACTCAGTATGGCTACGCTTCCGCTTTATTTTTTAAATGGAGACAGTACCGCCTACTTCATGAGCGTATCGTGAGGATATTATATAATCTGTTTAAAACACGCAGCACACAGCAGGCACCTAGTAAATGCGTTTCTCTGTGTTTCTTAGGTAAAAGTCGAGGTTTCCTGGAGCTCTAAGCCTCATCTCTGGTTACCAGTTCTTTCCAGGTAATCCACACAGCACCCTACCCCGCAGCTTCTAGCTTGAAGGGTCTAAGGAAGCAAGAACAGACCTGCTTCTTCCCCACAGGCACCAGGAGATCGGCATTTTACTCCAGGAATGCTGAAGATATTATTCATCTTAGAACTGAAACGGACCTTAGAGGCTCCTCGTTTTACTAAAGAGAAAACTGAGATCTATAAAGGTGATGTGACTTCTCAGTGTCAAACAAAAGTTCTAAGATACCTGTCACTTGGACCGCTTCATTCCCGTGAGAAACTGTCCTAGGACAGTGCCACGGTTACAGTCCCAGAGATTCTAACAGCGACCCTCACCACCCTTCTCCCCAGGCAAAAATGTCACTCACTCCGACTGAGCGCAGATTTCTGGAGCCAGGCCACATGAGCTCAAATGGACTCCACCATTTCCTAGCTGCCAGATCTAGGGCTAGTTGCTTAATCTCTCTCTGCCTCGATTTCCTCATCTGCAAATTGGGGATGAAATAGTTGCTATTCCACAGAGTAGTCTCGAGAATTAAATGGACACATGCAAAGCACTTAGAACAGTGTGTGGCACCTCGTGTTTTATAAGTGTTAGCACTTCTTTTTATTAACAATTTATTATTTTTGACAATTTAATAACAATAATAAATTTAATAACACTTTAATGGGTTAGTAATTTATTTGTTTATTCTTTCTGCATACTACAATACCTGAGACTTCTACTGTTTGGTACTTCTCTGGAGGTATGATTAAAAACACATTTTACATCTATGAGGGTCATCTAAGAGAAGCACCATTACAGGTCACAATAAACCAGTAGAGGCTTGCCTGAAATCAGATTAGCTAACTGGAACACATTCTTGAGATATGAAGCCTGAGAAAAATAACCTTTAAGGTGAGTAGGATCCGTTTTTGCTGTAGGATAGAAACTTGGGTTTCTAGGAGAGGGTGCAGGTGGACTGAAACAACCAGGTTACGCAGGAGAGAAGGAAAGGAGAAAAATCTGTCCACTTCTCTTAGGGAAAGTCCCTTCTTATGTGACGAAAGTAAAATAAAATTGTACAAAGTCTGATTAAAACTTTGTTGCAAACTGTATTGTCACCCAAAGCACCCGTGTGGGTACACACACTTACATGTGTGCACATAAACGTGTAAGGGTATATGCATCCCCTAGATGTGATATCTCTAGCCCCTTTTTATGCCTAATCTTTTTGGCCTCTCCCCTTGCGGAGCACAGGCTCCGGACCCGCAGGCTCAGCGGCCATGTCTCACGGGCCCAGCAGCTCCGCAGCATGTGGGATCTTCCCGGACCGGGGCACGAACCCGTGTCCCCTGCATCGGCAGGTGGACTCTCAACCACTGCGCCACCAGGGAAGCCCTATGCCTAATCTTTATGGCATTTCCTCTCCCCGCCCCCGCAATCATCACCCCAGTTTTGCCCAAATGATTTTCAGGGGGAAGCAGATGCCAGGAATCCCTCCCTCTGGCTCCCTGACCTTTCCTCCTCTTTGACACTGTGGCCCCCTCCGGAAATCTCTCCCATCCCCCCCACATTTTTTTTTCCATTTTAACACGGGGACCACAGCTTAAAACAGTGATTCTCACATTTAATGTCCTTTTCTTCAATTAAAGGAAAAAATTCAAAGCGGCCACCAAACAAATCAGAATCCTAGCCTTTAACCTAAAAAAAGCTGTCACATCCTCTCTAGTCTCCTGGCTGACTGAGTGCCTTGCTGCACAGACACCCGCTGAGGACGCCCAGGCTTCCTGACTTCCCAACTTGGCTTACCTCCCAGAGGAGTGAAACAAGGGTGGGCTGGGGAGACAAGCCTGTGGACAGCCTACCCTGCCTGACCACTGTGCCTGCCGTGAAGAGAAGAAACTCTATCTGAAGATCACAGCTGAAGCCAGAAGAGCCTCTTCTCCCTACAAGGATCTGCAGTGGGATTGTTCTTCCCTAACCTTCCAAGCTTCCAATGCTTTGTGGTGGGAAGCCATATTTACTGGTTCTTATGACCTTTGTGATGCCCCAAGTATTGCTCAAAAATCTCCAAATGTCCTTCATGGGCTCATAAGCAAATCTGATCATCTGGTACTTCCCATTCCCTAGACACCGTGGCCTCTTCTGCTGGTCCTGCCCTCCCACTAGCTTCTACCACTTCCTCTTGGAACAAGTACCACTGTGTGCACAACAGCTGCCACCCCTCCCTCCCAGCGCTGCCATAACTGCCAAGCCTCATGGGCATTTCTGCCTCCTTTCAAAAACCGTTACTTCTTCCTGTATCTCCCACCAGTCACTGCCACTTCATATTTGAGTGCTGTTGAAATGTCAGAGCTGTTCAGTGCAGTGACAACTGGGGAAGACTGTCTCTTTCTTCTTTTGATGTTACACTTGATTAGCAAACTAAATGCTGTGCTGCCTATTCTTCAAGGTCAAATGCAGTATTTTCATGAAACAGCGCTATTTATTTTTACCCAGTGAGTCAACCGGGGCAAGGTTATCGCTGTTATCAACAACCTCAAAAGTTCAGTGGTTTTAAAGAATAAGAGTTCGTTTCTGCTCATGTCACAGTCAAGGCGAGGGCAGGGACAGGCAGCCCTGAGACTCTCTGTTCCTCCAGTTCATTCAGGGGCCCAGCTCCTTCTGCCTGGCGCATCTTCATCCCAGGGCCTTCAACTCCCCCACAGCATCTCCTGATCATGCAGGAAGTTTTATGGGCCAGGCTGGAGGTGGTATATGTGACTTCTACCCACACTTATCTGGCCAGAACTTAGACACAAAATATGTGTGCCAGGGAGGTATGGGCCCAGGAAGAAAAGGAAACAGTTTGGTGAGCATCAAGCCAGTCTCTGCTACACTAGTCACCCCACATATTTATAGGATACAGACCTAAGTTCCTGGTGAAGGGGAGGGGCTTCAGGCTCTGCTCTACTTGGAACTGCCCTTCTCTTCTAGGGACCAAAGCTCTGCTCCTGAGCTGAGCTTGTTGTCCTGAGTTAGGACTTGCCATGCGTCTAAAGTTAAGCTCTCCCGGGAGGCTCCTCAGCCCCTCCAAGGGTGGCCGTTCCTGTATCAGTCAGCAGGGCCTGGACAAGTCTGAACTCACTGGTAGACCCACCTCAGGCTCAGAGCAGTACCCTCTGCTACAGGGGTGCCAAAGAGACTGAATCAAGGAGCAATACATATGAGATCAAAAAGCAAAATGAAAATACTGTAGCAAATAGCAATGACAGCAGGGAGATGGAGAAAAGCAAGAGAGGAGCTCAGCAAAGATTTGGGGGTGAGATGCAAACGTCAAGGATCCTGTGACATCAGCCTTGCATTTGGATCAGGAAGTTCGAAAAGGGCAGGTACAAGTGGCATATTCACATCTCATCACTGAGAACCTGACTCTACCACCAGGAGTTGCACGGCTTATCACGAAGACAAACGGGTTTATGTTCCCAGAGCATCCTCTAATAAAACACAAGGGCTCATCCAGATTAGCCTCATACAGACTTCCAGTCTATAAAACTTGCTAGACTAGTCTAGCCTAGACTATAAAACGTCCTCTGGGCCCTGAGATTGAAACAAATGCTGCTTAACAAGTCTCTGGCTGGAATGTATATTTAAGAATGAATGAAGAGATATGGGAACATATGTATATGTATAACTGATTCACTTTGTTAGAAAGCAGAAATTAACACACCATTGTAAAGCAATTATACTCCAATAAAGATGTTGAAAAAAAATGAATGAATGACAGTGTAATTAAGGACAGACTTACCCAGGCCACTGTAGCCCTCCTTCTTCTAGGCCCTCATCATAGTTTGTTCCCATGCGTTCCATTTACTAAGCACTTATCACCTACAGAGAAGACACTGTTTTGGACCCTTGCCAAACTTGATCCAAAACCCAGCCCTTCACCAGCTTCCAAAATACAATCCAGTGGACCAAGCATATTGTGACTTGTGTAGTTTTCCTGAAGATTCGAGGGGGAGAGAGAAGGGGTCACAGGGCGCATAGCATTTCACCAAAAAAACCCGTGAGGCGCGTCTCTTCTCCCAGGACTCTGCTTCCACTCCACCACTATGTCTTCCTCCACAAGGACCCTCTTGGGTCTGTCCCACTTTCAGGCTTTCCCCCCTTCTCTTTCCTGCCTCCTGCTGCCTTTCGCCTCCACAGGAGGCTGGAATCTCACCCCCATCCTACAGTGGGCAAAATCTGTCATGGAAGCTGTCACTTCATACAAGGGAATTCTCACACAATGTTGGTTTATACTTACAACTATCCTACAAGGTGGGTATTACCACCCGATTCTAACAATGAGGATATGTGAGCATGGATAGAATAAGCCACTTGCCCAAAGGCACAGGGTTGCTAAGCACTTGAAGGAGGATTTGAATGCAGGTTTGTTTAATCATAAGAAAGAACACGGCACATGTGCTACAATCTGGCCTTTCTTCATCCGTGGCACATGTCAATCACACACCCTGCACCGTGAGCCTACACACAGCTTTAGAATCCTTAACCCAGCTTTCCCGGGAGCCACTATCTAACAATTTGATTCAGCCTAAAATTTTAAAACTATCTGTAATCCCTGCCTCACTTATAGCATACTAACCAGACTAAAAACCCCTCCAAGATGGACTTCCCTGGTGGCACAGTGGTTAAGAATCCGCCTGCCAATGCAGGGGACACAGGTTCAAGCCCTGGTCCGGAAAGACCCCCACATGCCCTGTAGCAACTAAGCCTGTGTGCCACAACTACTGAGCCTGCGCTCTAGAGCCTGTGCTCCACAACAAGAGAAGCCACCACAATGAGAAGCCCGCGCACCGCAAGGAAGAGTAACCCCCGCTCGCTGCAACTAGAGATAAGCCCGCACACAACAACACAGCCCCCCAAAATAAATAAATAAATTTATTTTTTTAAAAAGACGGTACTTGATTCATGATAGGTGTTCAATGTTTGAGTGTGGCTGATATTTGGCCAACGTTTGTTCTAATTGGTTGGGAGTCCTAGCTGATTAGTCAGACATGTTCTGATTGGCCAGGACATGTACTGATTCGTTAATATTTGGATTACACCCCTGGTTGAGTCCTTTTCTTTTTTATTAGACTTTTTTTTTTAAGTTTTTTTTTTTATTTTTGGCTGTGTTGGGTCTTCGTTGCTGTAGGCGGGCTTTCTCTAGTTGCGGCAAGCGGGGGCTACTCTTCGTTGCTGTGCGCGGGCCTCTCACTGCGGTGGCTCCTCTTGCTGCGGAGCACGGGCTCTAGGCGCGCGGGCTTCAGTAGTTGTGGCACACGGGCTTAGTTGCTCCACGGCACGTGGGATCTTCCCGGACCAGGGCTCGAACCCGTGCCCCCTGCATTGGCAGGCGGATTCTTAACCACTGCACCACCAGGGAAGCCCTGGTTGAGTCTTTTTGGTTCTGCACTTCTAGTTCACTGGTTAAGTCCTAAGTAATGTTCTGAAAGTCAATAAATTAGGGTACTGCTGATTGTGTAACCGACATACTATTAGAACACCTGATTTTTCTGCCCTTCTTAGAGAACTTATCATAGGCAGCTGTGTGTTGTAATGATTTGAATATATGTTTACCATATTAAAACTCCCACACTAAATGCTGAGTTCTTTAAGAATAGAAGTGAAGGAGTTCCCTGGCGGTCCAGTGGTTAGGACTCCACACATTCACTGCTGTGGACCTGGGTTCAATCCCTGGTTGGGAACTAAGATCCCACAAGCCACTCTGGCATGGCCCAAAAAAAAGTGAGATTTTTGTATCTTTTTTAGCCCTATCTGATGCAAAGCACATTGCCCCAGACGTTTGTTGGATAAACTTGAATTCATAAATGAATGACTATCACATTATGAGAGAAGAATAAAATCATTTAGAAAAAAAAATTTTTTTAAACAGGCGGGAGACCTTTTTATAAAGACTTTCCTTTTCTAAGGTCACATTCCTTACTTCCTGTAATCCAAATGTTCTCAAGTTCTTTCACTGCACCTCTTCATACCAGTGCCATGATCCAAGCACCCAGACTACTTGACCTCAGGAAACCCAGTCCCTCTGAATGTTTATCCCCCAGGAATGCTTATACACTCCACACATGCCTCCTGGTTGCCCTCCAGTGAGGTGGACTCAGCTTCTCTGATAATTTCCTCTGGTCATCTCATCTCTGCGTGTCCATGGGCATCACAGTACAGAATAAGCAACACTGACACTTGATATCAAGGGCCCTGGAGTCCGCTGGTTATATCCTTCTCAAGGGCTGTTCCTGGCCAGTTGTTTCCACAGAGCTGCGTATAAAATAGTGAACAAACCCAATAAGATTCTTGCCTTCAAAGACCTTGCAATCTAGTGGGCGAGACAGACATGAAGCAAGTTATGAATAGCGTAGTATTACAAATGGCGATAAGTACTATGACTAAGAAGAAGCCAGTACCATAGAGACAATTACAGGGCGAACATAGCTTAGGCTGGGGGCAGAGGGGGCGAGGAGATGGGTCTCTGAGAACCTGAGGCCCGGAGAATGGGCAGAAGTTGGCTGTGTGAAGACCCGGGTCAGAAAAGAGCTTGGTTCTGTGGCGGAAACCAGCAGCCCTGGAGGCCAGCTGTGCAGAGAGCTGGTGGTGAGAAGCAAGAGGTAACAGCAGCTGCATCACGCAAGCGACCTCCAGGCCTTGACCTAGAAAGACTTTGATCAAGAAGGGATGTGATGTAGTTGGCTGCTATGTGGAGAATAAACTGGAAGAAACCAAAAGTGGAGCTGGGGAGACCAGCTACAGGAAAGAGGTCATGGTGGATTCAGTTACTCATGCTTGTCTCTCGGACACAGGGTATGCACAAATTCTGACTTTCCACCTGCTTTCCTGTTCTGGCAAAAAAGAAAATATGGGTGCTGTTTATCTTCCTCTTATCACACAACCTGTTGAAGCTTACAGAACTCACATTCCTTCTCCTGTGAGCCCGGCTGTAGATGGGACAGTTACCTACCCCCAGTCTGACGCATACCTGCCGCTCCAACAGCCAGGTTCCCTGCAGCCACAGATGGCTCTTATCCCTTGGACCTAATAACACACAGACACTGAGGCTCCCTGGACCTCTCTGCCCTGAGGGATGCCCCCGGCTAGGTGGAACTATCGCCTTAGATGACAGCCCAACACACAACGTATGGAAATCTGTCACAAAAGGAAGGTGAATGGCCATCCTATGAGATATACTATATAAAAAGTTCTCCCTAACATACAATCATGTTAAATACTAGCCATTATTCACATTCCTGTACAATTAACACTTTCAGTCTTCCTTATTTGAAGCACATAATAATGTAACTTTTGAATAACCTAAAAATTATTTCTCAAATATTGGACCTAAAAATTATTTCATACTTTTCATCCTCTAATTATTTCTTAAATATTTTTATTATAATATTGCCTCTAAAATAAACTAACAAAACCTGATCACCAGGTACTTCTGGCCATCCTTCTAGGTTTGGCAGCAAGCTTGGTTCATCAGCCTGGGGTTTAATATAACACAGTACTTGATGTGATGCTTAGTTCATCACTAGGATGTTATCTGAGGTTCTGAGAGGCGCAGTGGCAGAGCCGAGAGGATGTATGTAGCCACAGACTGGTCAGAGGTTGTGAGACAAATAAATCTACTCGACATTTGCCTCCACAAATATTTTCATTCATTCTTTATTCTTTTACTTTGTTTTCCTTCCAAGTGCTTGTCCTTAAAGAACTAAAGGCTCTGAGAAAATTTCCAGAAACTGTGTATATAAAGCTGCCTTTTATTTATCCAGTTCTCAGATCTCATTCATTTCTTTTACTTCTTCCTTCTCATAAATTTTACTTGAGTCATCAAAACCTGTAAATTTTATTCTTTCATCTAAGTAATTACTTTTCTTTTTTTTGCGGTACGCGGGCCTCTCACTGTTGTGGCCTCTCCCGTTGCGGAGCACAGGCTCCGGACGCGCAGGCTCAGCGGCCATGGCTCACGGGCCCAGCCGGTCCGCGGCATGTTGGATCTTCCCGGACCGGGGCACGAACCCGCGTCCCCTGAATCGGCAGGCGGACTCTCAACCACTGAGCCACCAGGGAAGCCCAGTAATTACTTTTTTTAAATTCCTTTACCCCAGTCTTAAAGACCACAGGTGGGCACTTAGAGATGAGATTTTGCATAAAGCTGTTTCCTCCTTCCCAACACAACTGTCTCGTTTTCTTTCTTTCTCTGAGTTAACCTTAGAAACATGAGTTTTGTTCTTCACTTGGAAGATTTTGTATGAGGCTAATCTTTCCTCCACTTCCCCCGTCTTAAAAGCCAGCACTGGTCTGATTTGAGGAGATGTTTTGTAATGGGTTTCTATATTTTCCCCCCATCACTTTTTGGGGGAACACTTATTTCCCAGTCCCATATTTCCACATGGAGGCATTTCTGCTACAGCACCATGGAAGAAGTGAGTTTTCTGATTGGTGAGATCAGAAGAAGGAAGGAGGGCATGTTAGCATAGCTTCTTCCTCTTTGGGACTCATTCATTCATTCATTCATTCATTCATTTACTTTTTAAATTATTCATTCAACAAATATTTGAGGGACTGCTACTTTCTGGGCTCTATTCTAGTTGCTGGGATGTAAGATCAAACAAAATAGTGGAGCCAGGTCGGGGAGAAGATAGATAAATAAATAAAACATATAGTGTATCAGGTGGTGATAAATGTCATGGAGAAAAATAGAATAGGGAAGGGGGAATGAACTGTGAAATTTGCTGGCAATGGGGGAGGGGATTCCCATTTTATTTTTTTATATATATATATTTTTTAATTATTTATTTATTCATTTATTTTTGGCTGTGTTGGGTCTTCGTTTCTGTGCGAGGGCTTTCTCTAGTTGCGGTGAGCGGGGGCCACTCTTCATTGCCGTGCGCGGGCCTCTCACTGTCGCGGCCTCTCTTGTTGCGGAGCACAGGCTCCAGACGCACAGGCTGAGTAGTTGTGGCTCACGGGCCCAGTTGCTCCGCTGCATGTGGGATCCTCCCAGACCAGGGCTCAAACCCGTGTCCCTTGCATTGGCAGGCGGATTCTCAACAACTGCGCCACCAGGGAAGCCCCCAATTTTAAATTTGATGTCTAGAGAAGGCCTCAGTAAGAGGGTGACCCTTGCACACAGATTTATGGAGGTGGCATGAATAGCAAATGAAAAGCCTCTGAGGCAGAAGCATGCCTGGACTGTTTGAAGACCAACAAGAATGTGGCTGGAAAGGATGGTTCTAGGGGGAAATCAACAAAAGATGAGCTCAGATATGGCCAGAGCAGAAACAGGTTATGTAGACTTTGCAGGTATAAGCAAAAACCTTGGCTTTTAGTCTATGTGAAATAGGGAGCTATTTAAAGTTTGGGGACACAGAAGTGTTGATTTTAAAAGACTTAGATTTTATCACTTATATGTGGAATCTAAAAAAAATGGAACAAATGAACCTATTTACAAAACAGAAATTGAGTCACAGATAGAAAACGAACTTATGGTTACCAAAGGGGACAGGGGCAGGGGGAGGGATAAATTGGGAGATTGGGATTGACATACACACACTACTATATATAAAATAGATAACAAATAATAACCTACTGTATAGCACAGGGAGCTCTACTCAATACTCTGTAATGGCCTATATGGGAATAGAATCTAAAAAAGAGTGGATATATGTATACGTATAACTGACCCACTTTGCTGTACAGCAGAAACTAACACAACACTGTAAATCAACTGTACTCCAATAAAAGTTAATTAATTAACAAACAAACAAATAAGTAAGACTTAGATTTTAAAGGGATCCCTTTGGATCAGGATGGTAGTGGTGATGAATAGCTTTTGGCCACTGCAATAATCCAGCAGAGAACTGATGGTGGCTCAGACAAGGGTGGTGGCTTTGGAGGAGGGGGGAAGTGGTAAGATTCTTAATTTATTTTGAAGTTAGACCCCATGGGAATTGCTGATGACTTGAATGTGAGAGAAAGAGGAACAAAGGAGGCTTTGAGGCTTTGGCCTGAGCACCTGGAAAACTGGAAAAGGGGAGCTGGAGGAGAAGCAGGCTAGAAAGGGAGGTCAGGGGTTTGGGTTGGGATGTGCTAAAGTGGACATCCAATCAGACGTGCAAGTGGAAGTGGGAACTGGGCAGCTGGATATAAGAACCTGGAGTTCAGGGAGAAGTCCTAGGGGAAGATGTGAATTTGGGAGGCATTAGCATATAGTCCATATTTGTATGAGGTCACTAAAAGAGTGAGTGTGAAAAAGGAGAGGAGGGGAGGGGAGGGGAGAGTGAGCCATGAAGCATTTCAGCATTCACAGTTCACAGAGAAGAGGGAGAACCAGCAGGAAACCAGCAGGAGTAGCCAGTGAGATCAAAGAATGACCAGGGGAATTTGGTGTCCGGGAAACCAAGAGAAAAAAGTGTTCGGGGATGAGGGGTGCGGTATTTAATCAATTGTTTAAATGCTACAGAGAGGTGGAGGAAGGAAAGACTAGGAGTGATCTGCATGCTTTCAGGGCGTGCATTTCAGTCTACTCTGCTGCGGCTTAACGAGCCTGCAGTTCTCCTGCTATGCCAGACTGAGTAAGCCTCTCTAATTCAAAGAGAGAAGCTGCAAGCCCTTTTGGCCACGAATCTAAGCCACGTTTTTCAGCCTAGCTTTCGATAGTGAAGCTGATCTTTTTAGCTTCATCTGCGTATCTCTTTGGTCTACTCTCCCTTCAATCAGAGCTATGCAGGGAAGATGGGTATTAATTTATTGGCCCCCGAAAGCTTCAACGATCTCAAATATTCTTTTTGTGTATCTCTGCTTGATAGATGTGAAGTTTTGTTTTGTTATATATAGTAGGTTTCCCCGGTATTATCTTCTCTTCTTCCTGCCCTGTTTTAGAAAGATTCTCCCCCAAGCTACTTTCTTCTTCTCTAGTCTGGCTTTTAACATGCACCATAGGAGGTATAGATACCTCAGTGTGAAGCCAGGGACCCTAATCCAGCCCCATAGTGATTCTTTCTTCTCCTGGGAAGCAGATGGGATTCACAGACCTAATAATTCCTAATGATTGTTCTTAAACAAGGTACAGCAGGATTCATAAACCTCTTCCCAGAAGCCAGGCTGAACATCTGACACAAGCATCAGAATTTTTCTACAACTGCACCATTAAAAGCCTCTCTTTATGGAAAAACCATGTGTGTGTGTTTTCATGTTTCTAAGAGGATAGGAATAAACTTGCCCCTTGGTGACCCACATGAAGTAGAGAATATGGATACCTCCATGAACCCACAGGATCTGCTCTGAGCAGAGTAACACATGGAGTGAAAAACAATCTAAGTCCTTGGAAATGTCACCGGGTCATGCCTGTAGACGCTCAGCTGCCCTCTCTCGTTCATGTCCTGATGGACGAAGACACTGAATCTGGGCAGAGGACCATGGGGAACTTTAAGGAAGACAACCTCAGGCAGAGAACAGGAGCCACAAAGCTCACAAATGATGAGAAATCCTCTGATGGCCTCTGGCTCTTGGGGTCTGAAATTTCCATCTCAAGATCAAAAGCACCAAGGTACAGTCCAGCTGAGAAAGGGCACTTGTCCTAATTTGGGAAGAGGCTAAAAATAAAACCAAGGAGGAGTTTTTGGAGAGATGATACGGCATGGGGTTACTCGTCCATGACATTAGACATATTTCTTCTTCATTCTCTCTTTCTCCTTGGAGTTACAGACCTTGGGGGTTTCTGTCGTCGTAGTTTTTGCCTTATCAATAGCTTTAAAGACTATTAGTAGTATTCTTAGGGAGATTTACAGGAAGCTGTTTTCTTATTACCATCACATACACTTCATTTTCATTCTACCACCCTCAGAGGTAAGATATGATTCTTTTATACTTTCTCATTCCTGTGAAGAATGTTTATTTTTATGTTTCTCTTTAATACCTTGGCCTTAAAGTTGTGAAACTCTGTTGTCTTATTCCAGAGATTTTTATTTACACAAAACTACTCTCTCCTTCACTAACAAAATCTTTTAAGACAAGTAGATTTCTGATAGAGGACATTTCACACAATATTAACTTGTTCTTTCAGAAGACAAATTTCTTTCTTCCTCAGCGTTCAATACATAATGATCGAGTTCTCTTATTGAGAAAATTTGTGCACGTCTTTTCTCCTTTACCTTGAAACTAGGGCTAGAAATATTAGATGCTGAAGAATTTCATTTCATTACCTTTGGCTTTATATTACGTAATTCTTTCCCAGTGGAGTGACAATTTAATTTCCAATCTGTCTTCCATTACATCATTATCCAGGTTTTAAAGTATTAATCTCATTGATGACACACCATCCCTTCCAGTTCCTAGTACATGGTAAACTAGATATTTGTAAGTATTAATTTAAAGGAAAAAATTTGGCAAAAAAATTTAGTTTAAACTGGAATGATAAATAAAAATCTTCTTTACTCTTTATCACACTCGATATATTTGCCTCAGATGCTGTTCATCGACCAAATTTATTTTTTATTTATTTACTTATTTATTTTTTGGCTGCACTTCACGGCTTGTGGGATCTTAGGACCAGGGATCCAACCCAGGTCCTCAGCAGTGAAAGCACGGAGTCCTAACCACTGGACCGCCAGGGAATTCCCCATCTACCAACTTTAACTTCATGCCTTCTATGCAAATCCAGAATGGCAATTTCAAAGGAAAGAACAGTACAGTCTTCACATGGGGGCAAAGGGGGCTTCTGTGGGGAGCCTTATGCCTCAGGGCTCCCCAGGCTTTGAAGTGTCTTTGTATGGAAATGCTCTAAATCTCCTCCAGCATGTGGGCCATTCGGTTTCTGTCCTTAGGGGAGCTCTCTGACCCTGCCTCCACCCACATGTCCACGAATTCTGCCATTCATTTTAAATCAAACTCTTTATATTGCTGAAGCCCTGCTAGAAATATTTCCCGAGGTCATCCCTCTGCCCCCATCCGCCAACAGGCTCTCCATGGCAACAGAGCCATCCTGTGTCACTCCCACCCCCGTGTCCAGTGTCTGCCTGGCTGAAGGGGATTTGAGAGTGTGTGTTTGTTTCTTTTAATAGCTCTGGATCTCAATGTTGGACAGGATCTCAGAGCTCTGCAAATCTAATCCCCGCTGAGTATGAATGGCTTCTGTAATCCTCCGTCACGTCACCCCTGCTTGGACATCAGCTCCCGAGAGCTCGTGGTACGCAGCCGAAATCCACTGCTGGGTGATATGACTGCTGCCTATGCCCACCAGCCCGCAAAGCTAATTTTCCCTCCCAAAGCCACAACGAACAAGGCCTAATCCCTGTTCCATATGGCGACCCTTAAGAGGCCTGAAATACTGAAGCATGTTTGCTTGAAGTTATTTCCTCCTTTCTATCAAAAATATTTTCTCTCCCCCCTCCTTTCTCTTTCTCTTAAGCACATGAAGTTTTGTCTCCCAACGCAAGAGGTTTTCTTTGACGTTAATTTCTCCTTCAGTAGTCAACACTCACATTCCTTAGGGAGAAGGTTTTTTATGGAATTAATTCCTCCTTCCCCTCAGAAATGTTTTCTCTCACTGCTTGGGCTTTAAATCTTTAAAGACATTAGACATTAGACATGTATTCTAAAAGCTGAAAATGCCCAGTGAAGAGCAAGAATTTATTTAGAGAAGAGAATGTACCTGGAGCTACTGCTCCCTATGACATCACAGAACTCTCCCCTTGTTTCTTTTTCTGAGTTAACCATAAAGACCTGAGGTTTTGTTCTCATGTCTAAGAATGAAGCTCTTTTTCTTCTTTACAAGACCAACCTTAAATAGAGAAAGCACCTTAGAGAAAGGGTTTTTACATGAGGTTTTCCTGCCTAGTCCACATAAATTCTTTTTACAAACTCTTTTTTTAACCTTAATTTTAATCCTGCATCTCTGTTTTCTTATCTGAAAAATTGTTGAATATAGTTTCTTCCACTCCCCAGTCTTAAAGATCAGGGATGCAGGAGTCTATCTGCTTCCGTTACAAAAGTATTCCTTGCGCCACCAGGGAAGTCCCACTACTTCAGTTTATATTTACAATGTTTTAATTTAAAAGAATAAAAGAAGATATAATTCATTTCAATTGGATTTTTGTGTATATCATTTAAACGAAATAAAAATATAATTTATTAATATGTGTACAAAATCAATTTTAGCTACTCAAAATAATGACATAGATCTAAATGTACTAATATGAGAACATGCCCATCATAAATTTCAGAAATAAATCTATAATGCTCTATTGTGTGTATGTGCGTGTAAAAATGATTAATGTGTATAAAAGGTGCGATGGGCTGAATATTTGTGTCCCCCTGAAATTCATATGTTGAAACATAATCCCCAATGTGATGTTATTTGGAGGTGAGGACTTGAAAGGTCTTAGTGCCCTTATAAAAGAGCCCTACAGAGCTCCCTTGCCTCTTTGCTACATGAGGACATGGCAAGTAGACGGACTTCTATGAACCAGGAAGTGGGCCCTCACCAGACACCATATCTGCTGGCGCCTTGATCTTGGACTTTCCAGCCTCCAGAACTGTGTGAAATAAATTTCTGTTGTTTATAAGCCACCCATCTATGGTATTTTTGTTAGAACAGTCTAAACGGACTAAGACAGGAAAGATAAACACAAAACTGTCAAGAATGATTATCTATGGGAGGTGTGTTGCATCGTATCCATGAAAGGAGAGAAGTGTTATAAGAGAACTTTCACTTTTGACTCCATATTCACTTGTATAAGTGGATAATAAGCATATATTTCTTCTAAAAAATGTTAAAGTTGCCACCAGAACAGAAATAGAAAAAAGAAAATATACTGAGAACCTAGAATCAATCTAGAGAAATTATATAAAATGTAGATGTTAATTTCCATTGAAATTCTTTTCTAATAACTATTTACATTTTATTAACCTCAAATTATGTCATCTAGTTTCATTTCATAATCTACGTCTTGTTTTTTTTTTTTTTGCGGTACACGGGCCTCACTGTTGCGGCGTCTCCCATTGCGGAGCACAGGCTCCGGACGCGCAAGCTCAGCGGCCATGGCTCACGGGCCCAGCCACTCCGCGGCATGTGGGATCTTCCCAGACCGGGGCACGAACCCGTGTCCCCTGCATCGGCAGGCGGACTCTCAACCACTGCGCCACCAGGGAAGCCCTACGTCTTGTTATTTTAATGGTGATCGTATTTAAGGTTGATTGTAACTTTTCTATGAAATAGTCAGTGATGAACTTTGACATCTTTCCCATGCATACTATAGATCAGGGAAATACTTCTTAAGGAGACATTACACCTTTACCATAGTAGAACTTCAGAGTTCTTACAACATTTCTTCATAAAGAGTCAATTTTTTATATTTTCACTCAGTTTGCAGTTCCTAGCTTTGTTGAGTCCTTGTTTTCCTGAACCTGACTCTAATCAGGGTCAATCTCTTTGGGATGTTTTCACAGGCTATTTGAAAAGGGATGATAAACTAGAGTTCCCCCATATTTTTTCCTCTTAAAAAAAATAAACATTCTTTTCCCTTGCTTAATTTTAAAACTCAAATAGAATTTCTGGTTCCTGCAAAGATGGTGAACTGGCAGATGGCTGGCTCTCCTCCCCAGAGTCAAACAAGGAAAAGCTTCAAGAGAACATGAATTCCAGGAACTAATGACATCGACAGAAAGAAACCTCTGGGGAGGTAGAAGCAGTGCACCTGAAAGGGAATTCTATTTTTCCTTCAGACTATACCTTACAAGGAAGGTACACATTGCTGTATTTTGAAGTTATTGATTTGATTCTTTTCTGTATAGTTAAACTATCAACTTGAGATATTTGATTTTTTTGTTTTCAATTTTCAGGATTAATATTTTCCTATCTTGATTTAATTTTGTTTTATAATTACATAAACCATTTACATGGTTTATCTACCTGAAAGGGGTGGGGGCATATGGGTTGGCTAGAGCCTGGGGCAGAAGACTGGTTGGGAGAAACACATTAGTGAAAACAAGTTGACGTTCCCTCCTGCCTCTTCCATACTCTGTTTTGAGGCATTGACTGCCTTCTTGTCCATCAGGGAAATCAGTGAAATAGGGGTCCGGGGGGTAAAATCAGGCAACCAAAATCTCAGCTAGAGTTAGGAGTTAACAAACACAGGGGTGAAGTGACCAGCCTGGAGCATTTATTCCTCCACCCCTTCAACCATAATCCCTGGCTATTAACTTCCAAATTATATGTCCAGCCTGGACCTTTCCCTTGAACTCCAGACTTGTCTATCCAGAACAGTCTACTCATAACTCTCCTTGGATGTCTAATAGGCACCTCAAACAAAATGTGTCCTCAACCAAACTCTTGATATTCCCCCCAAAACCTCTTCTTTTTGCTGTCCTCCCCATTACAGTAAGTGATAATTCTATTCTTCTAGATACTGATTCCAAATCTCTTGGTGCTGTCCTCCATCTATACCTGGATAAATTCATACAATGGAGAACTATGCAGCTGTGGGGAAAAAAAATAAGATTCCTATGTACCACTACGGAGTGATTCCATGATGCATAGCTAAGTGAAAAAAGCAAGGTGCAGGATAAAGTGTATAGCAGTGTGTGCACCTTTACCTAAAAAGGGAGGCAAAATGAGAAAATGCATATATTTTCAAAAATGGAAGAATAAATTAAAATGAAATGGGAAATGACTACTTTTAGGAGGAAGGAAGAAGCAGGTTCGAGGAAACAGGGTTAGAAGATAAACTTCTCTGAATATACTTTGCTTTATAGCTTTTAACTTAGAAACCATGTAAATGGTTTATGTAATTATAAAATAAATCAAGATAGGAAAATATTAATCCTGAAAATTGAAAACAAAAGAACCCAAATATATCAAGTTGATGGCTTAACTATACATAGAAGAATTAATTCAATAACTTCAAAACACAGCAATTTGTACCTTCCTTGTAAGGCATAGTCTAAACGAAAAATAGAATTGCAAAGTAATCTTAAATTGTATTCAGGAGTCATATTGCTAATAACAAAAGTATGAAACTGTTAAACACACATATATATAATAGGATAAAACAAGTAATCCGTTAATGATGTTTGAAACTATTATATATACACATAGAATAAACTAAGGCAAATTAAGTAATTATGCTAATGAGTAAGCATAAAGAGACACAAATATAAAATCAAAGAAGTTAGGTTTTGAAAATGTGATATTTTATTTCAATTGGAAATACGAGTATTAACTTAGAATACAAGAATAAATGTTTCTAGCTCTGCCCAAGGAAACGACCTAGAAGCAATGACCAGCCCAACGAGGACCCCTAGTGCCCAGACTGTATTCTCTAAATACCATTTCCCGTGAAAAGGAACCAGGGCTCCTTGGGAAAATGGATGAATTCCTGTCAGAAGCAGGAATGAGCCTGGAATACCTAGTCATACTAGAAAACAAGGAAGCGATTAAAGTTCACTGGGGTCATGTAAAAAAGTGCACGGGAACCAGTTTGAAGGAGCTCCCAATGGTCAAAACTGAAACAATTTGCAGGAGGTCCCAATAGCCAAAGATGGACCATTATCAATAAGAATAATGATCGTAGTAGAGTGAAACATATAAAATATGTTAAAATCCACAAGTTTATAATGATACTTTTTTAAAACCCTCATTGATCACCTTTAGAGGATACAAAAGAACCAAATAATTTTTCTAAAAACTGGAAATGCAAGAGAATTTATACCCCACGAAGCAAGCTTCCTACAAGGAAAGGAGTCAGTGTAAATACCCCTTTCTTCTCTTTCAAGCAACAGTTCTTCGCGGGCACTCTACATGACTTCCCAGGGTGTCCCTAGCAGGATGAACTCCTAGTTCCCCACAGAGGGATCAAGTCAGTGAGGTGCTCTCAGGTTATCTTTTCCTCCTTTCCTGCTTCAGTCTCCCTTCTTCTGCTCCTTGGAGGATCATTTCCCAAAACAATGACCATCATGCAAGTCCTTGTCGCAGGCTCTGCCTTTTTGAAGAACCTAGCGTTCTTCAAAAGTTGTTCCCTCAGAAGGAGATTCTGGAACTGGGTCACTGATAGGTCAAACATCAGTAATGACTCCACTACTGGTGATAAGTAAGACTATGGCTTTGGCTGACTTTTGTTCATGGCCTTAAAGGCCTTGAAGAAAAAAAATTTAAAAAGATGGGCTCAGGTTAACCAGACAACTCTAGACATACTGTGAAAGTGAGAAAGCCTCCATGGCAGTGTTTAAAGAGGTTCTTACCCTTTTTCACAGGGGCCTGAAAATCAAGTCCAGGATGTAACTGCTAGGCTAGCAGAGCTCAAAGAATACTGAACAACAGTCTAAACAGGTCTCACATCAAGTTCAAGGATCCGATATCATGATGCTGAGAATCAGAGACCTACCATGGGGATATCTGGGTGCATGAGCCTAACCACCTTGAACCCCGATACCTCTCAATCTTCCAGGTTGGCAAAAGCAGCTTCCTCCTCCCTTGCTAAAGGAGAACAGCCTCCATTAAAACGGAGACTCCCAAAAGACCACACCTGAGGCAGGTAGTTCACAAAATGATGCTTGGTCTCTTCTAGATCTGGCTCCATCTTCCCTACCTGCCTTCAAATCAATGACTAGGGGCAGGTCCGAGTGGAACCCAAGTGGGGAATTACTCTTCTGGAAGCATATTGTATACGCACTCTGTGAATATGAATACCTGGCCGGCATATAGCAACAGGAGCTGGGGCATGTACGGAGATGGAACTCAAGGGTGTTAGACAGAGAGGGAAAGATAAAAGGCAGGATAAGGGAGCAACTGTTGACATGGGAGCACTGTTTCATGACCTGGGGCTAACTGTCCTGACAAGGGCACCTGAATCAGTCCTCAAATGCTGTTGGGAGGACTCCTTCAAGCTTGAACACAGTGTTGGTTGGCCACGAGATAGAAATGCTAGAACTGCCTTGACAGAGTGTGGAGGAAGGTTCAGGAAAGTAGAAATGTTAGAATGATTGCTATAAGACTCGGAGAACCTGATACCTAACTAGGTCCCCCAGGAGGGCCCAGAGGGAACTCCCATCACGGGAGCAATAAGAGATGACACTGGTCATGGGGCGCCAGAATCTTCGAGAAGTCCAGCAATAAGCGGGCCTCTGCACGACACCACTGACTGCAGGCGATTCTGCCATGGAGTCAGACTCTCTATTACCACACGGGGTGACAGGGTTCCAGACCAGCAGAGGCCAGATGATGACACCTAAACTTAAGAGTCAAGATGGGGCTTCCCTGGTGGCACAGTGGTTGAGAATCTGCCTGCCAGAGCGGGGGACACAGGTTCGAGCCCTGGTCTGGGAAGATCCCACATGTCGCGGAGCAACTGGGCCCATGACCCACAACTACTGAGCCTGCGCGTCTGGAGCCTGTGCTCCGCAACAGGAGAGGCCGCGATAGTGAGAGGCCCGCGCACCGCGATGAAGAGTGGCCCCCGCTTGCCATAACTGGAGAAAGCCCTCGCACAGAAACGCAGACCCAACACAGCCAAAAATAAATAAATTAATTAATTAAAAAAAAAAAAAGAGTCAAGATGAGCAGGATTCTTGTAATACAGACCAAGCTTGGGATGATAGTCAAGGTCCCCTTACCTACCAGGACCTGTGGCAATGGCTAATAGACCAGGGTGTTACTAGGAACAAAACAGATGGACAACAGATTAGAATATTACTTGCTTTATGTAACCACACAAAAATTGAAAGCTAATGAGAAAAAGGTTGATATCAGTCACTACAATGGTTACTTACACTCTCATTTATCAGTTCTAGGACAGTTCTGAGACCTAGAGCCTACTGACTGAAAAGGATGCCTAAACCCCTTGTTAAAAGTCCTTGCAGTGCCACGTCAAATACATACATAAGCATTTCCCTATTCCTTCCCCAAAGGAATCTGCAGCCATTTTCTAGACACACTAGGGAAAGGGGAATACTACTGGATACACGGTCTGGACTGACAGTGATGCCATGGGACCCAACATGCCATCAGAGTTCCCAAGTGAGAGTGAAGCTTATGAAAGCGAGGAGAGAAATGGTGTCTTAGCCCAAGTTCATCTCACAGTGGGTACAATGTGTGCATGCATGTTGTCAGGTCCCTGAGTGCATCCCTTGGATGGATATACTTAGAAACAGGAAAACCTGTTATTATGTAGTCATTATGGTAGAAATGGTCAAGTGAAAGCCTCTGAAATGACCTGTTTCCTCTTCCAGCCATGATAGTATATCAGAAGGAATACCACATACTGGGAAGAATTACAGAAATTAGTACCACCTTCAAAGTATTCAAGAAAGCAGAGACGGTGGTCCCCATCACATCCCAGTTTAATTTACCTTTCTAATCCTGAAAAAAGAAAAAGAAAAAAGATTGACAGCTGCTGGTTCACTACCATAAACTGATATAAACTTAAGCAAGGGGTAGTCCCAATCACAGGTGCTATACCAGATGTGATACCTTTACTGAAACAGAACAACATAGTTTCTGTCACTTGGTATACACTACTGACCTGGCAAGTGCATTCGTTTCAATTCCTAGCAATAGAGAGGACCAAAAGCTTTTTTTTTTAATGTGGGACGGACAGCAGTACTCATTCACTGTTTTGTCCCAGGGGTATGCTCACTCTCCCAGCCTCTGGCATCTTTCATCACGGAGCTGCATTTTTTCCTTCGCCCAAAACACAAAGAAGTCAAAGGAAAAGGTCCATCAGAAGGTGAAGGAGATACAGGCTTCTGCTCCAGGCCAACAAGGTAAACCAGCAGCTCAGTGATAACACATCTGAGTTGCAATAGCAACTGATGCCCTACACTGACCCCGAGAGCATTAAAAAAGGGCTGCTTCTTCCCTTCCACCTTTCAGAAACTTGCACAAGTTTCTTTTGTCACCAACCCCAACCTGGAACCACACAGGGAAAGAAATTCTAAGAAAGGCAGTTCTAGCTTAGCTAGGTTCAAACACCCCACCAACTTTCTTGAGTTCCATGTAAATTATAAACAATAGTCCTCAAGTTTTCTTGTGCAAAAGTGTCATAAGGCATTCTGATTGCCTACTGCTACAGACTAAACTTCCCCCAAATTAGTGACATAAAACAACAGCCATTTTATTATTCTCAGGGCTTCTATGGATCAAGAATTCAGAGCACAGTGAGGATAACTTGTCTCTACTTCACAATGTCTGGGTCGCTCAGTTGAAAAGCCTTATAGGTGGGGATGTCGCAAATGGCTGGAGGCTGGAATAAGCTGGAGTCTTCTTCACCAACATGTCTGGTACCTGGGCTGGGATGACTCAAAGGCTGAGCTCGGGCTTCCCTGGTGGCGCAGTGGTTGAGAGTCTGCCTGCTGATGCAAGGGACACGGGTTCGTGCCCCAGTCCGGGAAGATCCCACATGCCGCGGAGCGGCTGGGCCCGTGAGCCATGGCCACTGAGCCTGCGCGTCCGGAGCCTGTGCTCCGCAACGGGAGAGGCCACAACAGTGAGAGGACCGCGTACCGCAAAAAAAAAAAAAAAAAATATATATATATATATATATGGGCTGTAGGTTTAAAGAAGAATCCCTTGGACTGGGCATATTCCCCCGCCCTCCTCCTCTTCATCACCATCATCATCATCATCATCATCTCAGTCCATAAGGAGGTAAGAAAAGAGACAGTTTACATTGTGAACTGATTTCATCTGGTTAGAAAGGAGTGGATGGGGAGACCAAATGAATTCTCACATATATCTCCGAATTGTTTTTTTAAATATCCCTAACTTGATACATATTCTTACCCCTCTCTCTCACTGACATTCCATGAACAGCTGATCCAGTAAAAACTCAATCTATTCCAAAAAATTTTTTCAATGAATCAACTTTTGATTTCACTGACCGGTACTTCCGACTCTCTCTCTCTGATGCTGCATTTAAAATCTTCAAAATCCCCCAAAATAGCATTCAGCCTTCCTGTATCCAGAGACAGGGGCCCAGAGACAAAAAAGATCAGGCCCCAGGCTGTTTTCAGGTGGCACAGTGGCAGACATTCCTACGCAAGTCTTTGTCAGTTTTTAACTGAAATGTCTTTAAGCTCTCCATCCTGAAATTTTTTTCTATGGCAGCTATGACAGAAATGCATTCATCTCTCATATATACAACTGCATGGGGGTGGGAAGGTGTGGGAAATCCATTCAAAATTGAGTAATCGAATTGGAACTAGGATAGCAGCTGTACAGAGACACAGAAAGGAAAAAAATGGAGGAGAGGAACAGAAAAAAGAGGGAGTCAAAAAACAACAGAAAAATATTTCTATAGACCAGATGAAAATTTAGACCAAACGTTTTATCATGAATTATAATCAAGTTAAGATGAAGTAATTGGGGTGTAATCCAATATGACTGCCTCCGTATAAAAAGGGGAAATTTGGACCAGAGACAGACACATACAAAGGGAAGATGATGTGAAAACACAGGGAGAAAGCCATCTACCTGCCAAAGGATGTCTGAGACCACCAGAAGCTAGAAGAAAGCCCTGGCACAGATCTTTCCCTCCCAACCCTCAGTAGGAACCAGCCCTGCCAACACCTTGATCTTCAACTTCTCGCCTCCAGAGCTATGTGACAATAAGCTTCTGCTGTTTAAGTCACCCAGTTTGTGGTACTTTGTTACAGCAGCCCTAGCACACTAAGTCAAGAAGGGAGGTGGAAGAACCAATATACTAAATTGATCATTGCAGGGAATTAACTGGCATTATCTCAAGAAATACAGGTGAGGGCTTCCCTGGTGGCGCAGTGGTTGAGAGTCCGCCTGCCGATGCAGGGGACACGGGTTCATGCCCCGGTCCGGGAAGATCCCACATGCACAGAGCTGCTGGGCCCGTGAGCCATGGCCACTGAGCCTGCGCGTCCGGAGCCTGTGCTCCGCAACGGGAGAGTCCACAACAGTGAGAGGCCCATGTACGGCAAAAAAAAAAAAAAAAAAAAAATCAAGAAATACAGGTGAAATGGTGTGTTATAAAGTAAACCACTTGTATAAAAATACAAATACTTGAGTGTTAACAGAAGAAACCCACACATAAAAACAAAGATGCTCTCTATGAATTGTGAAAATAGAAAATACACTTAAAAATTTATGACAAAGCAAGAACAAACATTAACCTTGAATTAATGTGAAATGACTAAATTCACCTTTTAAAAGAAAAGGTTTTCAGATTGGATCACAGAATAAAATTCTGCTATGCATAAGGACACACCTAAAAGAGATTATCCTAGTGTCTATTGCTTTGTCTATTTGAAAATGAATCTTGAGTTGCTAAGTAGGAGCTGAGCCAAGAAAAAAATGACCTGGCCCATATTACCATTGAATATGCAACATCATCTGTCACAAATTCACTTAGAAACTCCTCTGGTGCCGATCATATGTTTATGAATGCATCTCTGTATATATGAAGAGTGTGAGTTCAGTTATAAAGTGCATTAATATAGCCAGAGGTAGGATTCTTTGTCCATAGTTCAAATATGTGTGCTCAAAATTCAGAAAAGTTAAAAATAAGAATATGACAGGGACTTCCCTGGTGGCGCAGAGGTTAAGAATCCACCTGCCAATGCAAGGGACATGGGTTCGAGCCCCGGTCCAGGAAGATCCCACGTGCCATGGAGCAACTAAGCCCGTGTGCCACAACTACTGAGCCTGCGCTCTAGAGCCCACGAGCCACAACTACTGAGCCTGTGTGCCACAACTACTGAAGCCCGCGAGCCTAGAGCCCGTGCTCCGCAACAAGAGAAGCCACCACAATGAGAAGCCCGCGCACCGCAACGAAGAGTAGCCCCCGCTCGTCGCAACTAAAGAAAGCCTGCACGCAGCAACAAAGACCCAACACAGCCAAAAATAATTAATTAATTAATTTTAAAAAAAGAATATGGCAATAGCATATCAGAAAAATCCAACTGAAAAGAAAGTTGAGGCTATGATCTTAATATAAAAATTGATTTCAGAACAAAAAATATTAACAAGATTTTTTAAAGCACTTTATAATGATAAAGGATGTAACTCACAGTAAAGATATAACAATTACCAGCATCTATGCACCAAATCACATTGCACAAACAGTCATAAAACAAACCTGTGGGTGATATAAGAATAGGCAGAAACACAATAGCAGTGGGAATTTTTAACCTTTTTCCACCCATGAAAGAACAAGTAGATCATTTTTTTCTCCCACTCCTTTACCTCTAAAACTCCCCCAGAGTTGCATAATTACCATAACGTAAGGATAGCACCTGCACTACACAGGAAATGGTTTAGTGTTACTGGAAGGTAGATTTAGACAGGTCAAAATGTATATTATAAACTCTAGGGCAACCATTAAAATTTTTTAAGAAGTATAATTGATAGACTAAGAGAGTAGATAAAAAATGGAATAACATAAAATGCTCAATTAAAACTGGAGAAGGCAGGAAGTTCCCTGGTGGCCTAGTGGTCAGGATTCCGGGCTTTCACTGCTGTGGCCCAGGTTCAATCCCTGGTCGGGGAACTGAGATCCTGCAAGCCACGCAGCATGGCCAAAAAAAAAAAAAAAAAGATGTCAAAACTAGAGAAGGCAGGGAAAGAAACATCTGGCAACAAATAGAAAACAGTTACAAACATAGTGGATATTCAAGCAAATATATCTATAAATACACCAATTAAAAGATAGAGACTGTCAGAGTGGATAAGAAAAAGAAGACCAACTATATATTGTCTACAGGACAAGAAACCCACTTTAATTATAAAGACACAGGTAGATTAAAAGTAAAGGGATGGGGCTTCCCTGGTGGCGCAGTGGTTGAGAGTCCGCCTGCCGATGCAGGGGACACGGGTTCGTGCCCTGGTCTGGGAAGATCCCACATGCCGCGGAGCGGCTGGGCCCGTGAGCCATGGCCACTGAGCCTGCGCGTCCGGAGCCTGTGCTCCGCAGCGGGAGAGGCCACAACAGTGAGAGGCCCGCGTAGCGCAAAAAAAAAAAAAAAAAAGTAAAGGGATGGAGAAAGATATATTTATATAGATAATGCTAACATTAACCAAAAGAATGCTAGAAGAGCTTATTAATTTCAGACAAACAGATTTCAGAACAAGGAAAATTTTCAGCAATAAAGAGGGGTACTGCATAATGATCAAGGGATCAATTCTCCAAGAAGATATACCAATCATACAGCTGTTCAACTCCAAGCTGAATAGAGAAACAGACAAATTGCCTATTATAGTCAGAGACTTCAGCATCTTCCTGTGAGCAATTGGTAGATGAAGCAGGCAGAATATTAGTAAGGGGACAGTTGACCTGAGCAGCACTGTCGATCACTTGATCTAATTAACATTATAGATCATGGCCTTCAAAACGGTGGGAGCAGACATTCTTCTCAAGCCCACACAGAACATTCACCTCAAAAGAACATGTTCTGGGCCCTAAGACACATCTTAGCAAATTTAAAAGACTAAAAATCACACAAAAGAATTTCTCAGATCACAGTGGAATTAAACTAGCAATTAACAATAGGAAGAGAGCTGAAAAATCTCCCAGATACTTGGAAATTAAACACACTTCTAAATAACACATGAGTCATAGAAGAAGTCTCAAGAGAAATTTTTAAATATTTTGAACTAAATGAAAATAAAAATGCAACTTATCAAAATTAAGAGATGCAACAAAAACAGTGCTTATAGGGAAATGGAATGCCCATGTTGGAAAAGCAGAAAGCTCTAAAACCAATAAGCTGAACTTCCATCTTAGGAAACTAGGGAAAGAAGAGCAAAATTTGATCCTAAGGCAGAAAGAACAAAAGAAATAATACTGAACACAGGAACTCAATAAAGGGAATCAACAAAACCAAAGACCGGTTCTTTTGAAAGATTAGTAAAATTGATAATCCTCTAGCCAACCTACGGAAAAAAGACACAGATTACCAATACCAGAAATGAAAGGAAAAGATACACACACCCCAATGTGCACTGCAGCACTATTTACAATAGCCAGGACATGGAAGTAACCTAAATGTCCATCGACAGAGGAATGGATAAAGAAGATGTGGCACATATATACAATGGAATATTACTCAGCCATAAAAAAGTGAAATAATGCCTTTTGCAGGAACATGGTTGGACCTAGAGATTGTCATACTGAGTGAAGTAAGTCAGAGAGAGAAGGACAAATATCATGTGATACCACTTATATGTGGAATCTAAAAAAAATGGTACATACTTATTGATATGGTACATACCATATAAGTAATGGTACATACTTACTTATTTACAAAACAGAAATAGTTACAGATGTAGAAAACAATCTTATGGTTACCAGGGGGGGAAGCAGGGGAGGGATAAATTGGGGGATTGGGATTGACATATACACACTACTATATATAAAATAACCAACAAGGACCTACTATATAGCACAAGGAACTCTACTCAGTACTCTGTAATGACCTACATGGGAAAAGAATCTCAAAAAGAGTGGACAGATGTATATGTATAACTAAATCACTTTGCTGTACACCTGAAACTACACAACATTGTAAATAAATTATACTTCAATAAATTTTTTTTTTTTTTTTTTTTTTTGCGGTACATGGGCCTCTCACTGCTGTGGCCTCTCCTGTTGCGGAGCACAGGCTCCGGACACGCAGGCTCAGCGGCCATGGCTCACGGGCCCAGCCGCTCCGCGGCATGTGGGATCCTCCCGGACCGGGGCACGAACCCGTGTCCCCTGCATTGGCAGGCAGACTCTCAACCACTGCGCCATCAGGGAAGCCCCAATAAAAATTTTTTAAAAAAAGAAATGAAATAGAGCTCATCACTATTGATTCCATAGACATTAAAAGGATAACAGAGGAAGACTATGAACAACTGTGTGCCAACAAATTTGATAATTTAGGTGAAATGGACCAATGCCTTGAAAGACACAGACTACCAAAGCTCACACAAGAAAAAATAAATAACCTGAATAGTCCTATCTCAAAGAAACCGAATCAATAATTAGTAGCCTTCCAAAAAATAAATCACAAGGCCCAGATGGCTTCATTGGTGAGTTCAACAACCTATATGGAAGATAATTTAGCAAGATCTATCAAAATTTAAAATGTACCTATCCTTTAGCCCAGGAAATTTTTAGTTATATAAACTTGTAAACAAGGGAAATGATATATGTAGTAGGTTATTCATTACAGCATTGTTCTTACTATCAAAAGATTGAAAACAATGTAAATGTCCATTGATTGACTACTTGTTCAGTAAGGTATGGTACATCCACACATGAGAATCTATACAGCTGAAAAAAAAGTGAGGACAGTTCTCATACACCAATATGGAATAATTTCTAAGATATATAGGCACACAGAAAGAAAACAATGTACAGAAACCATGAGTATAGTAGGCTACCATCTGTGTAATAGGGAGAGGGGAGAAGAACATATGCATGTATTTGCTTGTCTGTGTACAAAAAAATCTTTGGAAAAATATATATGAAACTAACATAACAAGACATACCTCTGAGAAAGGGAAATGGGTGGTTGGAAAACAGAGGCTAGACGGAAATTCTTTACTACACATCCTTCAGTATGTTTTTAATTTTTGAAATATATGTTTTACTCCAAAAATATATGGAATTTTAAAAGTTAGTTTCCCTGTTGTCCCCTCCCAGAGATTCTGATCTGGGGCCAAGGAATCTGCATTATTAACAGGTTTCCCAAGTGATACAGGAGATGCAAGGAGCACGCTGTGAGTAACATAAATCCACCTCACAGGTCCACATATAAAATTATTATAAAAGTGGAAACACAAGAAAATGAGGATGAAGAGAACCAAAGATGACATCCAGGCTCTGGTCCCTCAGAATGGGGAAATTATAACCTTGTCCTCAATAGGATAAGATGGAAGGGGAGTTTTCCAAAATAAAGGACGATCCATCCAGGCAGATGTAAATGAGATCTAGATCCCTTCTCCATTCTGACTGCAATTTTAATATAGACTGTGTCATCAGAAAGAAATAGCTGATGTGACAATTAAGTTACAGACATGTCAATAGAGCTCTTCTCTTTGGATTCCTCTTTTTCTCCAAAATTGCTGATGATGATCCACCTTTAAGATTCAAATAAGAATTGTGCACAACTTTTTTCCTTCTCCCTTCTAAAAAACGCACTTGGCGTAGGATGGAGTGGTAGACACTGGCACGCACACACACCACACACACACACACACACACACACACACGAATCTCTCCAATAACCATGTTCATGGTGCTAACTTTCCTCCTAGCGTCCTGCTTCTCCCACACCATCCCATCCTGTCCCGCCTTCATTCGTTCAACGAGCATATACCGAGAACTTATGTTTCTGGCGCTATTCTAGTTACCAGGGACAGAGTCCTGATCAAGGTCCCTCCTCCCATGCTGTGTACATTCTAATGGAAGGGGGCAAACAAAAGAAATCAGCATAGAAATAAATTATATATTTTCAGGTAGTAATAAGTGCTCTGGGGGAGACGGAACACTTTAGGTTGGGTAGTCAAGGAAAGTCTCTCTGAAGAGGTGACCTGAGACCTGAACGACGAGGAGCTAACCGCGTGAATTTCTGGGGGAAGAACATTCCAAGCAGAGGAAGAGTGAGTGCAAAAGCTCTGATCTCGAGCATGCTTACGTTCCTGAGGAGTGCAAAGATCAGTACGGGTGGAGTACAGTAAACTGGGAGGATACTAAAATATTAGATCAAAGAAGGCGGCTGCGTGTGTATATACGTGCTATAACTCACCTCTACACCATTGCATCGTAGGTTACACGTATCATGGCCTCTTACCCCTTAATACTTCTGTGTGTATTTCCTACGAACAAGGATATTCTCTTACACAACACAATACAGTAATCAAGATGAGGAACTTTAACATTGATACGTTTCTCTAATCCACAGTCCTTATTCCAAGGCAAACAACTATTCCACTAGGTTCTTTATAGCATTTTTTCTGGTCCAAGGTCCAGTCCAAAATCACAGACAGCATTTAGTTGTCACGTCTCCTTGCCCCTGAATCAATTCCTCAGCCTTCACTTGTTTTTTAAGATATTGGCATTTTAAAAGAATACAGGTCAGTAATTTCATAGAATTTGCTTTTTTTTAGCTTATCTCAGATTGGATTTATTAAATTTCTTTTTACATATACATCTATCCACTCTATTTTAGATTCTTTTCCATATAGGCCATTACAGAGTATTAAATAGAGTTCCCTGAGCTGTACAGCAGGTCCTTATTAGTTATCTATTTTATATACAGTAATGTGTATATGTCAATCCCAATCTCCCAATTTATCCCTCCTCCTGCCCCTTTCCCCCTTGGTAACCATAAGTTTGTTTTCTATTGATACAACTGTAACTGTTTGTTTTGTAAGTAAGCTCATTGCTTCTACGTCTGTTTGTTTTGTAAGTAAGCTCATTGCTTCTACGTGGGTTTTTCTGATGTCTTTATGGTTAGATTCAGGTTACAAATCTATGGCTGGAAAGCCCCATGGGTGATTTTGTGTTCTCAGAGCATCAATCCAGAGGCACGCTATCCCTTGTTGGTAATGTTAATTGTGATTATTTGGGGGAAGGTATTGTTAGTTTCTCCACTGCATTGTTACTCTTTGTGGAATGATACTTTGAGAGCATGTAGATATCTTACTCCTCATCAAAGGAACCCTTTAAACATAAACACATTAATTTATACCCAGCAAAACAGACAATAACTCCTGGGTTCCACTTTCTGGGTTATTTGGAAAAATGTTCAAACTTTTTGTTTAAATCAGGGTCCAAAGACAGTATTTACAATGCATTTGGTTGCCATGTCTTGTGTCTCTTTCACTCTATGACGAGGGAACATAAATCCTCGCCAGTTCTTACAAGCATGAAATTCCGTGATCGAGAAGCTTCCTGGACGCACATGCAGGGTGGTGATTCTACTCCAGCACCTGGCACATCGAGCTCACCGACTTTTCTCGAATTGTTGGGTCCTCACTTCCAACCAGGTACACACATCGTCTCCCTCTGCAGTAGGTCGTGGCTGTGCTGTGTTCTGTCCAGACTCAGAAATGTCACCCCTGAGGGAGGACTAGAACTTGGGCAGACTTCCAGAACACGAGTCAGCCGAAGTCCTGGGCTGAGCCTGCTCACGGCACGAAGTGTCCAGGCCACCGACTCAGGGGGCAAAGATGTAACATGGAGGGGGAGTGGCAAGGAGGAAGCGGCCTTCTCGGTCATGACCTCAGGGCTGAGCTACTCACGACAAAGTGCCCCTTGTTATGACTGCTGGTGTGGAGAAGAGAATGAATGCTGGCTGAAATCTGACTGTAAAATATTTAAATACCATTATCAGGAAAGGTACATACTGAAAGACTCACTACAAACACTGCAAACGTGTGTGTGTGTGTGTGTGTGTGTGTGTGTGTGTGTGTGTGTGTGTGTGTGTGTGTGTGTGTGTGTGTGTGTGTGTGTGTGTGTTACCTTAGAGGCTCAAATGCCCTCCTGGTGCAGACTGCTATGTTGGGGAAAACTGCTCAAATGGGCAACTTAGATTAGCAAACGTGAAGCAGAAACCGTGGTGGGAAACGACAGTGTTTGAGGATCTGCGACTCCCAGGAACCAGAGGTCCGAGCACTGAGAAAATGCGTGGTCGGTGTGTGAGCCGAGGCTGGCTCTGCAGACCATCTCTTTTGGGGGGGAAAAATGTCCATTTAGACTGTACTGTAGCTAAAAACTAATGGCTATTTGGGGGAGATCTATTTGTCCTTATTTGAACAATTGCAACCCAGAGGTGAATATGTGAGGCAAAGAAGAATTCACGAGAGGCAGACGGACAGACAGCATCGGCACCCACTGCTGAGGAAGGGCTGTAAAGATCACCCCCCGCTGCTGTCCCACCTGCTGGATTTTTAAAGTTCTTCATTCTTCCAGGTGCTCAGGTCAAACACCTTGGAGTCACCCGCAACACCTCACAGCCCATTTCGCCAGCAAATATCCTATTAGCCGTTGCATCCAGAGCAAAGCCACTCCTCACCGTCCCCACAGACCCCACCCTTGTCTGAACATCAGTGTCTCTCACTGCATCACCCGAGGGCCGGCTTCCTGGTCTCTCTGCTTCTGCCCTTGCCCCTACCGCCTAGGGGGTAACGGAGGCCCTTTTAAACCCTCCAGTGGTTTCCTATCTTGCTCAGAATAAAGCCAAAGTGCTTATGAATGACCTATGTGAAAAAAAAAAAAAACACAAAGCGAACAAACCAAAACCCACAGAAAGCTGCAAATAAGAAAAGCGTTTATCTGGGGTCTTAAGAATTGCAATTCAGGAAACACAGATTAGGGTAAAACTGAAAGAGTGTTCCAGGGAAGAGACGAGGCGGGGGCCTATTAAGCCACAAAGCTATAGCCTGACATAAAAAAACAAATATTTGTCCTAAGGGGTAGGCTGCCACGCGCTGTTTTAGGGTACGGGTCTAACAAGCAGGTAGACTGTCACAAGTTACTTTAGGGTAAGGGCCTGATAGGTATCTTGAGCTTCTGGAACATTCTGCAGATGTTCTGGATGCCTGCATGGGGCCAATAAGTGGTCAAAAGGCCAGATTCCATCCAGGCTGACGTGTGTAAGTCATACTTCCTCTATGGCCTCCTGGCTCCGTTTTACAGAGAG
Organism: Lagenorhynchus albirostris; assembly: GCF_949774975.1. Classification (NCBI taxonomy): domain Eukaryota; kingdom Metazoa; phylum Chordata; class Mammalia; order Artiodactyla; family Delphinidae; genus Lagenorhynchus; species Lagenorhynchus albirostris. The sequence goes on from NC_083105.1 coordinate 94,368,268, forward strand.
AGCTCTCTTAGCAATACCGACTCCATGTTTATTTTCCTTTCACACCCACAAGGTCCTACAAGATCCGCCCTGCACCCCATCTGTATTAGCCAGGGCTCTCTGGAGAAATGAACCCACATGAGATACATAGATACATACAGGTCTTCCTTGACTTACGATGTGCCAGGCACCGTTCCAAGGGCTTTACAAGAATCCATCCTCGTCACAAGCCTATGAGGAAGATATTGTCATTATCCTCATTTACAGATGACAACACTGAGGCACAGAGGAGGCAAGCAACTTGCCCAAGGACTCCCAATTCATGAGCAGTAGAACTGGGGCGTGGCTCCCGGGCAGCTAGGCTCCAGGGTCCAGGCTTAGCCATCCTTGCTACTACCTTCTCCCTCTCTGTCACGCCAGCCACACCAGCCTCCCCACTTTCCTCAACATACCAGTATCCTCCCGCCACAAGACCTTGCACATGCACTTCTCACTGACTTGAAAACTTCTCCCCCAGCTATCTCCTTGATTACGCCCTCATTTCTTCAGGTCTGGGTTCAGGTGTCACCTCTCCACCTAAAGCGGCATATGCTAGCACACCTGTGTCTCTAGCCACACCTCCTGACCTATTATATATTTATTAGTGCACTTATGTACTGCCTGTCTCCTGCACTGAAATGTAAACTCCAAGAAAGCAAGGATTTTTGTCTGTTTTGCTCATTGCTACAGTTTATAACCCCAGAGCCTACCTGAGAACATAGCAGGTATTAAATAAACGTGTCTACAGATGGCCAACAGGCACATGAAAAGGTGCTTAATATTGCGAATTATTAGAGAAATGCAAATCAAAACTACAGTGAGGTATCACCTCACAGCGGTCAGAATGGCCATCGTCAAAAAGTCTACAAATAATAAACGCTGGAGAGGGTGTGAAGAAAAGGGAGCCCTCTTAAACGCTGCTGGTGGGAATGTAAATTAGTGCAGCCACTATGGAGAACAGTATGAAGGTTCCTTAAGGAACTAAAAATAGAGCTACTATATGATCCAGCAATCCCACTCCTGGGCATATACCCAGAAAAGATGAAAACTCTAACTTGAAAAGATACATACACCCCAATGTTTATAGCAGCACTATTTACAATAGCCAAGACATGGAAGCAACCTAAGTTGCTTCCAATAGATGAACTGATAAAGAAGATGTGGTATATATACACAATGGAATACTACTCAGCCATTAAAAAAATGAAATAATGCCATCTGCAGCAACATGGATGGACCCAGAGATTATCATACTAAGTGAAGTAAGTCAGACAGAGAAAGACAAATATCATATGATTTAACTTATATGTAGAATCTAAAAAAAATGATACAAATGAACTAATTTCCAAAACAGAAACAGACTCACAGAGATAGAAAACAAACTTATGGTACTAAAGGGTAAGGTTGGGGGAGGCATAAATTAGGAGTTTGTTACACACTATATATAAAATAGTGTGTACCAAACACTGTTTTACAGTGTTATAAAAGCAGATACACACACTATATATAAAATAGATAAACAACAAGGACCTACTGTATAGCACAAGGAACTATATTCAATATCTTGTAATAACCTATAATGGAAAAGAATCTAAAAATGAATAGACATATACATATGTATAACATTTTGTTGTACACCTGAAACTAATACATCGTAAATCCACTATACTTCAATTTTTAAAATAACAAGCAAACAAACAAACATGTGAAATGAATTTAAGACTAAACAAACCAGACCTGAAAAAGCATTGAAAATGAAAGGAGATGACTTTCATCTTGTAATTTGGAAGGAAAAGTGAAAGGAGGTGATTCCCTGGAGAATGGATGTCTGTGGTACTGATCACACACTGTTCTCTAAGAGGACACAGAGGTGAGACCAGCACTACTGTGATGGGCAGGGAGGGGGTGTCTCCTGAAGGCTGGAACATGTCCATAATCAACACCAGGTACAAAGCCCGTGCTGCATAAGCAACGCTGACCAACTGGGAAGGTAGGCTTCGTGCAGATGGAGGACAGACGGTAATGAGGCGGGAACTCCCTCCCTGGGTTTCACACTCTTGGACCGGCGCTCTCTAAGAGTCCTGGTTGCACCAGAAGACACTCTCTGCTAATGTGAGGCAGGAATACCAATGATTTAGCCATGTAAAATGTAAACATCTTAGTGGGATGGATCCCATTACCTTGACAATAAATTCTGGCCTTCTTAGTATTAGGACAACCGTATTCTGTTGCCTTACTGCCAATTATTGTTGGATTAGCCTGTGCCTTGCTAATATGGGAAGAACAGCCAGTACCTGTCCTATCCTCCTCCTACCTGTTCCATCATCATCATAACCTATTTCACAGAGAAAATGAAAGGCTTCCAACATGAGCTCCCAAAACCTCCCACTTCCAACCTACAAAAGTCTGTACACCTATACGCATCTGTGCCTCTTTCCCTCCTTTTTTTAAAATTAATTTTTATTGGAGTATAGTTGATTTACAATGTTGTGTTAGTTTCAGGTGTACAGCAAAGTGATTTAGTCATACATATACATCTATCCACTCTTTTTAGACTCTTTTCCCATACAGGCCATTACAGAGTATTGAGTAGAGTTCCCTGTGCTATACAGTAGGTCCTTGTTAGGTATCTATTTTACATATATAGTAGTGTGTATATGTCCATCCCAATCTCCCAATTAAACCCTCCACCCCCCTTACCCCCTGGTAACCATAAGTTTGTTTTCCACATCTGTAACTCTATTCCTGTTTTATAAATAAGTTCATTTGTTCACTTTTTTTAGATTCCACATATAAGCGACATCATACGATATTTATCTTTCTCTATCTCACTTCACTCAGTATGACAATCTCTAGGTCCATCCATGTTGCTGCAAATGGCATTATTTCGATCTTTTTTTATGGCTGAGTAACATTCCGTTGTATATATGTACCATATCTTCTCTATCCACTCCTCTGTTGATGGACATTTAGGTTGCTTCCATGTCTTGGCTATTGTAAATAGTGCGGCACTGAACATTGGTGTGCATGTATCTTTTTGAATTATGGTTTTTTCTGTGTATATGCCCAGGAGTGGGGTTGCAGGGTCATAAGGAGCTCTATTTTTAGTTTTTTAAGGAACCACTATACTGTTCTCCATGGCGGCTGTACCAACAGGGTTCCCTTTTATCCACACCCTCTCCAGCAATTATTGTTTGTAGATTGTTTGATGATGGCCATTCTGACTGGTGTGAGGTGATACCTCACTGTAGTTTTGACTTGCATTTCTATACTAATAAGTGATGTTGAGCATCTTTTCATGTGCTTTTTAGCCATCTGTAGGTCTTCTTTTTATAATGAAAGCTATATCCAACCTCCCATGTTCTGATTCACATTTGTTTTTAATTTCTCAGGAATATCACTCAGTCAACCATCCTGTCCCTGAATCTTTAACATCTTCCTTCTTCCTAGCTCCTTCCTTTCAAAATTAAAGCTTGGGCTTCCCTGGTGGCGCAGTGGTTGAAGGTCCGCCTGCCGATGCAGGGGACACAGGTTCGTGCCCCGGTCCGGAAAGATCCCACATGCCGCGGAGCGGCTGGGCCCGTGAGCCATGGTCGCTGAGCCTGCGCGTCCGGAGCCTGTGCTCCGCAACGGGAGAGACCACAACAGTGAGAGGCCCGCGTACCGCAAAAAAAAAAAAAAAAAAAAATTAAAGCTTGCATCAGTATTTCCCATGTTAAAAAATTTTTTTAAAAAGTATCTTGGGGCTTCCCTGGTGGCGCAGTGGTTGAGAGTCCGCCTGCCGATGCAGGGGACACGGGTTCGTGCCCCGTCCGGGAGGATCCCACAAGTCGCGGAGTGGCTGGGCCCGTGAGCCATGGCCGCTGAGCCTGCGCGTCCGGAGCCTGTGCTCCGCAACGGGAGAGGCCACAACAGTGAGAGGCCCGTGTACCGCAAAAAAATAAAAAAATAAATAAAAAGTATCTTGGCCGTACCTCTTCATTGAGCTGCTGTGTGTTTCCCTCCTCCCTTTTAA